>NC_135714.1:115890768-116212898 GCF_964656455.1 Halichoerus grypus
TTCAGTCTTGTTCAAAATCTGAGAAAAAAAAAATGTTTGGCTTAAGGCAAATGATAGTGCCAGAGCACACACAGTAATTGAGAAAAAAAAAAAAAATGAATGGTGCCTCTAATCTTTGGAAATGTTAAAATCAGTAAGTCACATTCTGTTTTCTGATATCTGAATTTCAGTTTGTAAAATAAAATTTGGATTATTACTATTTGCATTCCTAAGAGAGGGACCATCATTTTCCTTCAATGTCACTTCCCATGGATTTTACAATTGTCTTTAGACAGGAGTTGAGCATTGATGTTGCAGTCTTGTCCTCCTTGAATTGCTTTGCACAGCCTAGCAAGAGGTCTAATTTTCAGAGGTAGGGAAGTAATAATGGATGCTTATCAAATCAAACGTGACAAAGTCCAGTGTCTTTAATGAAAACTTTATTTAATATGCTTTATGATTCCTAGAAATTATAGTTTTCTCCCCTTAACAATCTTTGGCAGAGTCAAAAGTAATCTCTTATTTGTTCCTCTTGAAAAATGGTAACAGGGCGCCTGGGTGGCTCAGTCGTTAAGCGTCTGCCTTCGGCTCAGGTCATGATCCCGGGGTCCTGGGATCAAGTCCCACATCGGGCTCCCTGCTCAGCGGGAAGCCTGCCTCTCCCTCTCCCACTCCCCCTGCTTGTGTTCCTGCTCTAGCTATCTCTCTCTCTGTCAAATAAATAAATAAAATCTTTAAAAAAAAAAAAAAGAAAAAAAAAGAAAAATGGTAACAGACATTGGCACTATTCTCAATCTTTGAGATGTTTAATTTAATCTTACTCAGTATTTTAACTTTCTTCAGTCTTTATAACATTAGAAGTGGTTAAAATGGGGCATTTAGATGCTGAGGAATACATTTTTAGAAGGATCTATAAAAATATGCATATATATTTTATTCACCTATGCATACTTATTAATATTAAATATACATAAAAAGAAAGCTAATGACATAAAATGATAAAGGAACAAGAAAACATATTAACTCTGAAAGATAATCGAATTACTACGTTTTAGTATGCAGTTTGAGTTTCCCGAAACTTAAGAAATCCAGCAGATCAATTACACAGCTTATTATCAGAAAGAAGCATTCCAATTATCCATGAAAGAAACAATTTTTATGGTCCTTAAAATTTCTTTTTTTTGTTTTTTAAGATTTTATTTATTTATTTAACAGAGAGAGATAGTGAGAGCAGGAACACAAGCAGGGGAAGTGGGAGAGGGAGAAGCAGGCTTCCCGTGGAGCAGGGAGCCTGATGTGGGGCTCGATCCCAGGACACTGGGATCATGACCTGAGCCGAAGGCAGACACTTAACGACTGAGCCACCCAGGCATCCCGGTCCTTAAAATTTCTTTGTACAAATATTTTCATGCATATAACTTTAAAACTTTCCATAGATAAATACACCAATGACATATAATCATATGTGTTAATTTTTTCAGAGTCTCTCTTTTTCTTTTTTTTTGTTTGTCTAACTAGCTTCCTCTCCTCCTCCCCACAATTCCTACTATCAGTTAACCTGTGTTAGTTACCTAAAATACATTCCTGCGTATTTCCTTAATTTGCGTATATGAAAATATAGAAAGATTTAAGATCAATGTTAACTATACAAAAATTGGTATAAAACTACCATAATTTGATTTATTACGGAAAGCCCTCTAAATCAACAAGTATAAGTCTATCTTGTTTTGTTTTTAGAGATGGGGAAGGGCAAGGGGAGAGGGAGAGAGAGATCTCAAGAGGGATCCCTGCCCAGCACAGACCCTGACATAGGCTTGATCTCACAACCCTGAAATTACAACCCAAGCCAAAATCAAGAGTCAGATGCTTAACTGACTGAGCCACCTAGATGCCCCAAATCTATCTTTGTTTTAAATAAATAAATAACATTGCCTAGTATGGTTTTGCCATAATTTTTAAGCTTTCTTTAATGATGGGCATTTTGCTTTGTTTCTATATTTGTCTCACAATGTATCCTCAGAATAAATATATATGTAATGTAATATTTATGATGTATAGACATTATATATTATACATTAAAATATTTGTTAATGTATTTATTCATATAGAGGTGCTTTACCTCTTTGGAAGTGATATCAGGTGTTGAATTGCTTGATCAAAGAGTTTATGCACTTTAACATTAATTTAAAAAGTTGTTAGGCAGTTTTCCAATCAGCTGCCACAGTTCGTGTCCATGAACACTCCTCTGAGCACCACACATAGATTTTCTGGCTGTATAAAATTATATGCCTGAGAGGATGCGGAGAAAGGGAACCCTCCTACACTTTGGTGGGAATGCAGGCTAGGGCAGCCACTCTAGAAAACAGTATGGAGGTTCCTCAAAAAGTTGAAAATAGAGCTACCGTATGACCCAGCAATTGCACTACTGGGTATTTGCCCCAAAGATACAAATGTAGTGATCCGAAGGGGTACATGCACCCCAATGTTTATAGCAGCAGTGTCCACAATAGCCAAACTGTGGAAAGAGCCAAGATGTCCATCAACAGATGAATGGATAAAGAAGATGTGGTATAGAGGCGCCCGGGTGGCTCAGTCATTAAGCATCTGCCTTCCGCTTAGGTCATGATCCAAAAAAAAAAAAAAAACAGAAGCAGTGGTATATATATACAATGGAATATTATGCAGCCATCAAAAAAAAAGAAATCTTGCCATTTGCAACGACATGGATGGAACTAGAGGGTATTATGCTAAGTGAAAGAAGTCAATCAGAGAAAGACGTGTATCATATGATCTCACTGATACGAGGAATTCTTAATCTCAGGAAACAAACTGAGGGTTGCTGGTGTGGTGGGGGGTGGGAGGGTTGGGGTGGCTGGGTGATAGACATTGGGGAGGGTATGTGCTATGGTGAGCGCTGTGAGTTGTGTAAGACTGATGAATCACAGACCTGTACCTCTGAAACAAATAATACATTATATGTTAAAAAAAAAAAAAAGAACATAATAGGAAGGGAAAAATGAAGGGGGGGAAATCAGGAGGGGAGACAAACCATGAGAGACTATGGACTCTGAGAAACAAACTGAGGGTTCTAGAGGGGAGGGGGATGGGGGAATGGGTTAGCCTGGTGATGGGTATTAAAGAGGGCACATATTGGATGGAGCACTGGGTGTTATATGCAAACAACTAATCATGGAATGCTACATCAAAAACTAATGATGTAATGTATGGTGATTAACATAACATAATAAAATAAAATTTAAAAAAAACCATATGCCTGATATGCCACTGGTTTTTTTTGAATTTCTTTATTTATCAAATGACTAATCCATTTGCTTCTGAAATAACATCAACTAGGTCATGCAATTTCTTTCCCACATTCTGAGATTTTTGATATCTTTGCATTGTTTCTTTTATTCTTGTATTGTCTTTTCCTATGCGGATACCAAGTTGACTCATTTGCAGAGGTTTTATTCTTTATTCTTATAATTCCTGCACACTATTTTTTCAAAAGGTATGTTTTCCAGGTGCTCTATATTCTCACATACCTGTAATGTCCTTTGAATTTAAGATCATTTTATTAAATTCCAAAAACAACAACAAACAGGGTGCTAATTTAGAAGTAGCACTTCAGTACTGGGGCTTATTTTTTTTTTTTTTAAAGATTTTATTTATTTATTTGACAGAGAGAGAGAGACAGCTAGAGAGAGAACACAAGCAGGTGGAGTGGGAGAGGGAGAAGCAGGCTTCCCGCCAGGCAGGGAGCCCAATGCGGGGCTTGATCCCAGGACCCTGGGATCATGACCTGAGCCGAAGGCAGACGCTGAATGACTGAGCCACCCAGGCGCCCCAGTACTGGGGCTTATTGAAGAGATACTAAAGAGTATCTACAGAAAAATTTCTACCACAAATGCATAAATAACATTCAGATATCTGTGTCTTATGTTAAAACATTCTTAATTCATAATCACTATTTGCTTAAGGTTGGTATATTACTGATATATAACTGTTAGGTAAAATATTATGAGTACTAAATATAGATGATTTTGGAATATATTTCCTATCATCATTTAAGTGAGATTTAGATAGAATTGATAGCTGGATAATTCAAAATTATGCTATCTGATAGAAGTTGATATTCCAGAATTCTCTTTAATAGAAGAAGGATAGACTCCTATTTAAAACAAGAATATTAAATAGTGTAATTGAAATTTTATTATGAAAGTTTTGAATCCTTGTCTATATTTTTTCCACAAAGAAGTGGATATTTTAAAGTTTAGTCAGAGAAAATATATGGAAGAATGCATTTAATAGTGATATGGCAGAGAATACAAAAATGCAAAATTATTTATAAAAAGTATTAGACTTATTAATGGTTTCTGGAATATGTAAATGTGCTTTTTTAAAGAATGATACTTAGAAGTTGGGCATGTTTGCTGGTTTTGTGTGGTGTGGAGAGGGGGAGGCTACTGCTACCTTCCCTCATTTTTCATTTCTGTTCCTTTCACTCTCTTATTTCATTTCCTAACACTTTATTCGCCTTTCTTCACTGTCCCCAAAAGCCAACAAGATAATTGAGGCAGTGTTCAAGTTAAAAGAAATATATGTTGGTATAATCATGTTACTTTAATTACAATGTTTTGGCTATTTTCTTTTCTATTATGCATGGCTTAAAAGTTTTTACAATAAGCATGCATAATTTTTAGTGCATTTAAACTATATTCTAAAAATAGCTTAGCACTTAGGAAAATATTAGGTGGAATAAACAGACCAAAATACTTAATTGTTTAAAAATTTGATATCAACAAGTCCTTTCTTCAAGGACTTTGCAATCAGGAAGAGAGTCATGATGCTATGTTTGAGAAATAATTATTCACTATAATCTAACAGCATTCCCTTGAACTGGTATTGCTTCTCTGTGATTGACAGTTTATTCCATATTGCATAAACACATCTGTACTCCACATCTTCTTCTTACTTGTCCTGGCTTCCTGTGACTCCTTTACCATCCCTTAGATTAGTTTTGCCCAGGGTCTGTCCTTGGCCTTCTCTTTCCACTCTGGTATTTTTTAGCTCACCTGAAAATTACTTCAAATACTACCAAATACCACTTGCATGCTAATGACTAATTAAGGTGCTATTTCCAGTCCAAAACCTCCCCTTAGGGTCACAATGACCACCGGGCAGCCTCATCAAAATGTAAAAAATAAATAAATAAATAAATAAATAAATAAATAAATAAACAAAAAACTCCTATCTGTATTTATATAATAATTTTCACCCCACCATGTCTTTTGGTATAGATAAAACCTATTCCTCAAAATATTATTTCTTCCTTATTCCTTTTCTTTGTGAAGGGCACTATACTTTTCCGAATCATCCAAGTCATTAACGTGGCAGCTTGTTGTATTTCTCAATCTCCTTAGCTCAGTCTCCACCCATCACCACCTGTAGGTTTACCTCCTTACACCACACTTACCTGATCTCGCCCATATCCAGTGCTCCTATCTTAGTTCAGGCAATTACTTTGTTCTGAGCTACCATCTCAGCTTTCTAAGTGTACACGCCTGCATCCCCACATCACTCATACAACGCGTACACCTCTATCAGAATGATTTCCTTCTAACATAAATGTGATTATATCACTCCCTTGCTTGACACCACTTTATGGCCTCTCTACATTCTCATTCAGGGGTTGGCCCACTATGGACTGTGGGCCAAATTCAGGTTCCACCTGTTTTTGTAAACTTTTATTTGAATACTGCCACACCCATAAATTTTTATATCATATATAGCTGCTTTAGCTCTTACAATGGCAAAGGTGTGTAGCTGTATCAGAGACTGGTATACAAAGGTTCAACACCTAGACTTTAACAAAACTTTATGACCCTGCTTGAAATACTAAATACTCAATTCCCTGCTGTGTATCTCTGAGTTTTTTTAATACCCAATGCAATAGCTATCAGTATACGCACTGATATAAATGTATTTCAGCATATCAATATCAGCATAGGGGCGCCTGGTTGGCTCAGTTGGTTAAGCAGCCAACTTGATTTATTTTGGCTCAGGTCACCATCTCGGGGTTGTGAGACTGAGCCCTGCGTCAGTCTCCCTGCTCAGGGGGGAGTCTGCTTGGGATTCTCTCTCTCCCCCTTCCTCTGCCCTTCCCCTTGCTCTCTCTCTCAAATGAATAGATAAAAATCTTTAAAAATATCACTATATACACTGATATAAAGTTATATATGTAACTTTACATATATAATACACATATACGTGTAACTTTAAAATTCAACAAATGAGAAAAGCTTTTGTTCAACTATTATGATTCTCTTTTGCCTGAAATACACGTTACACTTCACTGCTGCAATTCCAACCTTCCACTTCTTTTTTTTTTTTTTTTTTTAAGATTTTATTTATTTATTTGACAGAGAGAGACACAGCGAGAGAGGGAACATAAGCAGGGAGAGTGGGAGAGGGAGAAGCAGGCTCCCCGCAGAGCAGGGACCCCAATGCGGGGATCGATCCCCGGACCCTGGGATCATGACCTGAGCCTAAGGCAGACGCTTAACGACTGAGCCACCCAGGCGCCCCCAACCTTCCACTTCTTGATCACTTAAAAGATCCAAGCTTTTAAGAATGGAATCGATTTTTCACCTTGTCTGCGACATCTAATCCCAGGGTAAATGAATCCTTCTTTGCCCCTGTGCCCTCTTTGCCTCCCTATGCCCTGTGCACTGTTATTTATCACCTATAAAGTCTTCTCCCTTTGTTTGTTCACATGTGGTCTCTATCACTGTCCCCACTACCCTGCACAGATTCAGGACATACGCTTTTTTCTTTGTGTTATGTCCCATATGTAACTTAGCACATTTCATACAGTTAGCACTCAGCAAGTGTGAGTGGTGTGCATGCATACATGAATGAATAATAATAACTATATATCTTTTTGGGAAAAAAACTTTATTTGAAGGGGAAAGGTAATCTGCATCCATATTACTGGGAAGCTGTTATTTCTTATCTTACTTTCTTCATATAAATTTTTATTGTGTCAAAGTAAAAAAAAAAAAAAACAAGTTCTGAATCAATTTATTTTTCAGATTCCATTGGATTCTATACTATATTCTGCTTATCCTTGGTACAGTTTCCTTTTTTTTCCTTCTTAGTAGGTTATATTGATTTATTGGAATAAAACTCTACTCCTCTAATTCCTTTTTTAAAAATGTATTTTCTTCCTTTTTGAAATTGATTTCTATCAATTTTTTTTTGGACAACTTTCATTTCAAGAACCTAACTTTATTCAAGTCTAATTATAGCCCTGGCACTCTTGTTTCTCAGAGAACATATTACTGAATTTGCTGCTGAAAACAAATAAACAACAAATCTGTGGAAATTATGGAGTTGTAGAACAATGCTTTAGTATCTCACAGTTGATTTTGTTTCCATTGTACATGTCTCTGTGGGAAATATAGGAAGATTCCCTATTACATTCTTTCAGTTAATAACTTTTTCTTCCCTGTGTTGTTAGCTAGATATTTATTTCTTTCATGATAAAGTGAGAAAATATGGCTTGAGGATGGAAATAAAGATATTGTTTAAAACAATACAATTTTAATAGAATATTGTGCAGGCAAAAGGGTGAGATCGTATAACTGCTCTGGTTCCTGCTACTTTTATTATGTATCTGAATTAAACAAAAAGATTTTCTCCATCCCACATTAAGATAACCTTGGGTAAGAGCAAATTTGGTCATATCTTTTAACATATTTTAATTAACAGTATCTTGTTTTGGAAAGGAGAAAGTAATATTTATTATATTTATCAAACTATTCCATACTTCTATTATAGGTAGTAGATAGACATATGTATATTATCTCTTCAAAAAAATTTTATCTCCCATCTTATATTCAGGATTACATTTAAGGAATCAAAAACCAAATTCAAGAGAATTAGTTCAAGAAACAAAAATGAAATACATATATGGTAAAATATGACTTGGAGGAACCAGTAGATGTCTGATTATCCTGGACTTTACATCATACCTGAACACATGCATGTACACACACCCACAGACACACGTTTTCAGCAAAATGTTTAAGACAGGTGTGCATTTAACAGCAATTCATTTAGAAAGAAAACTAGAAAATACAAGTCTACCAATGAGCTTGATATCTTTTTCAGTCTGTTATGCTGAATATCAAGAACAGCAAAAAGGACAGTGTGGTTCTTGTAGGTGGAATGAGAAGAGAAATATATAAAAGAAGATAAGGTGAAAATGAAGTAAGTGAATGTCTTCCTATTCCTTGACTTTATACCTATGAGACTGTATTTGTACTTCTGACCTCCAGAATTGTAAGATAATAAATTTATGTTGTTTTAAGACAAAAAAAAAAAAAAAAAAAAAAGGTAAGGGAGGTGGTTGGGGGCAAAGAGTGGGACAAAATTCTAAGACCATTGAATCTCCCTTTGTAGATACCCCCTATCTGCTGCAGGTTCACATCACTTACATATTTTGGTCCTAGCTTCCATTTCCACTAGTGCACGTGTGTATGTGTGTGTGTGTGTGTGTGTGTGTGTAAGAGAGAGAGATCCATGGGTTTCCTTTCAACCAAGAGGGGAACTGATCAGTATATTGTCAGCTGCTGCAGTCTATAAAAAATATTCTTTCTGCTGTCTGACCAGTTGGTATTAGCAGTGGCCAGCCTAGCAACTGCTCTACCTTCCCTAGATCCTCATTCAAATTCTCTTGATTCTGGTGTGTGTCTTAAGCCAGGTGTGCGTGTGTGTGCATGTGCACATATGTTTGTATAGAGCCACAAAAGTTCTGGATGAAAAGCCTGAATATCTTAAACACCAAGATTTCACAAAATAATCAATACATTTAATATGAATTTCATTGTTAAAATAATTATAGATAATAGCAAAATAAATCCACATTTATAATAAACAATAAGTCTACAAAAATAAAGAAAACAATTTTTAAAGGAGAAGATATTTTTTAGGATTTATTTATTTATTTTTGAGAGAGAGAGAGAGAGAGAGAGAGAGAGAGAGAGATTGAGCTGGCGGGGGAGGGGAGAGGGAAAGTGAGAGAGAATCTCAGGCAGACTCCCTGCTGATCAAGGAGCCAGATTCAGGCTTGATCTCAAGATCCTGAGATTATGACCTGTGCCAAAATCAAGAGTCTGTAGCTTAACCAACTGAGCCGCCCAGGCGCCCCAAAGAAGTTTTTTATCAAACCAGGTAAACTTACACAAGACCTAAGTTTGAAATGATCCTTGTTAGTATAAAAGTAAATGGAGAATAGAGAAAAGTAAATACAGATGGCCCCCTAAATACTGATGACTCCTTGGGTGAATTCAAAACACTGTAGGTAAATTACATAGCAAAAGATAATTTTGGAAATATTGGCAAATTAATAAATAAATTTATCTTTTATATACAGTAAACCTAATTTTGAAAAACATTTGATGAATAATCAATCCTTAACTTGTCTAAATGCTACTTCAGTGAATATGTGTTTAAAAAATATATGAGCTATGAATATAGTGAATTATGAATATACATATAGATGCCAAAGATACATATTTACACAGACGTAAGAGGTAAAATGAATATACATATATTCATACACATTATATATTTTACATATACATATATATGCTTGTCAAAGTAATCAGTGGGCATTATAAAAAATTAGAAAAAACACACTCAAAAACATAAAATGTTAATACACATTTCTGCTCATAGAATAACACAGTTAAGTACTTGAGAGGTATAGTTTTCTACAATCTGCTTATCTATTTATCCATCCATCCATCCATCCATCCATTTATTTATTTATATCTACCTACCTATTATCTATCATTCTATACATTCATCTCTCAATTTAAATGTTTTTCTGCATTATAATTGCTAAGCAAAAAGTCATGAAGGACAAAAAATTTTCATCCATTGCCTATCCCTCCTTTTATTTACTATTTATATAAATATTTATTTCATTAATCAGGTATATGAGAAATAAAAAATGGGACTACAAATAAAAGATAAACATTTAGCTTTTTTTAATTAAATTTTTCACAAATGATATAGTCACAATAATAATTCAATATCTAAAAAGTTTATATTAAAGTATACTCTTATTTCTCATATTTATGGCTATTATTTAGCAAAATATTTTTATTCTGAATTATTTAAGTAATTTTCTAAAAACAGTCTAATATATGTCATACCTATCTCAAGCCCTAAGGATTAATGTTTTTTTTTTTTTTTTTAGTTGGGCAAGACTACAGTAATTCTTATGAGCAATATACAATGCTTCTCCTGAACCAGATACAGTGGAAATAAAATTCCACCTTGGGCTTTTTCCTAGTTTACCATTGATATAAACTAATTTTCAGCTCTTCTACTATCAGTACTACAGATTTGTCTATAGTGAAGCACATCTTATAATGTCACACAAATCACTAAAATAATAGGCATTAAATCTATGTTTCATAATTCATACATGTGGTAATATTATAATTAAGCACACATCTATAATAATGTTTAATAAAGACATCATGCCCACCTTGCCAATAACCTATGTAGTCAAGACATAACTACCAACTATTTGGCAAGTTATAAGTCTTGCTTAGGACCTAAATAAAGGAAAAATAAGTTTACCAACTAAAAAAAATATACCTATTTTGGATCAGGTAAAGACAAATTAATCTAAGATTCTAATTTAATCCAATGGTTAGTATACGTCAAAAAATTTATCCCATCTGTCTCAAAATGTATTATATTTTGTATGTGATTTTTATGTAAAATTCCATATTCTCACTTGTAAATAATGGGAAAACTCTTGCAGTTTACATGCACTATGAAATATGTATGAAATATCATAACTTCCCTTTATGAGTGTAAAATATCTTTGCCTTTTATTATATAATAGAACTGAAAAATTAATCAAAATGGTCTAACTTAATTTCTTAGGCCATTAATATACATTTGCATGCAATATTTTTCCATGAATTTTATGAAACAGATAGTAATAGCACTCTAATAGAAAAAAGAAAAAGAAAAAAAAAGAAGAGGCTGTGAAAAAGTCTTGTTTAAATTTAGGAACCACTGTATTGTAAGAATGGTTTGAAGGTCGTGATTGACTAATGGACACCATTTCATATACCAAATCCATTAAACTCTTATTTATATAGTTACTATATTCTGGTTTATATACTAGAACATTTAAAGAATATTTTACTTTCATAGAAAATAGTTCCTAGCTGGCAATCAATTACACTTTTTATGTTTTGCATTATATTTTTGACCAGGAATGTAGTCTTTGATGGTATATATTTGAGATCCCCGTGGTAAGGACCCTCTGGCATTTCCCTGAATGCTGTTTGTCAGTACAGTTCATCCATTAAAACAGTTTATTTCCTCTCTGCTTAACAATAACAAAAAAGACTTTTTTAAAAGATTGATGTTATAATGTCATGGAAAGATATTTAGAAAATATATTACAAATATCAATATAGCTGCTTAGAGATTAATGCCCTTGTCATTGCAACAGCCTACATTTTTTAATTAATTTTTCAGTGTTCAAAAAGATATTATGGAGATATTTTCTTTGTAGCATGTCTGCTGTTTAGATAGTTATTAGATTACTTTAGAACATTATTTGTTAATGCTAAACAAAGAGAAGCATTTTGATTAGATATATTGAAGCTTGTTCTGAAAGACAAGTGAGAAGGTAATACTTCCATTTTGTTTTTATATTTATCCCTTTAAAATGTTGTAAATTTATTAAAACATAACAAAATAACACAGATTTCTTTTATGAAATTAAGTGTCCTTTATTCCAGTCCTAGTGAGGTTGAAGAATAAGAAATGTATGTGCTTCTTTCAATGAAAAATATTGAGCACATACTATATGCCAGGCAATGTTAGGTTGATAGAGAAACTTATAGATAGATAGATAGATGATAGATAGATAGATAGATGATAGATAGATAGATAGATAGATAGATAGATAGATAGATAATAAATCGGGCTAGTCTCTCCATATATTACCATATATGCCTGCTAAAACAGAATTTGAACTATATCACACATTTGATCATCAAACAAATTATTTTGAACACCTGTTTTTTTTTTCACCACTTACAATAACTACAATTAACATATTTTATAGTTTTTTTCTTGGTGTGTGCCTATGAATATATGTACATAGTTTTTTGTTTAACTTTGTAAAAATGAAATAATATTAGATGCTTTCTGTGATTTGCTATCAAGGGGCTTATAGTTTATTCATCAAAGAGTTTAATTCTATCCAGTAAAAATCATATGCAAACAATTCTCATCATTCAAAGTAGTTATGTTCTATAAAGTCATTGAGAACATTGAATTAGTGAATACTTAACCATTGCTCCTAGGCAAGAAATACAGTTAGGTTTGTGCAAGCCTGTGGTCACACTTCTGTCAAATGATTAATATATAGCCTGTTTTGTGTGTGTTTCTGTTTAAAGACACCTTTTTTAATGTTGCTGATTCATTTACACTAAATTTATGGCCAACGGTATCATAACTTACACCTGAAAACTAACATTATCTAATGCACAAATTTTCTCTATAAGGCACCTCACAGTCTTCTAACACATAAGTACACTAGAGAGCACTTCTGCACTATGCTTCAGAGTCATTTGGAAAAGGAAAATCACCAGCAAGAAACACAAAAAATGTGAAAAAGTGTGCACACTTCTTTATAGCACAAAAGCTGAGACAAAAAGTTAGGGTGCAGCATACTTCAGCTGGGAACGTACACATCAGGCGACTCAGATTTCCCATCACTTGACACAGGTCTGAGAATGACTAGGACAACGTCTTGGGTAGTGACTTGGGGGTTACAAATAAATTTTAGCGAATAAGTGAAATCTTAAATATGGACTCCTCAAATAATGAGGCTTGACTGTACTATGATAAAACATCTTAAATGCTGTAGAAAAACTTCTTTAAAAAGCAAAATAGGATACTCAGCCATAAAAAAGAATGAAATCTTGCCATTTGCAACAACATGGAAGGACCTAGAGGGTATTACTCTAGGTGAAGTAAGTCAGAGTGAGACAAGTGCCATATGATCTTACTTATATGTGGAATCTAAAACAAACAAAATAAAAACAGACTTACAGATACAGAAACCAGAGTGAGGAGGGGTTGGGAGTGGGCAAAATAGGTGGAGAAGATTAAGAGGTACTAGCTTCCAGTTATAAAATAAATAAATCACAAGGATGTCATGTAGAGCATAGGGAATATAGTCAATAATACTGTAAGAACTTTGTATGTTAACAGATGGTAACTTGGCTTCTTGGGGGGATCACTTCATAGTGTACTAAAATATCAATCACTATGATGTACACCTGAAACTAATAGGATATAGTATGCCAATTATACTTCCATAAAAAATAAAATTAAAAAGCAGCATAGAATAGAGTTATGGGCTCTGGGAAAAGGAGTGGTTGTAATCTTAAAGGAGTTATTCAGGGCATTTCTGAGAAGAGTATCCCTGGAAAAATGGTATATCAGTAAAAATCTGGAGCAGGTAAGGAGGGTGGCCATTTGATAATCTGGAGTGGAGCACTGCAAGCAAAAGGAATAGCCACAGCTGAAATGTGACGCTCTGAGTATGCCTGAAGCATTAGCTGAAGAACAAGGATGTAATAATGGCAGGAGGATTGCTTGAGAGAGGAGAGTGGCAGGAGAGGTCAGGGAAGTAACGAAGAACCAGTTCCTGTTGGTTTGGGGGGGCACTTATAAGGATTTGTGTTTTTAGTTTGAATAAAATGAGAAGTCATTGTAGGACTGACTTATATTTAAAATCAACCTCTCTAGTTGCTGATTTGTGAAGAGAAAAATAGCAATGGAAGTGGTGAGAACTAGTAACACTCTAGATATATTTTTAAAGTACTGGATATGGAGAATGAGGGAAAAAAGTGAGGGGAATCAATTGTCCAAATATTTTTAGCCCAAGCAACTAGAAGTATGTTCAGAAGTACACCTATCCTTGATTACGGAGATGGGAAAGAGTGTTGGAAGAACAGATATCAGTATTGACAAGCTGAATTTGAGATGACTAAAGATATAGGGATATCACAAATGCAATCACATATATAAAAACAAATGATCTAAGGAGGAAATAAGAATGTGGCAGTTGGCAGCAAATAAATAGTATTCAAAGCCAGTACACAGGTAAGTGGACCACGGACAGAGCTCTGGTTTGCACCTAAGTTAAGAGGGTCGGGGAAGAGTAGGAATCACCAAAGTTGACTAAGAAGGAGCCACCAGTGAAGTAGAATAAAAAAAAAAAAAAAAAAAAAATTAAGAGTAGCAACCTGATATCTAAGGAAAGGTTGAGTATGTGAAACTGTTTCAGTTGCAATAAATCAAATAAATGGGGAAGAGAAAATTGATACGAGATTTGGCAACATAAAAATCACTAGATATTTTTATTCAGAACTCTAGGAGGAAAATCTTGATCGGATTATATTTAAGAGAGAAAAAACATGAGAATTTGGAGACAGTTAGCATAGACAATTATTTCTTAGTGTTCTGCAGCAAATGGAAACATCTGTGGCAGCTGGTGGTTCAAAACAATAATTTTTTAGAGCTGGGATAATAACATTGTGTTTTTATGATGATGGGAACTATACACAGACAGAAAATAATTGCTGATATAGGAGAGAGCCAAAAAGTTTTTCTGGGTTATGTACTGAAGTACAAAGGGTAAAAGGGAGAAAGTGTAAAAAACAGGAATTATTGAATTCAGGCAGAATTCAATATATATGAATATATATATCATATATATATATATATATATATAATATATATATATATATATATATATCATATATCAGATAGTTCATGATAACATGCAAGAATACAATATCTCCAGATACTAAGAAGCAGGAAAATGTGGCAGTGGGAGTATGTGGATTTTTTGGTTATTGCTTCTATTTTGACAGTAAAAGATGGGCTGTGGTTACCATCTGAGTGTGCATGGATGTCAATATATAGAAGGTTTGAGGATAAAGGAGCAGTTATAAAACAGCCCCATGGGTGAAGGGCAGGAGGAACTGATTGAACAAAATACCAGTAGTATATTTGCCTGGTATCTTTATGGGCTCTTTTGAACATTGTCATTCCAAATCTAACTGATACCGATCAACATGGTTATATGTTTGTTTTTCAGTAATTTTTAATTACACATTTGCCTGTGTGGAATGGGTGAATAGATGTGTTTAACCAGGGTTTTAGTTTGCCAGTAAGTAAGACAAAGCACAGGAATTTCAAAGGCCAGTATTATATTTATTTACCACTCTAATTGCAAGATTTTGTGATTTTTTTCCAAAATATAATCTATTCAAATTTGCCAAACAAACCAACAAAAAAACCTTTATGCCTAACAGAGAGATTTTCCCATATCATGGCAAGATTCAGTGATGTAATAACCCTCCTAATGATGGGCTACGCCTAGTCTCTGACGCCCTTCACTGATACTAATTTATCTTGCACACTGCTAGCAGAGTAATCTTTATAATGAAGTTTTACAAATAATATATTTTACAACTTAAAAAATCATGTGTGCCTTTTAAATGAAAGAACAAATAACTTTGCTTATATTTCTATCACCAGAGAAAAGCTTTTTACCTCCTTTTTGTATGTTATTTTCCATGTAACTTACGGAAATATTTACATTTCAATGACAGAAATTAATACCACTTATGTAATGACATAATGATAAATAATAGTTTAACACAAATAAAAATATTTCTTTCATCTTGCCTGCTTTAAAAAGTTCTAATCCTTTGATGATTCTTTCTTAAAATAATTTTATTTTTTGGCTTTCAATGCACTTCACTAAATTCTACTCTTCACTTATGTTCCACATGACTCAGATAAGCTGATGACAAATACATTTATTTCTCTAATCACTGACCCTCTATTGAGCTCAAAATTCATTACCTCTTTCTTGATTTTTATTTGGGTATCTAATAGAATACCCAAACATAATATCTGCAAATGCTTTGTTTCAACTCTAGCATGTCCCACCCCCACTTACTCCTCTCTGTTTTTTGTATCATAGTAAATTGCACCATTATTCACCCCGGGCTCATTCCCAAACATGAGAATCTTTGATTTTCCTCTTTCTACTAGTCCAATCCATCATCAAATACAGTCAGCCTCAAATGCACAATTTCTCATTTCAGGGTGTCCTATGCAATTCCTTTCCTGGAGTGATCCTTTTAAAGTACAAAACTCTCCTACAACTTCTCATGAAAGACGGAATAAGGTCTAAACTACTACGATGCCCTGTATGTATACCACAGGAACTTTGCTCTTGAGTTTTTCTTCACCAGAGAAGCTCTTCCCTCAGATCTCCTTACCACCTCACATCAATATTTTTCAAATGATGCTTTCTTAGAGATGTCATTCTTAACTTCCCTATGTAAAATAATCACCAGCCTTATCAGCCCCTCACACCTCATTCTGCTTTTTTATTCTTTCTTTCTACTTCCCATTTCACTGTCAGATCCTACTCTCCTATTCAAGTGCATAGATTTGCTATTTTAACTTCTATTTAATACACACAAACGCATGCACACATGCATGCACACGCGCGCGCACACACGCACACACACACCCTCCCTCTGTTGTAGTTATTCCTATTCATGTTTAGCCTCTCCACTTAAAAAAAAAGCTTTATGACAACAGGGAGTTTGTTTTTCTCATTCACTGTTTTACCATTAGAATAGTGTTTTACATATAGTAAATATGTTATAAATATTTGTTGAAAGGGAAAAGAGGCAGTGAAAGAAGAGAAGAAAGGGAGAGAGAAAAAGAATGAATGCATTGCAACATACGAATTCCAGGGTATGATGACATTTCTCAAGGTACAGCTTCATTTCAGAATCTCTACTGACAAAACTTGAACAACAAAAAGAGTCTCCTTTGCTGGATTACCAGGGCAGGAATTATCCAAAAGGGACTGACTACCTTAGTGGGGAAAATGCTATCCAGTGAGGCATTTGAAAATCTGTGGGAGCATCCTTGTGTCACATGGAGGTGGGGAACCACTGGCATTGAATGTAGGTGGACCAGGACTGTTAAGTACCCTGCATCGTCCACAATGGGCTGTTGTCATCCACATTTTTTTATTTATTTTTTTAAAGATTTTATTTATTTATTTTAGAGAGAGTGAGCGAAAAAGAGAGCATCAAGCAGGAGAGGAGCAGAGGGAGGAGCAGAGGGAGAGAGAGAAGCAGACCCCCCATTGAGCAGGGCGCCTGATGTGGGGCTGGATCCTGGGACTCAGGGATCATGACCTGAGCTGAAGGCAGACATCCAACGACTGAGATACCCAGGCGCCCTATCATCCACTTTTTTAAATGATCTGATGCATATATTTCTATAAGATAAAAACTTGTTTATAATTACCTCAACCTAGAACTAAACTTTTATTTTTACCTAAACAGAGTGTTGTTTTGTAAACACCTTTTATTCATGTAATTTTTCAATAATGTGACAGCTGTATAAAGAGAGAACAGGATACTTTCTGAGAAATGATGAAGAATTGTTCAGTATTTCCCAAAATTCTTATGACCAACGTCAATGCCACTCTTGTTGAATTGCCTGGATCATTTGCCGCTGTCTATTCAGTGTAATGTAAGGGTCTCAGGCTTCTTTACTGTGTTTTCTACCAAAGACAGGCCCAAGAATCTGATTATGGAAGTACATATTATCTTTAACTTAAATTCACTTTATATTTCATTTTATCACACAGGTAGAGCATTGTATTATTTCTGTAGCTGTTTTTGAATTTCGGTTACACTTCTCTGGTTTATCACTGCACAATAAGCTCCAGTATCTGTGGGAGCTGGTCTGATAGTATTGAGAGCAAATGGTCTAACATTTAACTTGTTAAAGCTCATCTATCCATTTGCTGTTTTTTTGCTATCAGATACGTCTCATCTCCTTACTATTTTGTAAAGTGAAAATTATAATAACAACAAATTGCTGTCTTTTTGAATGCCTTCTGTCAGTCACTTTATGTTCGTCATCCCTGCTAATCCTCCCAACACCGTAAAGGTACTAAAGGTACTGAAGAGGAAAGACATGCCTTATCCAGCGATCACAGGTGAGTCATCACAAGACAGGACTCAATTTCTGGTCTTATCCCCTTTTTTAGATATGGATCTATATATAGCACAATTCCATCATGCATTATGCATAAATATTCTAAAAAAAAAATCACTCAATGTTTCTCACTGGAGAAAATAGGGACGTAAGTTAGATTACTACTCAGACTGAAATGACAGCTCCCCACTATGGCAAGAGGAAGCTGGTACCTACTCCCAACTTTCCAGGTTCCTGGTGTGGGTCACCTGCTTTCTTTCTTGGCATGTCCTTGAGTGCCTTTACCTCAGTCTTTCTTACTCGGCCCTCAGTAAATGATAAGCATGGTGGCACGTGCTTCCTGTAATAGGCGCCCACCACACCTTTGAATATTTTCAACCATAACGTTTAAACCTTAGGCAAGAAACAGGTAAGGCAGAAAACTCGGTTTAACAATATATTGCTTAATGAATGTAAAATCATTCAATCTGAATATACATTTAAAAAATTCACTAAATTAGGTAATTTTTGGAATTAAGAAGTCAGTGTCTTAAAATGTTTCATCCATTCTATTCAAAGTAATGTTACAGTGTCAACTATATGATATACTGTCAAGGCAATAGTTAATGTCCTTAAAGATAAAATTGTCAACTCATTAGAGCTGAATTTGGAAGTTGAATTTCAAAAGTGACTTAAAACTTAATTATCATTAGCAATTTTTTTAGCAGATGTATTTTAAATTGTTCAGAATATTGTTTTTAAAAATCAGACTTTTATATGTAAGTGATAAATTTAAAAATTACTTTCAAAAATAGCAATGGAAAGAAACTAATTTATGTATTAGATAAATGCTAATGTTTAAAGGTATACAAGCTGCATTTCTTCTGGTAAAACAAGGAAATTCAATCGAAATCTTTTCAACCTTTCAGTTTGGAAATGTGACAGTAATTATAAATCTTGTTGACAAGATTTCCCCTTCTCTTGGCAAGCACTTAAGCTTGTATTTGAACAGCCAACACTCATTATCTGTTATTTTGGTTTCCTCTGAATCTTGGAGAATATATAAATTTTTCTTTTGTTCCAGTCATTCCAACAAATGAGTTCATATTACCGAGTATGCAGAAGATGACTACATTCATTATATTTACTAATAGCATGTATGTATGTGTATCATACTGTTCTATATTAATAGCATGCTGTGTATATATGCATATATGTGTATGTGTACATACGCATACACACACATACACATATATAACTATGAAGAGAGCACCTCTTCTTTTAAAGGTAAGAATTCTTAAGTAAATATCTTAGCATTACTAGTAACGTGGGTAGAGTGTTTCTGACATGTTAGGCTGGGTGAAAGTACCCTTCTCTGCTCTTTAAACAAACCTTTAGGAAGAGCAAGAGGACAAAATTTGTCTAACATACTCTCACTAGGTCAGAGGTTGCATCTACTCTAGCCTTACGACATCAATGACAATAAAGTTTATTAAAACTAGTGTCCCAGATGCCTTCTGGTATATTTTAGTTCAGATATAATATTTGTCCTGAAATTTAAGGAATAATCATTCTGAAATACTAATTTTTGATAGGTCCATTTATTTTCTGTTGAATCTATTCACAATAGATTCTAATTCTAATTGAATGATGAGAGTAGAATTGTGGGAACAAAAGGAAGATGAAAGATTCTGTATCTTCCTGATCAGGTTCGGCTGCAGATGACCTCTTGTTCTTTCTCTGATTTCTCATTGTTCCACAAGAGCTTGTGCAGATCAGAACAAGAATTCTTTAGTGTCTGTCATGTAACATTAATAATACCTCTTATCTCTTATGACATTGACCTACAAATAAATGGCAGCTAAAAAATACACAGCTCAGGCTCAAATGTATGTTTTAAATAATGACAGTTTGAACATCAGATACCTTACAATATTGAATCCATACAAATCTTAGATCAGGAAACAGAATGGGATGGGAAATGGGCATGGGATATTAATAGAAACTCTGAATATGTCAGTGATAATTGTTGATAAGCCTCAGTGGAAAATAGTCTACAGAGGTTTTCTTTTTTAACCTTATATTAAATGTCCCCTTTGCCTTTTGTAATATGGCTTGTCTTGAAGTTTATTTTATCTGATATTAATATAGACACACTAGCTTTCTTTTGTTTAATGCTTACATGGAATGTATTTTTACATCATTTTACTTTCAAATCATTTGTGTCATTATATTTAAAATACATGATCTCTTATAGCAAAAGTAATAATTGTGCCTGGCTTATTATAATATTATTATTATTTTTTTAAATTTGGGCTGACAATCTGCACCTTTTTATTTAATTGTTAATTATATTTATATCTGATATATATATCAATGTAGTTGGACTCATACCTACCATTCTTCTACCATTTATCTATATTTATTTATTCATTTATTTATTTTTCTGCTTCTGTTATCTTCTTTCTTTCTCTTGGATTAATCAACCATTTTTTTAACATTCTACTTAAATACCTTTCTGTATCAATTTCCTGATTGCTCCTGGAATTACTTTATGTATCCTTAACAGAGTATAGGGTTAATATTTTAATACTTTACGCAAAATTTAAGAACCTTGGAACAATATTTCATTTACCTCTGATTTGTTGTATTATGGCCATATATTTTACATCTACATATGTTATAAACCTAACCATAAAATGTTATATTTTTGCATTAAATTATCAGTAGTATATTAATTTCGGAAGTAACAAAAAGTTAGTTTTTCTCATCTACCCAATGTATCTATCTATCTATCTAGTATAATCATTCTGTCCTTGGATCAGTTCCAACTGGAGTCATATGTCTTTGCTGAGAATTTCTGATAGCAGTTTTTGTGGTGCAAGTCTGTGGTGACTAGTTATTTTAGCTGTAATTTTCTGAAAATATTTTCAATTTACCTTCATTTTTGAAGTTGTTTTGGTTGTATTAGCATTTTTGGTTTTGTGGATTTGTTTGTTTGTTTCTCCTATACTTACCTTGAAGATGTTGGTCCACTGTGTGCAGGAATTAATTTTTTTCTGAATCTTGATAATTCCACTGTTATATTGTATCACTATTCTTCTGTACATAATGTGTCACTTTTTCTCTGGATGCTTTCAAGATGTTATTTTTTATCTCTCCTTTTGAGCAGTTTAATTATAATGTCTAGGTGTGATTTTATTTTCATTTAGTCTGCTTTAGGGCTCCTGAGCTACATAAATCTGTTTGTGTTTTCCCTCATGTTTTGGACATCTTTGTCATTATTTTTTCAAAAAAAAAATTATTTCTGTCTCTCTTATTTTCTCACTCTTCTTTGGGGAATCTAATTACACATATATTAGTCCTACTGGTTACTGACATCCAAATTCTTTATTTTTCATCTGTTTTTCTCTCTATATGTCATATTGGATACTTTCTCTTGATTTATCTACAAGGTCACTGAACCTTTCTTTTGCCATCTTCAATATTCTGTTAGTCACATCCAATAAATTATAATTTTAATTTCTTAAAGCTTTCATTTTGTTGTTTTTAAAATAGATCTATTTTTTTCACTTATGAAGATTTTTTTTTTCCTCTGAGTGTTTGATGTATTTACAATAACTGCTTTCAAACCCTTGCCTGCTAATTTCTATATCTGGTTTGTCTTAAGACATCTATTTATTCATTTTTTGTTGTCCATGAGTCATATTTTCCTACTTCATCATTTATCTAGTCATTTTTATGGCTTACTAGACATTTTGGATGATATGTTGTTGAGACTCTTGGTTCTTTTGTCTTTCACTGAAGAGAAATGATTTCTGTTCAAGTGGATAGCCAGACTTTTGGCTGCTCACTTAATTTGTAGAGTCTAGAATTTAGAGCTTTAGAGTGGGTCTGTTTCAGTTCTGTTCTTAGTCTTCAGTTGAACTCATAGATTTGTTATGCAGTCTTTACTTGTATGGCAGAGAGTCCTTTCATGGTTTCACAAGAAAGAGTGATGTGTTTTCCAAGACTCCCTATGTGGACAATATTTAAACTGCTACCTCTCTCTCCCTTCCATTAAGCAACTGCTAAATCTCTGTTCAAATTCCTTATTCTTTGGGATGTGTTTTCCACTGAGCTCCCCAGCATCTCATTCTGGGCTTACCCAAGGATTTGAGGGGAGATTATAAAATAGGTCTGGATCTCTCACTGATTTTTTTGTGAACTAAGCTATTCAAAAGAAGATTAATTAGCCTTTAAAATATGATTTCTAAGGATTTCTTTTATAAGAAATTTAGGAAATATTTTACTGCTTAAATGCAGAAAATTATACGGATATATATGTATCCCCACATTTATGATATTCATGAGCATCCCTATGATCTGGGTAGATCATCTTTAAGTAGACAGAAAGAATGTTGCAGGCTTTTATTGGCTAATAAATACTATCTATCAACTTCTTCATGTCCCAGACTCCCTTCCTATTTTTTTCAGATTCCTTTAAATAATGTGTCCCTTTTCCTTTCTGGTGTACTAATCTTTTTATTCTGATGAAAGTTAATTTACTTTCTTATAGATTTTTTTTTTTGCCTTTCTGTCTCTAAAGTAAGTATGAAACTCTTTTGAAGTTCTTTAGGTTATTTGTTATGAGCTAGAGTTGAGTAAAATAAAAGGAGATAAAAGAAGAGAACAAAGCATTTGCTATAGAACTAATGGGATATGAAATCCAAACCCCAGAAGTACAGAAAAGGACAGAAATATCCGTGACTTCCTGCACTTGGGGCTACCATTACATAAGGAAGTCATCTAATGCTGTCCTTTTAGATATTTAAATTGTTTTCCAATCTCCATTTTGGTTATGTTTCAGTTTAAGGTCCTGCAATAATTACTGTTACAGAAAAAAATAGTTACTAAGCGTTTGAAGTCTCTAGACAAGATATATCCTATGAAAAATTTAACAAAAGTAAGATATTGTAGAAATAAGAAAATTAAGGGAACTACGTAATGGTAACAAAAAGAAATCAGGAAACATAAAAACCAAATATTAATAATAGCCATAATAATAAAGACAATTAGCAGAGCCAATGTAAACAGGTGCATTATCAAAGAACCTTCCCCTCAAACTGTATGTGAATAAGAGAATAAAGAGCTGAAAAGTTAGGCAAATCACCAATTTCTAAAGAAGATTTACCAGCTCATGAAATTACAACAAACCAACCAAAGCCAATTAATAAAGTCTATTAAGATTTGTTTCAGGCAGATGATTTTAATGATTTTTATAAACTCATGATACATATGTAATGTTTTCTCACTTCCAAATATGGATCAACTTCTAATGCTCCAATTCTTACATTCAGACATCATTTCTAGTTGTATGCACTCGCATTTATAAACTCTAAGAAGTTTGTTAGGCACAAATATTTATTTCCTTTATTATTTTTTCTTTAAAAAATACTTTATATTTATGGCACTAGACTCTTTATATGCTATGATAGACCAAAGCCAGTGAGAAATTAGATACTGTTTAAATTACATTTAGTATGTTTTTACCTATCATTTTGGTTATTTAAAACACAAAATAATGAAAATATCCCTTATCCAAAATTTCATAACATAGACAACAATCTTTGTTTATCATTTCTCTTTTGAATTCTGGACACTTATATTAATTAATAGATATCTATAAATGTCTAACTTGAAATATAGACAGAAAAAGATTCCCTGAAGTGTTAAATAAATACATGCTCACTATTCTCCTAGAAGTTACTATAAACTTTTCCATTTTGGTTGCTACTCATCTCCACACTCATTTCTGGGAATCCTTCATATATGCCCTTTGTTCCTCTTGTGGTTTATAAGAGCACACAGGAGAGCATAGTTAGATTTCATTAGAAGGTGTTTGACCAATAATTCTCTTTTATCATATTATAATCTATGTAAAAGCAGATACGTGAGTTTAGTTTCTGGTGTGTTCTAATTGAACTAAATAACTAAACTTTAATTAATTGCATACTGCTCTCCTGGATAACCAAATGTTATGAATAAATATTTTGAATAGGAACTAGGGCCACGATTAGAATAATGAATGTGATAGCTATTATATAAAATTGATTTTTAGTTTAAATAACATAAAGTATGTACAGTAATAAGTATATCTTGTCATATTCCATAAATGCTTCTTTTCCCATACCAGCATTCCCCACTATTCCTTAGAGTATTTTAAATTGATAATCGATAAAATATATACAAAATCTAGCTGTTTTACATGAGAGGTTTTGTAAAAATCATGAATTATAGAAACTGCATTGTTAATTTTTTGTAAGATTTATTTATTTATTATATAGAGAGAAAGCATGAGAGCGAGTGTCAGGAAGGACAGATGGAGAGGAAGAGAATCTCAAACAGACTCCCTGCTGAGTGTGCCCCCCCACACACACATACATGGGGCTCAATCTCACGACCCTGAGATTATGACCTGAGCCAAAATCAAGAGTTTGATTATGAACTGAGCCACCCAGGCACCCCTGCACTATTAGTTTTTTAGCTAACTTTTTCATTTTGTATACAACTTCTTTCCTTACTGTGTCTCTGCCTGACTTCTCTATTTTTAGACTGTGGGTTGATTTTCATTTCCATAATTGTGTTACATTAACACTTTTAAAATTGTTTTTAAGTCTAATTATTAATGTATTTTTTTTGGCTATTTTATCTTTTTATTTTTTTGATTATTTTATTATTAACATATAATGTATTATTTGTTTCAGGGGTACAGGTCTGTGATTCATCAGTCTTATACAACACACAGTGCTCCCCACAACACATACCCTCCCCAGTGTCCATCACACAGCCATCCCATCCTCCCACACCCCTCCGCTCCAGCAACCCTCAGTTTGTTTCCTAAGATTAAGTCTCTTATGGTTTGTCTCCCTCTCTGGTTTCGTCTTGTTTTATTTTTTCCTCTCTTCTATGATCTTCTGCCTTGTTTCTTAAATTCCACATATCAGTGAGATCCTATGATAATTGTCTTTCTCTGATTGACTTGTTTTGCTTAGTGTAATACCCTCTAGTTCCATCCACATCTTTGCAAATGGCAAGATTTCATTTTTTTGATGGCTGCATAATATTCCATTGTGTATATATATATATATATATATATATATATATATACCACATCCTCTTTATCCATTCACCTGTCGATGGACATCTGGGCTTTTTCCATAGTTTGGCTATTGTGGACATTGCTGCTATAAACATTGGGGTGCATGTGCCCGTTCGGGTTGTTACATTTGTTTCTTTGTTGGAAATACCCAGTAGTGCAATTGCTGGGTCATAGAGTAGCTCTATTTTCAACTTTTTGAGGAACCTCCATACTGTTTTACGGAGTGGCTGCACCAGCTGGCATTTCCACCAACAGTGTAAGAGGGTTCCCCTTTCTCCGCATCCTCGCCAACATCTCTCATTTCCTGACCTGTTAATTTTAGCCATTCTGACTGGTGTGGGGTGGTATCTCACTGTGGTTTTGATTTGTATTTCTCTGATGCTGAGTGATGTGGAACACTTTTTCATGTGTCTGTTGGCCATTTGGATGTCTTCTTTGCAGAAATGTCTGTTCGTGTCTTCTGCCCATTTCTTGATTGGGTTATTTGTTCTTTGGGTGTTGAGTTTGATAAGTTCTTTATGGGTTTTGGATACTAACTCTTTATTTGATATGTCATTTGCAAATATCTTCTCCCATTCTGTCGGTTGTCTTTTGGTTTTGTTGACTGTTTCATTTGCTGTGCAAAAGCCTTTTATCTTGATAAAGTCCCAATGTTCATTTTTGCCCTTATTTCCCTTGCCTTTGGAGACTTGTCTAGCAAGAATTTGATGCGGCCAAGGTCAATGAGGTTGCTGCCTGTGTTCTCCTCAAGGATTTTGATGGATTCCCGTTTTACATTTAGGTCTTTCATCCATTTCAACCAGAAAAGACCCCGGATAGCCAAAGGAATGTTGAAAAAGAAAACCAAAGCTGGTGGCATCACAATTCCGGACTTCAAGCTCTATTACAAAAGTGTAACCATCAAGACAGTATGGTACTGGCACAAAAACAGACACGTAGATCAATGGAATGGAATAGAGAACTCAGAAATGAACCCTCAACTCTATGGTCAACTAATCTTTGACAAAGCAGGAAAGAATGTCCAATGGAAAAAAGACAGTCTCTTCAACAAATGGTGTTGGGAAAATTGGACAGCCACATGCAGAAGAATGAAAATGGACCATTTCCTTACACCATACACAAAAATAGACTCAAAATATTACTCCAATGATTTTAGAATTATCATGTGAAATCATGCATTCAACACTAAAAAACTGACTAGAAGATGAGGCTGACTTTGTTGATGTTTTTAGGGTAATAATTTAATGGGTAAGTCTTAGTTTATTTGTTTATAAATTAAGACTACAAATCTTAGTTTGTTGAAAATAGGTTTTATGAAAGCTTTCAGATATATGAATCTTGAGTGTTGTAAAACATTACGTTAGCCACAGTTGATTTTAATTCAACATAAATCAAATTACCAATTATATTTAAATTATGAATCAATTCATTTCAAAACTTGCAATTACACTTACCTTTGCCATATCAGCTACTGTTGTATAATAACAAAACTTTCTACATCAAATAAAACACATTTTAAAACATCTATTGATGGAAAGTTGCAATGCTAGAGTTAAAGATAATAAAGCATAACTAAGATTTGCCACCTGACAGGAAATTTCACAAAATCTAAAGTTTATCAATATCTTCTCCTTCCTCTAAACAGCAACAGACCATTTGTTGACTTCTATCATTATTTTAATGACGTTTTGTTTTTACATTTCCTAAATTAGTTGTAATGATTATTTTTTATAAAATTAGTACTTACTCCTTATAGAATTAGAATAATTTTAATATTAACCATTATATAATTTGAATATTAATTATCTTCTGATGCCTATGGTTTCAAAAAGTTGTCTCACTTAAAAGTGACATAAAAATCTAATGCTTTATAATCATTTCTTTCTTAGTTATCCAAACTAAGTCATCTGTAACTAATAGAGTACCAACTATGGCAAAATATGTAATGAGAATACTTTCTTGGGCTTTGATATATATTTGTGAATTCTAGAATTTAGTTACAGGAGTGACTGTCTCTGTCTTAAATCAAATTGCTTAACATCTATAGCTATAGCCACAGGATAATAAATACAACTATCACTAACTGGAACACGTGGAATAATGACCTTATCTAAGAGGAGTAATGACTTTTTTTTTTTTTTTTAAGATTTTATTTATTTGCGAGAGAGAGAATGAGAGACAGAGAGCATGAGAGGGAGGAGGGTCAGAGGGAGAAGCAGACTCCCTGCTGAGCAGGGAACCCGATGTGGGACTCGATCCCGGGACTCCAGGATCATGACCTGAGCCGAAGGCAGTCGCTTAACCAACTGAGCCACCCAGGCGCCCGAGGAGTAATGACTCTTGTTCTCTGTAAGGCATTGTTCAGAAATCCTATTCTTCAGTGTGTGACAAGTGAGATGAAAGCACACTATATGTGAGACAGAGTAGATTATACATTATACACATTGTGTGTACCTAGGAAAATACAAGAAACTTTATGTAAAAGATTTCACTCAGGCTCCCATACTCTAGCCCAGATATAATGAAATTTGTATTTGTTTATTATACTTTTTTGTGTGTGAACTCATTTGCTGTTTTGTTATTGCCATAGACTGAATATTTGTGTTTCCCCAAATTCATACATTGACACCTCTCCGCAATATGATATTATTTGAGGTGGGGCCTTTGGGAGGCGATTAGGTCATGAGAACAGAGCCTTGGTGAATTTGTTAGTGCCTTTATCAAAGAAACTGCAGAGGGTTCGTTCCTTCCTCTGCCATGTGAGGACACAGACAATAGATGCCTAGGTTTTAACCAGGAATTGGGCTTTCACCAAATTGGGCAGACATCAAATCTGCAACATCTTGATCCAACTTCACCAGCCCTGCCTTTGATTCAGGACACGGACACACATGGGTTCTGTTTATAGTACTCCCATGTCTTCTGGCTTCCTGTTGAGCTACACACCAAGTGGTGAGCTCCAATAGGATATCTGAAGGATGAAAGTGTTAGATCGGGAAAACTATCCTCAGGTTCCCTCCCAGTAGGGTCAACACAAGTTGGCTGTCTTCCTTAACTGAACATAACAATCGTCAAAACCATTTTTTCCTGTCTAACCTATAACTTCACCTCCCTTCATTTCTACATTTTTGTTAGTGCTGGACTCTGTGCTGACATTTGAAGTTCCATTACACCTCACTCACAACTTCATAACTAATTCCTATGTAAATAAAACCTCTTCAAATGATCTTAATTTGCATATGTCATCTGTCTCCAGTTGGGATTCTAATATATCTTCATAATCATGGAATACATTCTTTATAAGGCATATCCTTGAAGGTACATCAATATGCTTGAAATCTAAGACAATTTTAATAGTAATCTAATAACTTTGTCTAAGCAACCAGCTGCTAACATGTTAACATTCACTGATATTAATTTCAGTTCTCAGGAGAAGCCACAAGACAAAGTATAGAATACTATAAAAATAATTTGAGTTTATCACTTATAGACAAAGCATTTTTCAATAATTTGCTTCAAAATTAATAATTTGATTTTTGCCACAAGAATAATTTATTTAATATTAAAAGGTCATCATCAAGTGTTTTATCTAACTCCACATAAATGCATCATCTAACCCCAAATAAATGTATTTAAAAATAAATTTAAACAATTAAGATATTTTTCATTAATTACTCCATTCCCTATATTCAGAATAATGAGGTTGCACTGTTTCAAAAATTATTTCACTGCTATTTACTTATTTATTTATTTTTAAGATTTTATTTATTTGACAGAGAGAGACACAGAGAGAGAGGAAACACAAGCAGGGGGAGTGGGAGAGGGAGAAGCAGGCTTCCCACTGAGCAGGGAGCCCGATGCGGGGCTCGATCCCAGGACCCCGGGATCATGACCTGAGCCGAAGGCAGACACTTAATGACTGAGCCACCCAGGCGCCCCGTGCTTTTTAAATAAAATTAAATTTATATGTCCTTAAAAATAGACAATACACCATAAAGAAAGCAGGAAAAACTTATTTAAGATACATTTTATTTTATCTTCATGGAATATGTCACATTCATTATGGAACTGAATTAATAAAACCTGGATGGAAAACTAAATTAATTGGAAAAGAATATCAGTTATTTCAGTTAAAAGTTGTGTATATTATTTACTTTACTTAACTTTAGTTACGTTTTCCAAACTGGGACTTAAATTACTAATTTATCAACTTCCCTTCCTCAGTTCCTCATTGTTAATCACTCAGTTTGTGTAGTGTAGGCTTGCAGGGCCTGGGCATTTGGCTCAATTTGTTGGTTTACTTACCTAATGGGCCAAGGATCTACTCCCAGTCCCAGTAGGAGCCACTTAGTTTCACTTAGTTATCGTTCCTACAATAACTACATAATGTATCTTCAATTTCAATACTGACTAGAAAAAAATTGATTTACTCATGTACAAGCTTGCCTTCATCTTTGTTTGAGAATAACTCTTCATCCACTATCAATAATATTTATAATAATAAATCATTTTAGTTTGTCATTTCCCTAAATATAGCACTTCACCCTAAGCTCTCCCTTATGGAAGGGGCTCATTTCCCACATCTTACAAAACTGAGGGTCAGAAGATAACATCAGCATCCCTTTCATCCCTGTTACCAAAACGCTCTTTCTAAATCATTACTTCTTCACATTTATATAAAAGCATCTGTGAATTTGAGACTCATGCCACCATGCTATATACCATGTTCTCTTCAGATTTTTTTAGCTTATTTGGAAATTATTTCACTGCTTCTTAAATATTTTGGAGATATTTTAAACATATCACTTTTGAAAAAAGAAAACCCTTACATATTTCATCTATATTCTGCCTATGTATTTTATAAAGCATGTTGTGTGTATACACACAAACACATATGTGTGGCAAAATAGTTATTGGAAATCACAAACACATATATACGTTTGAGAGTAAGTTGTAAATGAGTTGCTCTTTACCTCTGAAAAATTGTGTTATAATTATGTTATAACATAACATAATATAATGTTGTTATATGTTATAATTATGTTATAATTGTGTGTGTTTCTTAAGAGGACGTTTTCCTGAGTAATCACAGTTTAGTCATGAATATCACAAAATCAACTTTGATAAAATACTATTTATATAATATATAGATTTTATTTAACCTTTACCAGCTGCCCCACTAATGCTTTTTATCTTGTCCAGAATCACATGGTGTCATTATTTGCCATTTTTCTGTAGACCTCTTTTAAATAATGTAATTTCTTAATTTTTGTTTTTTTACAACTTTGATACTTTTTTTACTGATATTCCCTTCACTCTTTTTCATTCATTAAATAGCTGGGTGCTGGCTTATATTTGCTTTTTCCATACAGGCATCAAGCCGGGTAATGTGAATAGGACTAGACACCAACTCCACTCACCTTCCTCAGTTAATTCCCCACTTAACATGGCTACATTGTGGACATAGTCAACAGTCAGAAGTGCTCTCATGCCTAAAACACTAATCACCATTACTGCATAGTATCATTCTTGCTACAATACTAATTGTCAAATTCTTAAAGATCTCAAGTTTCTCATGTTTCTCCTGATCAGATTCCTCCTGTCTTCATCTTCTTCCATGTTCAGTGACTATTTCATACTATATCAATCTACCTGATCTTGTCAGTTCTTTCAGTCCCTTTATTCCATTCATTTCAGTGTCCTCACTTGAAAAAACATTCATTTCAGATTAATCAAATGTTTTTCAATGTCTTTATTATAAAACAGGCAGAATTGTGACACTGTACATTTATCATCCAAGATCAATTAGGTGATAATGCTTTCAGTCAATTCTTCTTTCTCTTTTTCCTTCAAAGGAAATAGACTAGGCCTTGAATGGCAACCCAATGTGAAAATTGGCCTGGCTCAAGCACAGCCCCAAAAGACTCTCCCCTACTAGTGCACACCACCCTTTGTCCTTGGGTGATCCCTGCTTCTTTCAACACACCTCAAAGACACACCTCACAATGCTTTAATCTTCCTTCTTCATGAATAAAGATTACTGAGATACTTAAACACCAAATTAACAGGGTTTCAAATTCAGAAATGGTTCCTTCTTGTTAATCCCTCCTTAAGCCTCTTCTAACTGCCCTTTATTAAAATGGTCCTCGGTTATGGGTGTGGCTGATAACTTGTTGACTCATTTATTTCCACCTGGTTCTATTTTTTTTTAACCTTCTTTTCTCATTTAATCCTTTTTTTTTTTTTTTTCTTTTTTTTTTTCTTTTTAGAGAGACAGAGCATGTGGAGGTGGGCAGAGGAAAAGGGAGAGAGAGAATCTTAAGCAGGGTCCATGCAGAGCCCAGAGCCCAATGCAGGACTGATCTCATGACCCTGAGATCACGACCTGAGCTGAAATCAAGAGTTGGACATTTAACCCACTGAACCACCCAGGAACCCCCTTCTTTGCTCATATTAAACCTTCTTGGTTTTTTTCATTAGTGCCTCTGCCACTTTCCCCTTCATTTTCATCCACAAGATGCCTTCTTATTTCTCAAAGAAAATATAAAGACCCCTAGATCATAATTTATCCTGGCTGTATCATGGAGAATGTATTGCAAAGGAGTTAAAATTGAGATAAGAAAGGTGACTTAGAGTTTCAAGTAGGAGATGACAGTAGTCTGGAATAGGTTTCTAAGGTAGAATTGCAGAATTCAGGGACATTGAAGAGGTAGAATCATGAGATTGGAAGCCAATTGCTGCTCCCCTTCACTCCTGGAAAGATTCACAGGTTTCAGATGGCTTGGAAGAGGAGGTAAAAGTTAAATTGAACAAGGGTATAGAGTTATATGACTACGATACTGGAATGGACAGTTTGTTAACTACATAAACCCTTCTCGTGGATGAAAGTGATGCTATTTTACACAAAAATTTTGAGGCCTGCTGAAGAGTTCTTTCTAAAGTAATAAAGAAGATATAATCTGAAGAGTATGTAGGAGACAGAAAAATAAAATGTAAAGTTTTTCCTGAGTTGCACTATATTGAATTCAGCTCATTCAGTGTTTCTTATGTATGTTATTTTACTGTTTCCCTATTTTTTTCCATTTTAGATAATATATATTGCCTTCCTACTGTATCACATCATGTCCTTTTCCATCACACCACCCTCCTCCACACTCACAGACAACTGAAATATACACACTTAAACAAAGACTTTCATTGGAAAAATATCTGTGAAAATTATTTCAAACCCTGAATAATGAATTATTCCTCTAGAATAATAGCAATTTGCATCTTTCAGGCAACTGGACAACCGTTAGTCCAGGACCATTTTAATTAAATCTGTGGCTTACATTTATTTGTCTTTTGTTTTTTTGCATAACATTGATAACATGAATTTGTGTTGCAAATCTACATGAGGGCATGTTTGTGATGATAATTTCACATGGATAATTAATTTAATTCCATGACTGTGCAGTAACATTTTTCTTGCAGTCACTCACGATTAGAAGATGGAAGTCGTTTATTTTCAGGGAGCACAAATCTGTGGGATCTGAGCAGTAAGGGGTCTATCTCCTATTTGAACTTCTCTTGGTTTGGGGGTTTTCCCTTTATTCGCAGAAGCCTGAAAATCGAAGAAAACCAAAGCTCAAATACAATTCTGTAAATTACCCCAAGGAAAATGTGGCTCTGGTGCTCTGCCTACCTCTGTCATTTCCCACGGTAGGAGAGGAAAATATTTATTTTTTCTCTACCTTCTGAGTTCTTGGCTGAGACAACTATAAGAGAAAAAGAGATTAATAAGAGAAAAAGTTCATTAATGTATGCAGCTTTCATCACACAGGAGAAACCTAAACCAAAAGCAACTCAAATTAGTAGCTTAAGATTCCAGCATCTTCAGTAAAGAACAATAAATTTGTAGATAAATGACAAAACAAAGGGGTTTGGGGTAAAGATAATAAATTGTGGAAGAGTAACTAGAAAGATAATAGTTAGCTTAACGAGATTTGTTTGTTCAGATTTCTGAGCCCCACCCGCACACCTCTAGTAATAAAAATATCTTCCTTTGTCTTAGTTCATGAGGGCACCATGGGGGTGTTAACTCCTATTGGGAAGAAAAGGAGGGTCAGAGTGCCCTTCTTATACTTGCTGTTGCTCACATGTCTTTAACTCAAAATAATCGATAGGTCAAAGTGGCATACCTTGGGGTGACATGCTCTGAATCCACCTTCACCCTCTTACCTTAGATTTCAGCCATGTAAATACTCACCATCATGTAGTTTTCAATGTCTTTACTGAGAAATATGTATATTTAATCTTAAATTAATTTATATTGCTTTTTAAAATATCATGGCTGGCTAAGTATGTTTCTTCAAAATGCATGTAGATATACCTAGATAGCTGTACAGTACAAAGAGCAATTTCAGTAACATACTAATATTGTTAGGTGATAAATGAGGTTTAGCTTACAATGAAGAGTTTAAAAACTAGCTTTCCAGATGTACACATAATGCACAAATGCTATAAACATTTTTTAAATATATATGGATGTATGATGTGTGTAAACATATGCAAAAACATGTACATATACTACAGTGGTAATTTCAACTTACAGATAACCAATAATATCCTTCCTAAACTATCTGAACACTTGTTATGCATGATAATCCCATAATAGAGACACCAATAAAAGTGTTGATTCTAAATTATAAGTAAATCTTTTTAAAGAGTCATCAAATTTTATAGTACAGCTATCTTCTAAATTGAATGTTTTTTTAATTAAAATTCAGAAGTTCTGTTTTGTAACGATTCCAATTTTTCTCCTTGTAAGTCTTTAAAAATAATAGATGATAATAATGTTTAAAATAATAGAATTTTGTTGTCACAATTTATTCATAAGAATAAATCATGATATACTTATAGGGATGACATTCAGAAATGTCCCATATAACCCTAGTTTTAGGGATTTATTTTATTATAAGTGAAACTTACTCTTTAGAATGCAATTGTCCATGAATTCAGCCAATGCACTAAATTTATTCAAGGAACACAATAGAGTTGATTCTCTAGATGACTGAAAAACTGAATTTTATGGATACTTACAGCAAGTATTCAGAATCAATCATATTGAGCGAGGTTCAAAGGAACTATATATATATATATATATATATATATACACACAAAATAAAAGTCGACCTGTTTGCAGTGTTAGTCACAAAACCATTTGTTTATTTGGCCATATTATTTCATACTACACATTTTTTTTTCTCTTACAATTTTAATAATACTTTGAATTCTTCTTATCAGTAAAACTTATCTGTCAATAAGTAAGACCTACCTTCTATATTCCCGGGCTTTAAAGTATATTATGGAATTAAATGAGAAATTTAGCTCCTTTGGATATTTATGCCTCAATACTTAAATTAATCCTAAAGATAACTTTTCACAGGAGGAAAAAACCTTTTATTTATCCAAACTACGCAATTTAAAAAAACAAAAAAATAGCCTAGTTTCAGTGTTTATTTTATACAGATTTTTTTTTAAATCTGCTAACCACCTGATAAGTCCAATTTTTTACCATTACATGTAAAGTATATAACCTCTCTCGAAAAATAAAGTAATACAAATAAAATAAATAGGAAAAAAAATAAGATGGAAGGAAGGAGAAAAAGAAAAAAAATCCATGAGCTTTATTTCTGGGGCATAAACTCATGATGTGATGAAAAGTTATTTGCAAAATATAACCATCCACACAGTATTTCTGTATTATAATTTTAAGATCTGAGGACTCTATTAGGAAATTAAATGTGGCACAATCAGTTGAATACTTGAGTCTGTCATCTGCTATGTACTCACAGAGTCAGTACTAACAGCTGAAGATAGGGGGATGAGGCAAATTTTCAAATTCTTTTCCATCACCGGGGAATGTAGTAGAGGATAATACTACATACAGCCAGCAGTGAACAAAAATGAGCTGACATATAAAATCCCTAAAAACATATCTTTCCAGTTCTATCCCCTACTACCCCACTAGTCTTTCACAAATAACCGTCTTTATCCTATCATTTTGAAATAGTTTCTCATGTCCCTTTTGAAATGTGCTTTTGTCATATCTTTCTGTATTTTAAGGAGTTTCTCTGTAGTTTTGGGGGTAGGAAATCAGTGATATTTGATATAGAAATAAAATAAATATTTGTTGAATAAATGAACAAATTGTAAGCTTGCCAGACAAACTTTTTTTTTTTTTTAATTTGAATAATGAGTAGTTGACAGGATAGAGGAAGTTTGGTGTAAAATATCCAAGGCAGAGAAAAATCATCCCTAGTTGAAGCCATCTTTCTTCTCTTCTTTGAATAAATCAGGCCCTATCTTCTTTTAGGGATTTTTGGACATGCTGTACCTTGTAAGGTACAGCATTTCCTCCTAACTCCAAGTCTTGTCTCAAATGTTACTTAGTGAGGCCAACTTATTTAAAATTGTAATTTTCTATCCTGATACTCCTTATTTTGCTTCCTTGCTTTAGGAAGCAAAGCAAAGTTTTTTCTCCTCAGCTTTATCATCATTAGTATATTATATAATTTCATTTTTCCATTTGGTTTAGTATTTGTCTTTTATTTTGGAAGTCAAGTATTTCTCTCTCTCTTATTCTCTCTCTCAATCTCTTTACTGCTCTAAACAGTCCCTGGAAGAGAATCTAAGCCCTTAATAAAAATTTGGTAAATGAATGAACATATTTATCTTGGTAAAATATAAAATACAAAAAGCTCTTTTTTTAGAAAGCTCTTAATTATCCTTAATTATTGATGTTATTATTGCATTTACATCATTCACATAAGCTAGGTTTTGCTGAGTTAGCAAACAAAACCAAAATCTCATTTAATTACCATAACAATGGTTTATCTTTGTCTATGTTAAATATCCAGTATAGATCTGTGGAGAGCTCTGTTATCTTTGTCACACAGGAACTTAGACTAACAGAGGAATTATCTTAATACATGATCTTGAGCATGTTGAGGTATTTGCTCCAAAATAAAGGGCCAGTTGTTGTACTCAAAGAAAGAGTCACAATTTTTGATTGGCCCTTTTTGATAGTAAAAATGACAAAACCAAATTTGCATGTGCTGTTTCTTCTGCCTGGAATGTCCTTCCCCAAGATTTAACCCATTTACCAAGTAATCTGTAAGGTTTCAGTTTTGAATTGGGTGTAGAGAGAAAGAAAAAGAAAAGAAAAAGGCTCTGTATCAGGTTCAGAATGCAGTATGGAGCTATTCTGCTTTTTTGGCCAAATGATTCTGTGTATCTGATCCTATTCCAAGTTTCTCTGGCAGATAAGAAAGTTTTATGGATAAGAATATCATAGCACAGACCCTTAGTCCTTTGGACCTTAGGGCTTTAGAAAAGATTCATATCCTCTTTCTAAGAAAACTATTCCCCCTTTTAAAACAGAAATGAGCTTACTACTGGGTCCTCATAGAGACAGAATGCTTTAGCAAGAACTCAGGAACCTGAGCTGCCTGTATAATATCCATATAATCCCTACTTTACACTAAATTTATGGCATGTAGCAGGACTTTCTCTTTGATAGGAGATTGTATTCCCTAGGTCTCTGAAGGATTAGGTTATTTGTTTAAGTAAGTGGTTAAGATTCCTAGGAACATATTCCTGCTTCAATTTTTCCTTTTTTTCAACTATCTCCTATGATCTCATACAAAGTTCTCTATAGCAGCTTAATGAAGAAACAAAAGCAAAAACAATTATATGTTTTTATGTATAACTCATTTCCCCCCTCTCCCTTCATCCTGTCATTACACTTACAATTTGGCTGTAATACTTAAATTTTTTTAGTCTTTATACAAGATATCAAGGGGATATTGATACTGAGTTTAGTAAGGTAAGACATTGTTCAGATATGGATAAAGAGACATATGGAATTATGTGCCCATAAATTTTAGAGGGAGAGTTAATATATCTTCATTTGTACTAGGAATTTGTTGATAGTACTGCAGCCCCCCTTGTCCACAGGAGACATGTTCTAAAATCTCCAGTGAATGCTTAAAACCATGGATAGTACAAACCTAATACATACTATGGTTTTTCCTATATATACATACCTATGATAAGGTTTAATTTCTAAATGAGGCACAGTAAGAGATTAACAACAATAACTAATAATAAAATAGAACAATTATAACAATATACTGTAATAAAAGTTAGATAATAACAAATATCTTATTGTACTGTACTCATTCTTCTTTTTCTTGTGATGATGTGAGATGTTAAAATACCTACCTGATGAGATGAAGTGAGGTGAATGATGGAGGCTTTGTGATGCAGTATTAGGTTACGACTCACCTTCTGAACAAGTCAGAGGGAGGATCACTAGCTTTCTGACCATGGTTGACCATCAGTAACTGAAACCACAAAAAGTGAAACCATGGATAAGGGGGAACTACTGTATCAGGTAGAAGAATGACGGAGCTGTTGGTGGTTAATAGCTTTGCCATATGACACTTGTATGGGTTGATAAAGAGTATGACCATGCTAGATAAAAATGTGGGTAACTCAGCATCATTTCTGTCACTTTTTACCTTTTTTTCTATATCATGTGGTAGAAGCTTGAAAAATGTATTTCCCAAAATTTCTTAAGGAATATCTTTTGCCAAAGAATAATTAACATGGGTGCTGATTTATACAACAAATTGAAGAGTAATTACTGAAATATCAGAAATGAAAATATCATACCATGTGTATAGTTAATTTCTACATTCCAATAACTGGATATAAAGAATTTTTGCTCTATCACTAAAAATAAGAGAAAACAAGAAATATTTTACTCCTGTAAACATATCTATGTAGTCAGGTTAAAATCAGAATTTAGTTTAATGTTTGTAAACATAAAAATACAGTTAACAAATCTATTAATTAGCTAGAGTCTATAGTACCATCATTCAAGGTAACTCTCTGAAAACTAATTAAAATCCCATAGATGCACCAGGACTGACAAAATAAAGCAAAATAAGAGTGGTTTGACTCCTGGGTACAGCTGAAGTAGGGAATTTATGTAGTGAATAATTCAAGCATATTTATGAAGTTTATGATAAATTAAAAAAGAATGATAGATTACAGTAATTTTCAAAAACAAATCTAAAATCATAAAGGAATAATTTATATTAAATAGTGAAAATATAACACAAACTAATGCAATTGAAGAGCTTCTCCCTTTTTATTGACTTTGTATATTTATTGGCATCCTGTATAAAAAAAAGAAATTTATACACCAATTCATATGCATGCATATGCCTGGGGCTATATTTATATTCACTATGTAAACTCAACAAGGAAAGGAAAACCTCTCATTTATTTTAAGATATTTGGAATCTTTCCCCTTTTTTTGTGTCAACTTAATACAAAGCATTTTAATTTTATTTCTTCTTTTTAATATATGAAATATTTAAAACATAGAAACATACAGCATGCTAGATTACTTAACACATGTACTTAGAAAAATAATTAAATAAAATTATTTAAATTTTATAAAAATGATGCCATGCAATCTGTATCCTGTCTTTTGAAACACCTATTGAAACAATGACAACAGACCATATCTTAACAATGATGATAATATCATTTTCAAAGGAGACCTGTTACAGATATAAATTCTGGTGGTAGAGCATTTGACTGCAGATATAAATTCTGAATATATAAAATTAGAAATAGAAATAAATAATAAAACTACTGCAAAAAGAGACTCCATTATGTCTAAAGCCTGGCCTCCTTTCTGAAGATAGCATACTTGGGAAAATGACTCTGGAAAAGTGCTCATTCATGAATTCAGTATAAGTGGACATTCTAAAATTTGCTAGAGGAATTAAAAATTACTAGTGTCTGCTAGGCACATAATCCATAGCTGATTTTATGAAGCAAAAAGTTATAAAGAAAATCTTTCTTGAATACCAAGAGGAAGCTTTCAGAGACCAATTGAATTCTCAACCTATTCAGGTAGTATTGTTGGTGATGAGACATCTTGAAAGAATGGAAAGTTTCTGGTTCCACATTCAAGATTCTTGGAGATCACCATTCCATCCTAACAAGTAAAAAGCTGAACAGACTGAAAAATCAACAGCTCTTCTTGCCTCCATAAGAGAGGGGAAGACACAGGAAAACTGCTGCTCTCACGTAAATACAGGGAGTCGGGGCTCACCAGAGGAGAGATTCATGAACATGTTAAGAAGGCCCTCAGTGTAAAGACAGAATCTTGCACTATGAAAGGGAGCAACAATATGTTAGGATGATAATTTTACAGTTGATTTGAGTTCAAATAAATTCATAATTAAAGGCTGCATTAAGTATTTTAGAATGGGAAAAGTTATTCCAAAGTTTTATTGAAGAATAAACCAAAGGCATTTGATCGTATTTACTGAGGGGACTTGCCCTATTAAATGTTACACTACATTACAAAAATTTAAAGTGTTGCTTGTACTCGCACAGAATGATAATAAATATAATGGAACCCCACAGAAATTTCAGAAAGACTCAATATTTTATGATAAATTAATGTATGAGAAAACATGTTTAGTATATAGTGGTGTTAACACTGAATAGTTATTTGTTAAGAAAAAACAGCAACAAAAAGCAAAAATAAAATAAATAAAAATTCAATCTCACTTCATTTTAAGCCCAATATAAATCAAATATTTAACATAAATTAATATATGACAGGAATGGTAAACACAACCATAATAAAAAAGTAATTTTTTTTTCTTGAAGTTTAAGTTGACTTTCCTTAAGAGCTCCTATTTATCTTTACGGTAGAGAGAAAATTTTTTTAAAAATGAAATGAAATAGAATTACAAGAAAATAAAAAGACCAATATCTACTTTGGGGTTGTTAGTTCACTATAATAATTTTCACTCAATTCTAATTCTAACTACTAATTTTAAAACATGCTGTTTTTTTTTTTCTCCATTCCCTCTCTTCCCACTCACCTCTTACCATTATTGAATGGTTAATTCTTGAGAAATTAAGGTATAGCAAACATTTTCTGCAAATGTCATTCTGCCATTGTAGCATGAAAGAAACTGTGGAGGGTATTTAAAGAATAAAAGTGACTAAGGTCCAATAGAGCTTTATTTACAAAATAAGGCAGTGGGTAGATTTGGTCCATAATGTTAGTTTACCAATCCCTGTTATACAAACTAAGTGGAATTCTGATCAAAATTCCAAGGGCTTTACTTGAAGAAACAGAGAAGCAGATTTAAAAATTTATGTCAAAGTTCAAAAAAACCCTTGAATTGCCACAAAAACTTTGAAAAGAAAGAAAAAAATGGAAAGACACTGGCTTATCTCAAGATTCATTATAAAACTATCAAATCAAGGCAGTTTGGTATTAGTGCCAAGAGAGAAAAATATGTCAATACAAGAGAAAAGATAGTCCAGAAATACACCTGTATATGAGAGGTTACCTGATTTTTGCCAAATGTGCAGTCATTTCAGTGGACAAAGGATAATGTCTTCAATAAATAGTACAAGACTACTTGGATACACATTCACAAATAAATAAACTACAATCTAGACCTTGTAAAATGTTCAAAAATCAAAGTAAATTGATTAGAAGCTAACATGTAAAACCTAACTCCGTAATATTTCCAAAAGACAACATAAGAAAATTTAAGTGAACTTAAGATAGCCAAAAATTTCTCAGATACAACATCAAAGCATGATCTATCAAAGAAAAATGTGATAAATTCAGCTTAATTAAAAATAAGAACTTTTGCTCTTTGACAGATATCATTGTGGGAATAAGACATCAAGTCATGGATGGGTGAAATATTTAGAGATCAAAGATTTGATAAACTAAAAAAAAAAAAAATGTATCCAGCATGTATAAAGAACTCTCAATAATAATCATATAACAATCTAATTTAAAAGGTTTGCAAAAGATATATACATACAATTTACTAAAGAAGATATATAGTTGGCAAACAAGCACATCTATACCTGCTCACCCATCATTAATCATTATGAAAATGCGAATTATATTCACACCGAAAAACATTAAAATCCTATTAAAATGTCCAAATAAAAAGAATGAGAATACCAAATGGTGATGAGTATGTGGGATAAGTGGAACTGTCATAATCTGTACATTGGATTGTGAAAGGCAATGACCATTTTGAAAAACAATGGCAAATAAGTACATATCCTCCTACCACATGACCTCATCATTTCACTGTTCTTCATTTATCTACAAAAAATAAAAGCTAATGTCCTTACTCAAGTCAGTAAACAAATGTTCATAATAGCTTTATTTGTAATAGCCCCAAACTGGAAACCACCATTGTCTGCCAATAGGTGAATACACACTGTAGTATTAAAATAAAATGCTACTCAGGAAAAAAAACAAAAAAGGAATTAAGTATTGATACATAGGTGAACACAGACAAATCTTAAAATAATTACACTCAGTGAAATAAGCAAGAAAAAAAATTCCATACTGTATGAGTTTTTATACATAAAATTCTAGAAAATACAAGCTAATCTATAGTGCAGAAAGTAGATCAATGGTTCCCAGTGGATGGTTGGGGCAAATAAGGGTGGGTGAGAGGAAGAATTACAAAGGACCAAGAGAAACATTTGGAATTTTTGGACACGTTCATTATCTTGATTGTGGTGATCGTTTCATAGGTCAATACTTACCAAATTTTACACTTTAAATACATATACTTTATCATTATATCTCAATAAAGCTATTAAAGTAGTAATGATAAAAGTCATTATTATTATAACAGTTATTATTGTTAGGTAATATCTACAGGTCTTCCTAAAGTAGTGCCAATCTAGAAATCATGAAAAATAAGATTGAGAAATTTGACTTCGTAAAATCTAAAACTTTCATTGTTCTCAAATTGTTCCCCTGGTGAAGGCTCTGTGGATGGAGTCACTCAAGAAAAATTCCCAGTTGATAAAGAAGGAAACTCAGGGCCAGAATTCCTTACATGGTTTCACTATAATAATAAAGCCTCTAGGCTTATTTATGCATGAACACACACACACACACACACACACACACACTCACATTCAGGGGTACTCTGGTGTATATATACACACACACTCATTTCAAAACTAAAAACCAAATTTGAAACTATTCATATAATTCATTATGGCTAATTTAGTTGATGTGAAAGAGAATTTAAAAATAAATAATAAAATATGGAAAAGCCTGGGAAACACTTTTAAAACACATGAATGGGAAGTGTTCATGAATTTAAATATAAATGACTTATAAATATGTACATGTGGCTTCAGCTTCAAAATATAAAGAGCTTGGACATCATTATTCCCATTCTTATAACAAAATAAAAACAGAACAAAATAATGGTCAATAATTTTTCTTAGATTCATCAGAAGTTTGAAGTCACAGGGCAAAATCTCACTACATCTTTTTTTTTTTTTTTTTTTATAGGCTGACTTCTTTATTTGATATTTATCATATGAGCTGGTAGGTGATATGTTGTTTTCATCTGAACTTAAATATGAGATATATATATATATATCTTATATATATATATATAAAATCTCACTACATCTTAAAAGATGATAGTGAGAATCACACTGAGATGATCTTAACTGAATCAAAAGTGGCTGGAGCCACAAACTGGTAGTAACACTTACATGGTAACTTAATACTTTCTGGAGTCTGAGTATGGACTAGTTTGAGAATAAGAAACTCCTGGTCCCAATCTCACGGTTACCCCAACAGTGTCATGAATTTTACTTCCAGGAATCCACCCAGATTCCCATGTTTAATGTCTGAGAAATCTCCCCTCACACTTCCAGTAAGGGAGTGTCAAAAGTAATCATTTTGAAACACTCCTGGGACATTTTCCATAAGAAATGGCAACACTCCTAAGGAAACTACTTTATCAGTAGTAGTTTCAGAAACTACTTTGTCTAAGTTGGTGGAAGGACAGTTAGCCAACTCCCAACCCTTCTAGGATTGCTGTTTCACCTAAGAGGAAGGAAAAAAGAAAGCTTAAAAATATTTCTGGTTGTTTCAAATCAGCATGTAAGAAACTTAAAGGTCATCACTCCCATTCACACAAGGAAAAAGCTGAACTGAAAACCAACTCTTCTTAGATCCATTAGGGAATTGAGGTCACAGTGCAAACCACTACCTCCCAGGTTGGAGAGACAGATGGGCAGATACAGGGAATGACAATTTACTAGAACAGAATCCCACGGAAACCATTATGGGGAAGGAATACTATCTATTCTGTAATTGATGAATCTTGGAGGTCCAGTGTGGACACGTTTGAGAGGTAAAAATTCCAGGAGGCATCCGAACTTGGGGGGGGTGGTTCTCTCATACTTTGTGAGTTTTATGCTCTACCATGTCTTACAATGAAAATCAGAGAAAAAATTCCCAAATCTAAAATTTGGAAATGAAATTCTTGGAAGAGGGAAAGTAGCCATTTTGAAGTAAACCTAGAGCATTTTTTGATTCTTCTAAACAAGCCCTGTCCTCAAGAGAAAGTGTTTTATCAAAGCCTAACCAAGTGGGGTTTTAGCAGAGCCCAACCAATCTGGAGGGAAGGAAATAACTGCCACCTAAGGTGGTCAGGGTGGGGCGACTGAGAGAAATACACATTTCATACTGTAGTTAAGAGAAAATCTCTAGGGAAACCCAAGTATAACAGGGGGCACAAAAATAAGGGCATAAGAGGAAATTTTAGCCTCTGACACCTACATGTACAGGAAATAGTAAATACAGCTAACTCCTAGGCAGATAAACACAAAATCTCACAAGAAAGGCCTATGTACCTCAGTTCCTTTTACTTAGTACATCATCTATAGCATTTCCAGATTTCAACACAAATTGACAAGGCACACTCAAAGACAAAGAAAACATTTTGAAGAGACAGAGCAAGCGTCAGAGCCAGATACCAATATGACAGAGACGTTGGAACTATCAGAACAAAACTTGAAATAACTATGATTAATATCGAATGGCCCTAATGGGAAAAGTAGACACTGCAAGAACAGAGGCGTAACGTAAGCTGAGAGGAGATGCTAAGAAAAAATCAAAAGGAAATGCTTTAAGTCAAAAGTATTACAACAGAAATGAAGAATTGTAATCATTACTTCAGTTACTTAACTCACAGGTTTTATTTTAAGTCTTTTGTATAAGAGAATTTAATTGTCTATACATCACTTTTATATTGGAGTAAAATAAAAATTTAGAGTTATAAGGATTTCAATTTTATTTTGTGTACAAGTCTTAAAGTTAATGGTTAACATTCTTTCTCTTCATACATATCTACATATTTGTTCTATGTCAAATGATAATAGTTTGGTTTGGCTTTAATTTTGAATCAAAGCCTTTGTCTGGCTCTGTGACTACAAGAAAAAGGTTTCCATGCCAAAGTTGTGATTAACTTTATAGATGCAGGAGAATTATGGAAATGCATCATGCAAAATGCCTACTTGCCAAAATTATTCCCTGACCTTGTGCTTAGGCTGAGTTTTAAATAATTCAGTGATGTATTGAATGAATAAATTTGTCTTGCTTGTTACTCTAAACAGTCATGCATTCACTTTTCTTTGCCATTTTTAATAAAGCCTAGTTTTCTAATATTCATGAAATATTGCATTTCAATTAAATTACATAGGTTTTGAGAAAATAGTTTGCCCTAAGCTGTTTAGTGTTGACACCAACTGTCATTTGCTTTTTCTTTGGTATAATGCCCAAGGAGGCTTTGAGTACAACTAACGCAAAGCACTGTCACTCTTTAATGAGATAGTTTTTGATCATGTATAACACAACACTGTCTGAGGAATAGAATAATAAACTCAGACAATATTTTGTTTATGAGGGATATGATATATCAAAATATGCAGAGACTTCAAAATAAACTTTTGCTACTTTAATAGAAATTATATGTGTATACTGTTCTAACACTAATGAATTCCAAGCATATGCATGCAACCCATTGTATTTTCTCAAACTTTTTCTTTGTCTCTCACACACATTACCTATCTTCATGGTACACAAATAAATGGACAAAGGGAATGAGTGGATTTTACCATTACTACATTAATTTAGCTTTTCAAAACTAGAAACTCTCATTCAGCTTTTACTTTTTTCTAACCTATTGAATTGACACTATATTTCATGACGTAACTCCTCAAATAATTTTGATGTTCTCTGGTTATTTCTTCCTGAATCAGGACATTAGTTCTGATAAACAGAAAGATATTCTATAACTAGAAATGGCAACAGTATTCATTCTGGTTACTAGATCAGGTGCTTTGAATATATTCTCCAATATTTAATTATAGTACATATACTTATTGAACTGATTTCACTTTGATAGTAATACAGTTTTAGTCAATTTTAGGCATTGTGTCATCCTCTTAAAAACAATACAAAATTGAAATATATGATTCTTTACATGGCATGAAATAATAGTATCTACATATTAACAAGCACTTTTTAGTTGTCTTTTACAAAATTTTTATATGTTCTATACAATATTATTGGGTTTATAGCTTGGGATCATTTCACATTTAAATTATTGGCATTTTTGTAACAAAACATTGCTTTCAGTTACCCTCTCATTTGCCTGAGGTCTCTTCTTCTGTGAAGGCAGGTGGTTTTAGGCAGCTAGGATTTGATACCACAAAAGAATTTTAAATCTACTCCATTGCAGAGGGTTTAGAAAAAGACAGTCAGAATCTGCCATAGGAATTTTGGAAAGCATTTTCATTTTTATGAAAAGTAAGGACAAATAACCCTATTCATATATTCTTTTTAATTCACTTTATCTGTATTGTATAATCCATGAAAAATAGGGTAACTTTAGGTACACTACTCATTTTCTTTTATGTAGATGCTTAATAGATTAAAATACAATAATATTGCCAAATGTAGTACAAAATAATATCTATAAAATGGTTTAAATTTTTTTTTCTTGGGAGGACTTTAAAGATAATCTCATTAATTTAGACAGCCATTTTCCTCACCTCCTATGTAAAAAGATTCATCTCTCGCCACATAAAAAGGCAGACTTCTAAGGTAGCGCTGGGTGTATATGCTTTGCATAATTTCCTCCTCTTGAGTATGAGGACACTATGTGAATATAATGGAATAGAAGCACTTTGATTATTAGGTTTTACGACAAAAATGATGGTACAGTCATCCCGATGATTATGTCACAGACTGTCCATCATACCAGACAGGAGAGAGATTCTCCTGTGTTCAAAGAAGTAAGCTGTCACGTTGTGAGAGTCAGGCAACTAGGTCTAGGAACTGACAGTGACCCTTTGCAGTCAGCAAAAGAAAAAAAAATGGAGACTTCACTCTGACAACTGCAAGAAATGACCTTTGCCAACAACTAAATGAGCTTAAGAAACACAAACATTAGATGAGATCACAGCCCCAGCCCACACTGTGATGTATGTCTGGTAAGACTTTAGTAAAAGATCCAGCTAACCCATGTCCTGTTTCCTTACATTCAGAAATGGTGAGACAAATGTGTTAAATGTTGAGTTTGTAGTGATTTGTTATTCTGTAATAGAAAATTAATATAACATATAAGGGTTTTAAATTGGAGCAGATATCAAAATTATAAATATCTTTGAAAATATTTTTAATGTATAACATTTATGTTGTTTGCTTTAATGTGTTGGAAACTACAAATAGCAATCCACGATAATATACAATAGAAAATACTATAGCCTAGGATATTTATCTACATATATGCATACATATACTTATATAAGGATACATATATACATGCTTACACTTATTCACATGTACATATATACACATGTCAAAAATATATATCCCTAAATGATATGGGGAAATACATAGCCTTAAATAAAGTGAAAGTTTAAAACTGAATATTATATATGTTTTTCACAACTAGGGAAGAATGACTGCAAAAAAAATAGGAAGGATTGTGTACATGCATACATTACCATCTTCTAATGCAGAAAACTAATGTAGCTGATTATATATCTTTAAATTTCCACTATAATAAAATAAATAAATGAGATATTTAACTGAATAAAATACAATTATGTCTGAGAACAGTGTAATTTTAACTTAAATTATAACATAATTTCAATTAATTTTATAATATTAAATTCTAAAATATAAATACATTCATTTAAATATAAATGATATCATTTTGGATCCTTTCTAAACATTTTAATGTATCAAAACTAGTATATAAAATCTCTTTTTAGTGTTTCTATTTTGTACAGAGTTCTTTATTCTTTTTTTTAATTTTTTATTATGTCAATCACCATACATTACATCATTAGTTTTGATGTAGTGTTCCATGATTCATTGTTTGCGTATAACACCCAGTGCTCCATGCAGTACGTGCCCTCCTTAACACCCACCACCAGGCTAACACATCCCCCCACCCGCCTCTGCTCCAGAACCCTCAGTTTGCCTCTCAGAGTCCATAGTCTCCGTGGTTCATCTCCCCCTCCGATTTCCCCCCATTCATTCTTCCCTTCCTGCTATCTTCTTCTTTTTTTTTTAACATACAATGTATTATTTAAAGTTACTCTTTTACATATTTTAATATAAGCAGATGAGTTTTAATCTAAACAAATCCATTTAAATATAAAGGTCTTTTCACATTTATATACATATTTTTCTAAGTCCCCAAATCATGAGATAAGATGTCTGAGAAGAAAAGAGATGAACTACAATTAGTGTCTCTTCTATGAAGAAATGGCAAAACATCAACCATTGAAACAGAGACCAAATGTGCCTAGGTACTGCCTTTTTTTTAAGAAAAGACTTTAAATGTAATTGCAACACACACCCAGCCAAACATTTCTTAGTATTATGTACCTCAGCTATTACACTCTTTCCTTTTCATTGGCCTTCAAACAGTGGATGAAGACTAGTGCAGATGGTTCATTCCACTATCATGGGAGAATACAAATATTTTGATGAAAATGTATTAAGTTAGCTTAATAAAGTCTTAAGAACATGCATTATTCAATGCAGTAGTTTACTTTTAATTTTAGAGCCATCATGTATGTTGAATTTCTAAATACATTTCTATTAAAATATTTTATATGTAAGACCAATATCGCTGATTCTTATATTCTCACTTAAAAATAATAGTACTTACTCTCTTCTACTAGTGTCAGGTTAACTTAAATTGTTCTTCGGACTTAGGAGCTCATGAAAACTAATCTAATATATTGCTTATTTTGCATTTGGAAGTTCCAAGGAGAGAATGAAAACTTAGTTCCAGTTTGTCACTTCTGAAATTTGCATCACCGGCTAGGATTATGTGAATTTGTTCAAGCTACAATATTGGATATATTCTGTAAATGGGCTCAAATTAAATGTTAATCTGAAATGTTAATTTTAAGCCTAGATTGGCTATTCTTAATGGATTTCTTTCTTATTAGGAGAGATTCTGGTATAAATTATTCCCACAATAAGACACATTTTTGACAATAAGACGCAAATTTAAAATAAATATAAGTAAAGGAAACTGACTAAATTTTCAGACTCTATAGAAAAAGTAAAACTTTATTTAACATGAGTCCAATTGACAAGCCCTACCTCTCAGTCTAACTTTTGATTTCTGAAACTACCATGGTTATTAAATATAACGAAACTTTGTATACAATTATATGACTGCTATTATTATTATTGTTTATGTATATGCAATGCAAATTATAATATTTAATTTAACTTTATATTTTATGGGTACTTCTAATTTTCATTGGTATATTTTTATGGATAGTAAATTACACTTCATTATCTGTAAATTTGAAATGCAATGCTTAATGACTACTCTTGGGAAACGCATTGATATCCTAATCATCCAATTTTTATATGTGATAAATTAGACATTGAGGAGAACCTGAAATTTTTTTATCCAATGTGAATGCTGGTCCAATAGCATGTTCAACATCTGTTATGTATTTTGTTATTGTGAATGCATTTCAGCTGATTAAATAAATGTTAACATTCTATAATCTTCAACTTATGCAGACTTTAATTTAGAGTACCCGTCAGCTGGGATTTCCAAAGCCTACATGTTCATGTCATAATTCACATTCAAAGTTAATTTCTCAAACAATATTTTGGAAATATTTCATGACAGGGCCAATTCTACAGTTGCCTGAATCTATATAACTCTTATTTCTTGATATTTTAAATTTCCCTGAGCACAATATATTTCATTGACTCACATTTATATACACTCATTGTGCAAATCTATATTTTTCTTTATAATCCATATTTTTTTCTTCATTGTCTGTAGTCAAGAAAAACCTTTCTACCAGCATATATAAGAGATGTTTATTTTTTTTAAAGATTTTATTTATTTATTTATTTGACAGGGAGTCTGATGTGGGACCCCATCCCAGCCAGGACCCTGGGATCATGACCTGAGCCAAAGGCAGATGCTTAACTGACTGAGCCACCCAGGCACCCCTATAAGAGATGTTTAAATGGAATTATAAAATGTCTGGGAGTAGTGTTACTTTTTAAAATTTATTTTCATAAAAATATAATTATATGTAAACACATTTGATCTCCTACAGAATATAGACATCGATAATGATAATAATGTAAGCTACGGATCTCAGTAGTTGGGTAAATTATAACAATAGAATGTTTTCCTTTTTCCACAATAAAGACATTGTATATTAGCATATATAAGGGATAAAATCAGAACTTCACAAAGTACAGACAACTATGTAACATTAAAAAAGAAAAACGCTCCCATCAGTTGAAAAAAAAATCTTATCTTTTCCATTAATGGAAAAAATTTATGATTAAAACATATAATGCTACATTTTTCCTATGGTGTACAATAGTAGTGTTTTAGTGTTAATTATTTATTATTAAAAATTAAAGTAATTATTAAGTAGTAATTCTAGAATGTGATTGCAAAAAAATGACACACACCTAGTTAAAGGCTGATAGATATATGGAAATGTAACTCTCTCCCAACTTAGCCTCTTAAGCCTAGTCATATTTTCGTATTTTGCTTTGTGTTTACATTGTGTTTAAAGCTATAATGTCAAATCTAAAATGATGACAGCAGAAGCTTGAAAACTACAACATATTAACATAAAACCACAGCACGATACCAAGTAAGAGCACAATTGAGAAGCTAAAGGAAAGCAATGACAATGCCTCATTTCATATCCTTCCCCAAAAGTTTTGTGAATCTCTCCTTCTTTGATTCATTCCACTTTAAATTCATATATCTGAAACTCAAATGAAGGAAAGTATTTATCTCTGATAAATGTGAAAAAAAACTGGGAGCTATCCAAATGTTTCCAGTATCCTTACTTGTTTATATTTTGATTTTTCATAATATTATTTTTAATCCCAGCACTTCATTCTAATATTTATAATATTTCATTGATTTTCCATTGATTTACTGAGTACATAAGACTCACAGTGTTATATGTGAAAGCATCCAAGAAATGTACTGCTGAACTGGCCCCAGGGTTGGCTTACGTGAAATCTGGCTAAAAGTCAATATTTTATTGAATTAGTTTTCAGTTCCCTTTATATTTTATTTTCAAAGGAAGTTGTAAATTCAGAGAGCTCTAGATGCCAAATACTTTCTACTTAATCTGGGAGCAAATAATTGTATGCATTTAGAATTCCATAATTAAAAGGAATTCAGCCTGAAACCAGGAGTGTAATAATAAGGCTTCAGGATACGAGGTTAATATACACAAGTCAATTGCTTTCCTATATACCAGCAATGAACAAGTAGAATTTGAAAATAAAAACACAATATAATTTACATTAGCACCCAAAAAATGAAATACTATATATAAATCTAACAAAATAAATATAAGATCTACATTAATATACAAAATTTTGTTAAAATAAATCAAAAGTAAATAAATGCAAAGATAACCCATGTTCATACATAGGAAGACTCAATATTGTTAACTGTGAGTTCTTCCAAACTTGATCTTGATCAAAGCAATCCTAATCAAAATCTTGGCAAATTATTTTGTGGGTATTGACAAATTGATTTTAAAATTTATATGGAGAGGCAAAAGACCCAGAACTAAAAGAGATAACACAATACTGAAGGAGAAGATAAAGTTGAGGACTGACACTACCAGACTTCAAGATTTATTATAAAGCTATACTAATCAAGACAGTGTGATATAGATGAAAGAATAGACAGATCCACGGAACAGAGCAGAGAGCCCAGAAACACATTTTCATTAATATAGTCAACAGATCTTTGACAAAGAAGCAAAAAGATCATCTTTTCAAAAATGGTGCTGATGGCCATTCACAGACAAAAAAAAAAAAAGAATCTAGACACAGACTTTATACCCTTCACAAATGTTAACTCAAAATGGATCACAGACCTAAATGTAAAATACGAAGCTACAGAACTCCTAGAAGATAACATAGGAGAAAACCTAGATGACCTTGGGTACAGCAATGACTTTTAGATATAACACCAACAGTATGGTCCATAAAACAAAGAATTGATAAACTTGGCTTCATTAAAATGAAAATGAACAATGTCTGCTGTTAAAGCTACTGTTAACAGAATGAGAAAGCAATACACATAGTGAGAGTAAATATTTGCAAAAGACACATCTGATAAAGGGCCATTATCTGGCATATACAAAGAACTCCTAAAACTCAACAGAAAAAAAAAAAACAAAAAACTAAAAATGGCTAAAGACCTGAACAGACACTTTGTCAAGGAAGAAATATAGATGGCAAATAAGCATATGAAAAGATGTTCCAACTCACATGTCATCAGGAAAATGCAAACTGAAGCCACAATGTCATATTATTACATACCTATTAGAATGGCCATAATCTGGAACACTGATCGCACTAAATGCTTGTGAGGATGTGGGGCAATAGAAACTCTCATACACTGCTGATGAAAATGCAAAATGGCACAGCTATTGTGGAAGACAGTTTGGCAGTTTTTTTTAAAAACTAAGTATACTCTTACCATATGATCCAGGAATTGCACTCCTTGGTAGTTACATAAATGAGTTCAAAATTGATGTCCACAAAAGCCTGCTAATGGGTATTTATTTATAGGAGCTTTACTCATAATTGCCAAAACTTGGAAGCAAACAAGATATTCTTCAGTAAGTGAACGGGTCAATAAAGTGTGGTACATATAGACATTGAAATACTATTCAGCACTAAAATAGATGAGCTATCAAGCCATGAAAAGACATGAAGGAGCCTTAAATGCATATTACCAAATAAAAGAAGTCAATCTGAAATGCCTATATTCACTTGATTCCAAGTATATGAAATACTGGAAAAGGGAAAACTATGGGAGACATAAAAAGGTCAGTGGTGTCTAGGGCTGGGGATGGGGGGAGGAATAGGATAGGAGCATGGAAGATGCTAATGTCAGTGAAAATATCATGCATCATAATATAAAGATGGAAATATTTCATTATATACTTATCCAAATTCATAGACTGTACAACCCAGAGAATGAACCCTAATGCAAACTATGGACTTCAGGTGATTATGTTGAATCAAAGTATATTTATCAATTGTAACAAATGTACCATCCTGGTGGGAGATGCTGATTGTGCAGGAGGTTATGCATGTGTTAGCGTAGGAGATACATTGGAAATCTCTATGCCTTCTGCTTAATTTTGCTGTGAATGTAAAACTGCTCTAAAAAATAGTCTTAACTTTTTTAAAAAAGGAAATAGATACAAACTGAGGGTACTAGAGGGGAGGGGGTGGGGGGATGGGTTAGCCTGGTGAGGGGTATTAAAGAGGGCACGTACTGAATGGAGCACTGGGTGATATATGCTAACAATGAATCATGGAACACATCAAAAACTAATGATGTAATGTATGGTGATTAACATATCATAATAAAATAAAAATAAATAAATACATTAATTAATTAATTTTTAAAAAAGGAAATAGGTAGTCACCGTGCATAACCCTATTCTTGAAATAGAGAATTGTTCTAGATACAGCAGGGTGATTTCAATATGAACATATGATTATTTGATGAAATAGATTGTATTTTCTGTTCCCTAGAAAGGGCATTGAGGCTTATTTGATTTGGGGACAGCTTATGAAATAGTCTTGTGCACATCAAGGAGCACAGAAAGAAACATGCACACACACTCTTGACACTTATAAGCATATAATTACTCTTACCAGGTGAATTCAATAATCACACTCACAAGCAACTGATGATTAATATGATGAGGGCCTATTACTATTTATGGGCTAACCACCAAAGGAAAACCTTGACAAATGAACTTATTTGTGTTCCTTTAACATCTGTTGTTAAATATACTTTCTTGTTTGAAACATTGCTTTTTTCACTTACTATGAGGACTAGTAATGTCCCAAAGAATTTATGAATATAAAATATTACAACTAATACTCAAATTTGGTATTCATTTTATTTCATAGAAATTATTAATTTTTATAGACTGAAAGATGGTACTTTATACAGATATGGATTATGAAGGCAAAATATTTTTGAGTATTTAATGTCTTATTTTATAAAATAGTGATCAAGTTTGTATCCTGGATAATAATATTATGTGCAGAATTTTGGAAGTACATTTTTGATTCATCTATCATGCTAAATCTAATATTACATACAGCAATACCAAACAATAATTAAGTGGCATTGGTTGATGAAATTATTTTAAAACCACATAAGATTTTGCAATATGCTATCCATGCATATTTTACAATCAATAATGAGTGATCCTTTGCACCTTCCTGCAATTTACCCTGCATTTGATTTTTAAATTTTCAGGTCTAAAAGTAAAAGCTATTTACTTTTAAAAATCTAGGACATAATCATACTGGAAGGCAATTTACGTTATGCCATAATTTTCTTTCTTTAAATATTATTAGATGACATGGGGCTAAAGTAGAAAGGCAAAATGTGGACCAACTTAACATTTAATTTACAAGTGAGAAATTTAACTAAAAGTAACAAATAAAAGCTTCTAATAAGATTCGCCTAAATGAGCTTTGAATTTCTAATCTGTCCAAGGAACACTTTCTTCACATAAAGCAAAGATTGGATAATATAAACTGTACTACACAGGCTAAATGACCTTCTGACTAGATTAATGCTCTACCCTGTCTTTCTCTGAGGCAGCCTCATGTATTTTTCTTCATGTTAAAAATACTAACCATTACTTAGTTTTCCAGACTTTTAAAAGTGCCCAGCTAAGCTTATATTCTTTCTGAGGTAAATTAAATTTATGGAGTTAATGGTTAAAGAAATCAACAGTTTGGGAATGCTAAAATTTAATCTGTTGGATCGTAATTTTAGAAAAGAATACTTTCCAAAATTCAAATGCATAAACTGAACTCAGAAGCAAGAATACTCAGAACTCAATTTATCTTAAAAATACATTTTTTTCAAGATATCAAGTGTATAATTTGCATCGATGCCTTTTAAAGCTATTTGTATTACAAGCCATCAATTCTATGGCATAGAAAGTAATAAAAATGACAAGAAGGAAAAGTCATAAAAATGCTATTTTATAGTTAGATTAAACCTATAAAATAAACTCCCTCCCCATTTAAAAATTAAAATTCTAATATTTAATGAAGAAAGAGAAGCCAGTTTCAATATTTACTCTTATGGAAAAAAAATATTTATGTGAGATTTGATGTTAGATACAAGCTTTACATTATACTTTTATTGTATAAGTTAATTAATAATAAATTAGTTACTCAAAATAAAATAAAATGCAGTTTATCTCTGTAAAACTGGGTTTCTTTAATTCTAAGGAGCTAAAGTTTAAAAGCCCATTGTTCAAAATTCATTATCTGATCACAATATTTGAGCTCTAAGAAGGGAATTTAAGGTACACTTGATAAGATAATATTGAGTAATTTAGGATTACTTTTACATTCTTGAGTCTTATTAGGGAAATACAATCTTTTGAAAGATTTATTTAAAAGATTTATTTATTTATTATGCGGGGCATAAGGTAGAGACAGAGGAAGAGGGAGAGAGAATCTCTCAGCAGACTCTACGCAGCACGGGGGCCCAAGGGGCTTGATCTCATGACCCTGAGATTATGACCTGAGCTGAAACCAAGAGTAGGATGCTCAACTGACTGAGCCACCCAGGCGCCCCAGGAGAAATACGACTTTTGACTGAGTTTTTTGATTCCCTATGATCTTCCTAAAGAACAGACCTAATTAGATCCTCAAAAATAACCTCAGGCTTCTTTCTGCCTGAAGGCCTTCACATAAATACTATACCACCATGGGATTCTATTTTCCTACCTCCATCAAGTACTACAAGGCTCTACATCCTTGCTGAAGATTTCCCTGAGCATCCACCGCACCTCCTTAGGATCAGTTAGACTACTATATTCCAAATAACATGTGGTTATCCTTGTTAGCACTTATAAAATTTATTGTATTAATTTTTATTTTAATAGACAATCTCTATAATTTTTCTACTATAACCAAGTCCAGTGATATCAGGGACTTCTTTTGCAGCTCTGCATCTAGCACTAAGGTACCTTGTAGTAACTATCACAGATTTTGGACAGAATTATTTGACTGGAATTTTTGAATAATTCTGGTTTTGATTGATTGTGAATATCTCTATTTCTAAATCATAGTAATAGATTTATGATCATATATATCTAAAGAGAAACCAGAACCATTTTCAGCTATTTTTAGTTTAATTGAATCAGATTCTATTGCCAAACAATTCAAAGGCTGTTAGAAATCTCTGGACTTACTGGTTTAAAATGACTTCTCTTTATATGAGGTGCTTACGCCACTAGGATTGAGTGAAAATATATAGTAACTATGAATAACTATTCAGGAATGATGAAGACTACCAAATTAGTTAAGATTCTGAAAGAGCCTTTGACAGACAAATATTAGAGTGCTCCGAATTCAGATTCTTTGCTCTCAGCTCCGCTCACTACACTGCTTAGAAACTCATCCTGCAAAACACCACTTAAAAAAGTCTCCTCTGGTTAATATTTCCTCTGAACACCACTGCCCAGACTTACCATAGCTGCTTATTCTCTTGCTCATCACACTTTATCTAGTTTATACCCCTTACAAACGATTCTAACTTTTCAAGCATATCTGCTTCCTGTATTACACACTGTCATATTAAGAACAGGAATCATGTTTTATTCAATTCTATATCCTTGGCAAATCTCTCATTTTGCTAAGTAAAGACTTTAGATTAATTTCATGAGTCAAAACATGAATATCATTACCATTTTATTTATCAGCATGCTTTTGAATTTCATGATTTACTGGTAATGGTGGTAACATCTACAGTTCAATCATAAATAGTAAAATATAGTATGCTTTTGACATTATACTCATGTTCCTGTTTGACAATAATGAGAACCTTATTCAAGAATTTTAATATAATTTTTAACTGCCACATCTAACAGTAAACAATTAAATGGATGACCCTTTTTATAGTAGAGTAATGTAAGGAAGAACCATTGTTGACTCATAGACAGCTTTCATGACAGGAGCTGAGGTGATGAGGTTCCATCTCCTCCCACTATTTCTGAGATACTAACTCACTTCATATTTACCAAGTACCTGCTCAGCCAAAAAAAAAAAAATAGGGCTTTGCCAATTGCAAGCTAGCCTATAATAAAAAAAAGAGAGAGAGTAAAAAAAAAAAAAAAAAAAGAGAGAGAGAAGGAAATAAAGTAATAATATATAGCCAATAAAAAAGAATGTCTTTTAATTATACTGGATGACAGGATGCTAAACCTGTTTTTATATGATAAAGTCGACAACTCTATTTCATTATACATGACAACTTACTTGCCAGGTATTATTACTCAAGCCTTATGCTCAGGTCTCTGTCCAAGATCTGCTCAACTATCCTTTATTTATTTATTTTTAAAGATTTTATTTATTTATTTATTTGTTTGTTTCTTTGACAGAGAGAGAGAGAGTGAGATCAGGAACACAAGCAGGGGGATGGGAGAAGGAGAAGCAGGCTCTCCGCCGAGCAGGCAGCTTGATGTGGGGCTCGATCCCAGGACCCTGGGATCATGACCTGAGCCAAAGGCAGACACTTAACGACTGAGCCACCCAGGTGCTCCTCAACTATCCTTTAAATGGCAGTGCTCCCACAGGAGCCCCTTTTTAGGATAAAATTAAAAGAATACAATAATTTTGTTTATGCTCTCTAATGACATTTATTAGTTCTTGATCTGTATGATAATGAAATTTTCTTGAAAGTTTTCATAATTTTATTTTTAATTAATGGCACATTTAATTCAACTATGTAAATGGATTAATTTTATAACATTCTTTTATGATGTATTTAGTAATGTAATTATTTTTTTAATTTTATTTATTTATTTGAGAGAGGGAGAGAGAGAGCAGGGGGAGGAGCAGAGGGAGAGGGAGAAGCAGACTCCCCACTGAGTGTGCAGCCCATCATGGGGCTGGATCCCACAACCCCAAGATCATGACCTGAGCCAAATCAAGAGTTGGTCGCTCAACCGACTAAGCCACCTAGGTGCCCCTATTAATATCAATTCTTACTTAGAAGTGAATTTCATCATTCTCTCTTTCTTTTACATCACATCAGTTTTACATCATCAATAGTAGGTTATTATCTATTCATGTTTAATTTCTATCAGTGATATATATCCAGTAATATAAGAAAATTATTGTATTCATTTAGAATATTCCTTGCCTTTTTATGATTTGAAAAAAATTAAATAGCATGCTTTTTTATTTTTTCTCAAAAACTGGTTTTTAGTGCAATTAAATAATTTTCTAATGTAATTCCATATAGTTTGTTTGAGTAACTTGGAAAATGAATAACGGAAAGTCTACATCAAATTTTATTCATGACATTATCCAATATGTTGACTGCCATTCACTGATAATGTCACAAATAACTCTGTTACCTACCACTGGCTTCCATTCAGGCTGTTACTACTTACTCTCACATTCTGCAATCACTTATTATATAATTCAGTGGAGGGTAACCAACACATTTGAAAGCTTTCCCTTTCACCCCACCCCTTGATTGACAGAATTCCTGGTTTCTATTAGGAGTGGACTCATTTGTATGTAAAATATTCTGTAACATCCAATTGCTTGCATAAAAATTTAAAACAAACAACAATCAATGCAATTTTGTCCTAGTTTCAACTGACAAGTGCTGGATGTTAAACACATTGAGGAGATTCTCAGAGGACTTTTTGTGAGTGTGACTATTTTTAAAGTATTTAGAAATATGTATCTTCAACCAAAGGGAAAAAAAAACTAAAGAAATAGTTTAAAAGAGGAAATATCAATAACAGTGGCATCCTGGATTATTTGATTTTTGAAGCTTGAAGGTAAACATAATTCAAGTGACAGAGAGATGAATTTATGCCTCCAGCTGTTCCTCTGGATGCTGAACTGCATATTTTTGAACACGGCAGCAAAAGGTTAGATGCCTATCAGTTATATAGTTAAATAACACAATCTATATTCACAGCTTGCAGATAGGACAGTTAGATCACAGAAACCATTCACTTTCTAGTAGGTTAATGTTTTGTTTGTGCAGCCTTCTTCCATTGTTACAATTTAGGAAATATGCTTCCCCCTTCATTCTAGCCAACAGGTAGCTCACTGGTGATAGCTGCAACCCATGCCATATTCCTGAAGCAACAGAAGGCAAAGCTTAACTATTAAAATAATGTGTGTTCTCACAATTTTTGTAGGATTGCAAATGTAACTAACGATTGTTACTCACCGGTCCTCTTGTTAACATTACATTAACCGAGAAGGTGAGAATTGGATCCTCAATAGCAGTAAGGTAATATGGCCTTTAAAGTTCAGAAATGTGATGACCGACTGTGAGAATAAGCTGAAATTTTCCATAGCCTGGGAAGAACACAGTCAATAAAGTAGTATAATTATCTGTGTGGAATGTGTTCGAATGCAGGGTTTATTACAGAGTTAGCCGTTCGGACAGTCTTCAAAAATCTGGTGATGCACTGGGGGAACTGCAATGACTGAGTTTAATAACTAATTAATTGAATTGCAGAAACTGACTAAGGCTTAACTTTCAATGCAATTCTCAAATGGAGTGTGAAGTAACACAGAAGAACAACTGGTTACACTATAGAAATATTTAAAAGAATAAACTCAGAATGCTTTAGGCATTTCAGTTGGTGCCTTCTAAAAAAATAACTTGCCTGATTTCAGATTATTGAGCTGGTTATTTTCATGTCAACGAAACCCCAAACCCCTCTCTATAAGTGCATGCACGTATGCATGTGTGTGCCACATGATGAAGATATAACTGTGATAAGTCATCACAGCCTTTAAAACTAGTTTTAATACTCTGAAGAATGAACTAAAAATGAGTTTACCATCTGTTGAAGTAGAAAGGAATAATTAATTATCAGTGACCCATTATCAGATAGGTGTCTATAAATTGCCTGATCACTATGTTGCCCTGAAATATTTGTGGGATTGCTTTCAATGTGTTGCTTGTTTTGGAAGCCCTCCAATCACCATGATCATCATGGAAAAGAGTTCAGGATGTATAATTCTATCAATTTCTACAGATTAGGTACAGCTAAGTTTTCAAGTGGCAGTTCCTTCATGCTTGGGTATCAAATCACAATTTATGAGCAGCATATTTTATTTTCAGAGCTGGAGATCTTAGTCAAAAGATCTAAATGTGAAAATATATGAAAAATAGAAAAGAAAGATCATAATTCTGTTTTTTTGTTGTTTTGTTTTTATTATGTTATGTGAATCACCATACATTACATCATTAGTTTTTGATGTAGTGTTCCATGATTCATTGTTTGCGTATAACACCCAGTGCTTCATGCAATACGTGCCCTCTTTAATACCCATCATTGGGCTAACCCATCCCCCCAACCCCCTCCCCTCTAGAACCCTCAGTTTGTTTCTCAGAGTCCATAGTCTCTCATGGTTCGTCTCCCCCTCTGATTTCCCCCCCTTCATTCTTCCCCTCCTGCTGTCTTCTTCTTCTTCTTCTTTTTTTTTTTTTTTTTTTTAACATATAATGTATTATTTGCTTCAGAGGTACAGATCTGTGATTCAACAGTCTTGCACAATTCACAGCGCTCACCATAGCACATACCCTCCCCGATGTCTATCACCCAACCACCCCATCCCTCCCACCCCCCACCACTCCAGCAACCCTCAGTCTGTTTTTTAATAGTTGTGGTAGGATATCCTCCTTACCAATGAGGTTTGTCTGCCAGGCACAGGTTAATTAGAAACTAGCTTTTGCCATTTGTTTTTCACCCTAATTTTTTAATAATTTTATGATGATAGAAAATATGTAGATATTGTGTTCAAGCAATATGCTAGTTGTGAAGCAATGTGACTAAATAGGCAGCAAGTAAAGTTGGAGGAAAGAAATTATAGTGGTGATATGTAACTTCTCAATTTACATATAAATTTCTTATTTAATTATATGTAGATATCTATAAAATTATTATTTAAAGTAAGACTTTGGGTAAACAAATCGTCATTGCCATAGAATATTTTAGTTAAAATAATGAATATATTACAATTAATTGGTTGCTTCTAAGTGCACTGGAGATCTTGGAGAAAGAAGAACATGAGTTCAGTGCTTCAAACTTCAAGATTAAAGGCTTGAGTAAGAAACAGAAACTTCTGTAATTTTGCTAACAAATCATTAGTTCCTGGAGCCATAGGGCTGCTATTTCCGAAAACCAAACCCAGAGTCTAATCCTGTGAGTGGCTGAATTATAACAGAAATGAAACTTATAACTTCATAAGGTCTATTATTATAAAGATGGGACATTTACTAGGAAATAATGGGACCCTAGAAATTGGCACATGGGCAGAATCTCATGAAGCTGGAGACACTGAGCTCCAAATTCCTTCTGATTTTCTTTGCCGGGAGAGCCAGCCTTTCTTCCCTTCTTTAAGGAATGTAGTCTCTCCTTGTCTGAAAAATCTTTAATTGCCTTCTCTGAAGTAGTGGTTTGGTAGGAGACTTCTGATCATCTTCAGAGCACATTCCCATAGCCTCTTACTGCCTCCAGACCCATAGCCAGACTCAAGTACCAGCATGTTCCAGAGGGAAAGGTAAAAAGTGTGATCCATGAGAATGTACTACACACACCAAAAACTGGCAAAATCATGTCAAATGACATCAATAGAAATGTGGAGCAAATATTTGGGAACGGATCCTAAGAGTTTTGTGTTAGAATGAAAGAAAGACAATATTGTATCAGGCTATAATCATTGACAGGGATACACTAAAAGGCAGAGGATTAGAGACATTCACATATTAGATTTATCATGCAACACCCCCAAACTATGTCCCCAGAAAAGGTCTAGAGACTAATGCTTTATGAAGGCTTTGGTAAATATGTTTGTAAGGAGAGTCCCAACATTCTCAACACTCTGTATTGGCCCTGTACGTAGGCCAGAAATTATAGTGCAAAATTGTGCTATTGAAGGACCTGACTCCCTGAATTCAATTGATGAGGCCCACGGTGGCAAGGGGCCAAGAAACAGTACTTAATTATTAAAGACAGGTAGTTGTGATTACTGTAATGGTAAGTTGGTACAAGCAGTAATCATAATAATTTGACCTACAGAAAGGGACATTAGCTAACTGATCATGGTGTCTCTAGAATTGAAATAGATGGATGTCTTACTGAAGCCTTTCTTGATTAATATAAGTGGCTAAGCTCTAGAACTGTTGAACAGAAGTACGGACTAACGATAATGGAGAGTCACAGTCACTCAAAATATTCCCCAATTTAAGGCAATTCACAGCACAGAGATTCTTGAATGAAAAGGAGGCCTTGTCCTTTTGAGGAAGTACCTTCCTACACTGACATAAGTTTATAATGTAATTTTTTTCTCAGCCTTCCCTAAGGGACCTGACATTATATACTAGAAGTGTAGTGTACTAGGGAAGGGAAAATAATGAGAATATTTGGGGATACCTGACACTGGTTCTTACACAGATCCCAAACATCACTATGGTCCACCAGTCAGAGAAAAGGCTTATAGAAGTCAGGCAATCAAAAGAATTTGGTTTGGGTCCACCTAACTGTGGGCCTAGTGGGACCGTGAATGCAATCTGTGGTTATTCCCCAGTTCTGTAACGAATACATATATCCAGCAACTGGCAGAATTCCCTGATCCACAAAGTGAAAACTATCACGGCAGTAAAGGTCAATTAGATGTAATCATAACTGTCTCTATTGACCCAAATAGTCAATTAAAGTTTACACTGTGTTCCTGGAGGGATTACAGAGATTGTGCCACAATCAAGATGCAGGGGAAGTGAATCTCTTCATAAGCTCATTCACATCTTTGACCTGTGCAGAAGACAGATGGATCTTGGAGAATGAGCGTGGATTATTGGAAACTTAATTGGTCATATGAATTGCAGCTGTTGTCCTAAATGTGGTTTCAGTATTGGACCAAATTAGTATATGTTCTGGCACCTGGTATGTGTATATTAATGTGGTAAATGCTTTTGCCCTGTAACTGTCAGTAAAGACCATCAGTAGCAATATTCCTTCTTCCCAGTTGGCCAGAAATAACTTTCACTGTCCTACTCAGGGCTACATTAATTCTCCAGCCTTGTGCTGCAGGAATCTTAATTGCCTATCCATTGCAAAAGACATCATGCTGGTCCATGACTTTGATGATATCATGCTGACTGGATGGAACCACTACCATAGCAGGTGGTAGGAAATATGAAATGTTTATTGGAACTTAGGGCCTTGTTACTGTTTGCAGAAATAAAGATTATATAGCCCCTCTCTACATTTTCCCTGAATTGAAAGGTACATATCTATAGATATTAACAAATTTCTCTTTTCCCCTCCTATCCCATCCCACCATCAACAAATGTATGAAGATTAGATATGCCATACATTACTCACTTTGTTAAATATTGAAAATGGATTACAATGAGGAAAATGGGGGTTTATATTCAGAAAAGCTGAATTCAAAGCTAACTAAACTAACACATCTTCAGATTTTCTACTCTTGTGGAGTGATGCTTATTTCCAAAATATCTTTATGTTAGTCTTGCCATTTTAGGGATTATATGTATATAAGAAAGTATAATAGGCAATCAAATGGCTTTATTATAATGGACACTTTATTTATGTCTTGGCCTACCTTGTATTTATCCCCTCTTCTTTATTGTCTTATGTGGAATGATTTCATGCTTAATAAATAGAATTTTGTGGACTACATGAAGATACCTTTTTTCTCAGAGACAAATAGCAGACATATTGCTCAAGGTTGGTCAGTGGAGGATGGCCCTGTGGAATATAAAACTTCTACAAAGGGACAAAAGAACCTGAAAATTTGCAAAGTGTTCTGGCTTTATGAGGCATGTTCTTATACTTCCTACACTCTAGTTCTGTGAAGCTGTTTGGTTTTTGACAAACTTCCAAGCAGAATGTTTATATTTCCATAGATGTGAGCTCACCATATAATTTTGCTTGAAAATGACTAAAGATGGAACTATTGCTTGTAACTAAAAGAGCCTCATTTCGACAGCATTCTAAAGATACTATTTCTTTGTTCTCTTATGAACTTTGTAGTGTCCTCAAGTGACAATATAATATTATAGTACCTTTGTTTAATGATGTGAATACCTTCTCTATTCTGTATATTGAATGGTGTGGCCTCTGATATTTCCTTTTTATCCTTGGACATGCATGAAATTTTTGTACAGACATATATGTACACACACAAAAATGCAAGACTATGTTTGTTGGTTGTTTCAAGTAAAGACTAGAATGTGGTGGGAAGGATGAGGAAACATTTCATCATTTCTAATTGATGAAAATTCTCCAAGGAGACAAGTATAATGCCAAAATGTTGTGGAGTATTGAACTCAACTCCCTATGGTCCCAAAGGTGATGTTCTGATTTGTGTATTTTAACATGGCTATAAACATTTGGTTCACAGTTGTTAAGAGTTAAACAAAGGAAAATAGGTTAAAAGCCGGTCTCTCTTGAGAAAAGAAGAAAGAAAGAGCAAAGAACATCTTGGCAAAGTGTAATGAGGAAGTGGGATCCCAGGGGAATACCCAGCTTCTCCAAATGAGACAGCAAGAAAACCTGCCAGAGACACACTGGGGAAATATGCCAAGATAACATATTTTCTCTGAGGGAAACAGAGCCTGTGAGGAAAAACAAATTGAAATTGAGGAAATAACTGAAAATAAAATCCAAAGCAGAGAGGAAACAAAAGGTAATGAGCACAACACAGGAGAGGAGAAAAAAAAAAAGTGAGTTTTCATTTACTTACAGATGTTTACCTTCATTGGAATAGATATGGTGATGATTTTTCTTCTAAAATATATTGTTAAGAAGATTTTAACTATTCATCTATATGACTTCAGTATTCTCTTATTGTATAATTATTGACTATATCGATATAACCAATATTGATGATGAGGATAACAAAATGTTTAACATTACCCACAAATCTGGATTAGAGTTAAGATTCAAATAGTAGCAGCATAAAGTCCCAGTAGTGACTAAATTGATACAATGCACTTTTTGTGTATGGGATATGGTCTTAAATATCATGAGATCAGTGTTTTCTGTTTGTTTAACAAGGCTATCTCATTATTTTGAAGACAAACTATAGAAACAAGCAAATAATTAAAGGAAAAAAACACTTAATCCCCAAATAAAAATAATAGGTTGAAATATATCATAACAGCAATGTCCACAATAGCCCAACTGTGGAAAGAGCCAAGATGTCCATTGACAGATGAATGGATAAAGAAGATGTGGTATATATATACAATGGAATATTACTCAGCCATTAGAAAGGATGAATACCTATCATTTACATCGACACTGATGGAACTGGAGGGTATTATGCTAAGTGAAATGAGTCAATCAGAGAAAGATAATTATCATATGGTTTCACTCATATGTGGAACATAAGGAATAGTGCGGAGGACCACAGGGGAAAGGAGGAAAAACTGAATGGAAAGAAATCAGAGAGGGAACCAAACTATGAAAGACTCTTGACTCCGGGAAACGAACTGAGGGTTGCTGGGAGGAAGGTGGGTGGGGGCATGGGGTAACTGGGTGATGGGCATTAAGGAGGGCACGTGATGTGATGAGCACTGAGTGTTATACGCAACTAATGAATCATTGAACACTACACCAAAAACTAAGGATGTACTATATGTTGGCTAATTGAATTTAAATAAAAAATTTAATAAATAATAAAATAAAATATAGTGGCAAAACTCTAATATCTAGCATTTAAAAAAAAATGTAAAGTTGTATATAGAGTTATACTTCCAAAATGACAAAACTAAATTTCTACAAAATATTTTAACTTTTTAAAAAAATATCTTAAAATAATCAACCAAAACATCAGAGAGCACAATAGCTTCCCCTGTAAGAATCATTACTCTTACGGATACTTTATAACAGAGTAAATAATTTCACCAAAACATATTTTATTACTACAACAAAATAATAATTTTTTACTACATTTTTATGAGAATTGGTGAAGACATATAAACTCCATTAAAATGTTTAGAAGAATCAGTTTTTATAAAGATAACATTACTATGATTTTCTACGAAATCTAATGAGGTAGCATTTAAAAATAACCCAATAGGGATGCTTGGGTGGCTCAGTCAGTTAAGAGGCTGCCTTCAACTCAGGTCACGATCCCAGGGTGCTGGGATCCAGTCCCATATCAGGCTCCCTGCTCAGCAGGGAGTCTGCTTCTCCCTCTCTCTGCCACTCCCTCTGCTTGTGCGCTCTCTCCCTCTCTCTCTGGCAAATAAATAAATAAAATCTTTAAAAAAGTAAAAACAAATAAATAAAAATAACCCAATAAATATTTAGAAATATATGGATACTGACATTTAAATTATAACCTAATAAATAGTATAATAAAAGCTGGAAATTACACATTTTTTATATAATATAAAGTTAAATTGATTTAAAAATATTAAATTGTAACATAATATTTGCATATTTACTAGAAAATGAGCAACTATTTTTTAGCTGAAATTCAAAAATGTTTCCATAGTGGTGCCTGGGTGGCTCAGCCGGTTAAGAGTCTGCCTTCGGCTCAGGTCATGATCCCAGGGTCCTAGGATTGAGCTCCGCATCGGCTCTGCTCAGCGGGAAGCCTGCTTCTCCCTCTCCCACTCCCCCTGCTTGTGTTCCCTCTCTCACTGTGTCTCTCTCTGTCAAATAAATAAATAAAATCTTAAAAAAAATGTTTCCAAAATTTTATGTTTATGAATAATCACAACTGGGAAAAACATGAAGCATTCAAGTATGAACTTATTTTAATATCTCAGCCTATCGATTAGATAACTACAGGATTACTGTGCCAACATATCAAAAGGCAGCCATCCTTTAAAAATTATACTTCTTTTTCAACGTATTATCTGAAATGACAAAGTGCTTTTGAAATACTAACAACCTTATGCATTATGATCCAGGTTAGGTCAAGCTATGTAATGGGCAACAAATGTATCTCTGTAATGCCGTATTGAAAAATGTGTGAAAAGAAATTGATAAAAGTTATTCAGCAACTTCTTTTTTTTATTTGTTTTTTCCAGTTTCTGGGTCATTTGTTTGGTCTCTGAAAATATCAGGGTAAGATAAATATTCATCACTTCTTTTGTTTGTTTGAAAAAATATATAATGTTGAAATGATTTCTTGCTCAACAGTTTAATTTGTATTGCAAGTAATGGTGGAAGACTCCAAAGCCCTTATCATCTTCAGAGCTGTTACATTTCTGCCACTGAGCGGAATGTAACTGATGATACACCAGCATTTTCAGGTTAAAAGTTTTAGAAAACAGGTCAATGTTACAAGATTTTTATTTCTGGATTATCTTTCTTCTTTCCACACATACCTGCTGTGTCTTTGTTTTTTAAGATGTATTTATTTGAGAGAGAGCGTAAAAGAGAGAGCGCGTACACACAGGGAAGGGAGGGGCAGAAGGAGAGGAAGAGAAAGTGTCAAGCCGACTCCCTGCTGAGGGTGGAAGGTGAGGTGGGCTATATCTTACCACCCTGAGATCAGGACCTGAGTGGAAACCAAGAGTCCCCCACTTAACTGACTGTGCCACCCAGGCACCCCACCTGCTGTTTTTGTTTGTTTGTTTGTTTTTAACATAAATATAAGATTAACTTAAATTAAAAATAACCTGGAAAAAATTAGCTAGCTTATAATTATATCTTAATATCCAAGATATAATTTTTGCTTATACATTTTGTAAAGAACTATGTTACTGGTTGTTTTGGACTGAATGGTGTCCCACAGATTCATATATTGAAGCCCCAAGCTTCAGTACCTTGAATGTGACTACATTTAGAGGTAGAAGCTTGAAAAAGGTAATTAAGTTAAAATGAGGCCCTTAGGGTGGGTCTATTCCAATTAGAATTGTGTCTTTATAAGAAGAGGAAATCAGGACATACAGAAAGAGACTCCGGGAGCGCCTGAGCACAGAGAAAAGGCCATGTGAGCACACAGGAAGAGGGGGGCCGACTGCAAGCCAAGGAGGGGGCCCTCAAGAGAAATCTAACCTGCCGACACCTTGATCTCAGATTTTTAGCCTCCAAAACTGTGAGAAAATAAACCTGTGTTGTTTAAGCCACCCAGAATGTATGTAGGATTTTGGTATAGCAGCCCTATCAAACTAACGTAACTTGAAAGTGATTTATTTTTCATTTATCCATTTTAATTTGCCTCCTCAGCCATGAGAAGAAAGTTTTTCCTGTGAAGCATTAGTTAATACCAAACTCTTTAAGGTACACTTACTCATCACATTTGATATATTGAGTCTTATTTTTTTGTAAACTGAAACTCTAGGCTAATACTGCATTAAACTGTAAAAAATAATAGTCTTACACAGGTTTCAACAGGGGCAAAGAAGATTTAATGGTTTATATATAAAACATTATATATGAATTTTGTATATAAACCACTTAATGGTTTCCCATGACCATGCTCTACAACCAGTCCAGTTCTAAAGAATCACTATCTAACCTAGTGGACCTTAGAGAATGATGAATGTAATAAAGATACTTAATTTCTCTTAAATTATCTTAAACTTTATGCCTTTAGCCCCTTTTTAACAAGGTGACAGAGTAAGGTCCCGGAGTGACATAGGAAAAAATGTAAGGCAATTGAAACACATGCAATCAAATTGTATTTAATAGATACCCACTTTTATGCTCTACTGTAATTTTTTTTTTGTTGGACAACTCTAGTTTATTTATAGTAAGTTAAAAATGTTTGGATACAACATAATTATAAAAAATGAAATGATAACTGCATCACTTAGTTGCTACAAAGGAAGTTTGATGTTAAAAGATTATTCATCAGGGGCGCCTGGGTGGCTCAGTCGTTAGGCGTCTGCCTTCAGCTCAGGTCATGATCCCAGGGTCCTGGGATTGAGCCCCCATCGGGCTCCCTGCTCCGCGGGAAGCCTGCTTCTCCCTCTCCCATTCCACCTGCTTGTATTCCCTCTCTCGCTGTGTCTCTCTCTGTCAAATAAATAAATAAAATCTTTAAAAAAAAAAAAAAAGATTATTCATCAAAGAGCCAGGAGGCCTGGATCAAAGGTCAAGTTCTAAAGAACTGTGTGACCTTGGGAAATTCACTTAATCTTGGTGGCTTTATATCTATACAAATGACGTAATTAAAACAATTATTCTGAAATCCATACAGCTTTAAGATGCTATGATGATTAGACACAGAATATCAAAGTTAGATGATTTTTATGTACAAATGTAAAGTTCAGAGTGTTCTTTTTTTTTTTAAGTTGGAATTTGAAAGCCATGTGTTTGTGTTGTTTGTATTGTTCAAATTTTAAATATATTCCCTGAGTTTCGCTGATTGACTCTCTAATTCTCAAACCACATTTTAAAAAAGGAACATGGGAATATTTTGACCATCACTGTCTTCCAAAACTGGAGGAGATCACTAGGAGAGCAGTAGCAGTAATTAATGCCAAGCTCACTCAAGACAGAACAATTAGAGAATGATATTAATAATTATTAACTTCCACGGGATGTGTGCTGAATAAGATCATCTTCTATGACAACACTGACTACCTGCCACAGATTAAATCAGATAACCTGTTTTTTTTATTAATATGCTAGGAACCTACTATGTACCATGTGTATTAGATGTAGCAGATGAGGAAATAAGATTCTTTATACTCAAAATGGTGAGAATGTAGCCAAGTGTTTAAATATAATATGTATATATGGTACTTTCTATAGTGTGTGTATATATATAGTGTGTGTGTTTATAATGTAGTTTAGACATATTTAAAGAGACCTTATTTTGTAGAATAGGTTTACATTCACAGCAAAATTAACAGGAAAGTACAAAGAGTTCCCATATTTCTTTCCACCCATTAACTTGGATTTATAATAGTTTAACTGTATTTCTCCTGAGAATTAAATTATTGTATAGTTTTCCAAAGATTTCAGAATATTCCTTTATTAAATGTGGGGTTTTATCTTTGTTTAAAAAACAAAGATAAATTATTTGATGTCATTTTGTACCTTTTTACTGACAACTGTGGCTTAAATTCTAAATTGAATATCAGGACTTTGTGGAACCATCACTTTTGGCTCATTTAAGTCCTTTGAAAATTTCAGAAGAACAAAGCTCATAAAACTTTTAGAATTTCTCCCCCTTCTTGAATCATAAAATAATCTGTGAACATACCTACACATATTATTGGTATTAATAAGAAATAGGAGAAAGATGGTTTCTAAGTAATATAAAACAAATTAGCCTAATGCTTTTTTAATTAAAATCTGAAGACAACAGCAATCCAAGATTATCTTTTTAATGTCTATGTTAAGAATGATTGTACATCACTATATTTAATCTGAAATATGTCAATATGAGCTCAGAACATTTTTTAAAAATATGACAATTATAAGGATACCTGGGCAGTGCAGTCGGTTAAGTGTCCGACTCTTGGTTTCAGGTCAGGTCATGATCTCAGGGTTGTGAGATCAAGATCGAAGTCAGGCTGTTCTCTCAGCAGAATCTGCTTAAGACTCTCTCTCCCTCTCCCCTTGCCCCTCCCCGCTCAAATAAATAAATCTTAAAAAAAAAAAAAAAGGTATAGACATACCCAAGATCAAAATATAACATGATGCATAAGAAAAGTGTCCAGCAGATGATGTGATCAATAAAACCACCAATGCTTTGATATTAGAATTGAAAAACAAATAATTATGGTGTAAAAACAAAATTCCTTAAAAATAATAAGGGAATGACCAAAAACCGAGTAAGAAAATGGTCTAAAAACATGAACAGAATAAAAACAAACGAATTTTAAAAATAGGAAAATGTGTATGGTTACAGATGGTAACTGGACTTACTGTGATCATTTTGTAATGGGGAAAATACCGAATGACGTACCCCTGAAACCAGTAGGGTATTCTATGTCAATTATACTTCAATAAAAAATAGGGAAAGGAAATTAATATAAAATAAGAAAATACAAATAAAGCTTTTCATCAATCAGATTAGTAAAATATTTGTTAAATCCCAGTCTTGGAATGATGGGGAAGCAATCATTTTCATATCTTGTTAATAAAATTGTAAATTGTTCCATCTTCTTTGAAGGGCAATTTGGCCACATTTATTGATATTAAAACATCTGACAGGCCCTAAATAGTGACATCTCATTTACTGCTCTTAGCACACCGAGTGTCCAGATTTTAGCTTTCAAAACAATTCTACAATAAAAGAAACTATGGTTCCTCAGAGATATTTTCTACAATAAAAGAAACTATGGTTCCTCAGTGACTCTGATGTTGGGGCAGAGAATATTGAATATAAGCCTAAAATATTATACAGTATGTGCTCAAAAATAAAAATTAAAAAAAAATGTTTGAGAGTATGTCCAAGGACATAGGAGAAAGCATTGTTAAATTCTTTACATACTGGAGCTTAGATAATTTGCTCTTGTGCCTGGACTTCTGTTCCTTTGTCATCCTGTACATCTGATACAGATGTTTTGGACACTCTACGGATTAATTATAGTTATCACAATCTTTGTCTTTGACTTTTTCAAAAATCAGGGAAATGCATGGCCAAGAATGGGCTATACCTGAAGAAGCTGTAAAACTGAAATAATGCCTAGGTCAAGTAGAAGAAAAAAGTACTTAATTTTCTCATAGAAGAATTAGTACAGTCACAGTTATGATCCAATACATTCTTCAAGTTTTAATGGTCCTGACTGAACAGTGGAAGCCCCCAGTGCCTGGAAACTTACTGTAAACTCTATAGGTTTAGGGAAAAAGGGACTACTTTTATTTCTACTATTTGATATCATAAGAGTAACTGAAAATTCTGCCACTATTAGAACTTGACATGCAGCCTTGGACATTGGTAATGGTTTTTTTATAATGCTCTGGAGAGAAAACCAAAATCAGTTTGCCTTTGCCTGCCTGGAAAAGCATGCTGATGACAGATCATGAATGGATGGACAAACCATAGTACAATGTCAATTCTTGAAGGATGCACAAATGTTGCTTACAATGACTTTTTGATAAGGTCTTTTACAGAAAACGCTGCTTGCATTTCACTGCATGCCATCCCAGCACAACTGGCTAAAATTGGTGTGCCCTGAATGAGAATAAAGTCTAAGAGAACATCATCTAGATGATAACCTTGGGAATTAAATTAATTATAACCTAAAGAAACAAAAATGATCTGCTGGTTGTGCATCCACCAAGTACAAAGAAGGAGGCTTAACTACTAATTAGTCATTTGGGATATTGGAGGCAGCACATGCCTCACTTGAGGTATTTTACACGTCTCTAAAAGAATTGACAAAGATGGTCACATTTAAGTGGGAGTACCTATGGTAAACTGCCATGAGAGCATGGCAAACAAAAGTAACTTAGGCACTGCTATGGATCTCTATCTCTCCTTTAGACTCTATGACATGTATATCTTTTACAATCCTCAGAAACAACTGGAACTTTTGGCAAAAGATTCCACCGGTAATCCTGAGTTGCTAAGTGGTTACAGCTAGACCATCACTGGTTCCTAACAGAGATTGTCTCACTGAAAAAAATGCCATGACTCTCATACCTAATATTCTCATCCTTTAATAGACCCTCCAATTAAGGATTAATACTGGCCCTGAGGCCTTACCCCCTTTCACCAACAGACAGTTGTTCACCCATTAAACACAGAGACAATCTTGCTTACCACATAAACTGATCACAAGGTTTGGTACCTACAATGTGATACATTAGGGAAACAGCCTGACTTCAAGGTAGGCATGTCCAATAGAATACAATAGTGATCTACTATAATGATGATGGATTCCTAATGTCTGCGGGACTAGATATTCTGCACAATGGGTAAAACTTAAATGTTGTTCCTGGATATAGAACATAGCCTAATATTTACCAAAAACTACCTTTAGAGACCGATGAGGCAACAATAAGGCCTTAATTCTACGGTCGCACTTTTATGACTGTATTACTAAAGCCACATGTATACAGAACAAGATATAACAATTTTAATTCAGCTCAATCTTTTTTTTTTTTAAGATTTTATTTATTTATTTGAGAGAGAGAGAGAGCACAAGCAGGGGGAGTGGCAGGCAGAGTGAGAGGGAGAAGCAGGCTCCCTGCCGAGCAGGGAACCCGACGTGGGGCTGGATCCCAGGACCCTGGGATCATGACCTGAGCTGAAGGCAGACGCTTAACCGACTGAGCCACTCAGACACCCCTAATTCAACTCAATTTTTATGTATCACATGTAAATGTCAAAATAAAGAGCTGTGTCTTAGGAAAAGTAAATGGACTATCAAAGCTAATCAAATATGCAGTCATCACCTCTACTATTGCCCAAAGGACTTGTACTCTATCCCACCATGATACCAAAACCAGTAAGAAGGATTGGGATCTATACAAAGAAATTTTTGGACATACATAGGGAACACTGTTAGTCACAAGAAATTTACTCAATGCCAACTATACCAGTCTCTCCAGAAAAATCCTCCATAAGATTGGTTAATCTTGTCATCAGCCACTTACAATTTTCATATGGCCATACCCACTCCACCTCAGCTGAGTGTGTAAGCACCAGATTCAGGGATTGGATAACAAAAGTTTGAGGAAAAAAAAAAAAAGCTGTATAATTCTTTCCATTTTCAAAACAAAGTACTCATTTTCAGGGTAGTGACTTCTTAGGACAAAACAATAGTTTATAGGATGCCTGATTTTGACTTCAAGGGCTGGATAGAGGGATTAGCATTGCTCTAATCAAGGACATCTGGGCATGTAGTAATTTGGATATTGACTTTGCCTCACACAGTTCTAGGGGTACTCTCTTCTGTCCCCAGAGATAAATGATGATGTAAACATGGTGACTCCTAGATTTCTATGAAATACATATCCAAAATAAAGGACAAACATTTTGGATCATTTCCAACAGTTGTTGAATATTTCAATTGGTTGGGTACGGATGGATATGCCCTATTCTGGGAGGTAAACAATTATCTATTTTTCTATTACACATATAGAGAAAAAGCCCCAAGTAGTTTTCCAGAACGGTTTTTAGCAATGTCTTGAATTCCTCACAAGTTTAGATATTTAACTTCCCACCTGACTCAGTGGTGTGAGATCTCACTGCAGCCCCTCCTGTAATCTGATGTTAATCAGAACCTATGGAGTCACTTATATGTTATGAGCCTTCAAAGGCAATGAGAGTCAAATACAGAGCTCCCTGGAAGCTCATTTGCTTTCCCCTTTTGATAGCTTAGCCTAGTGGGAGGCTGCCTTAGATTAACTGAAGATACCATTCAAGGTTGTTTTCCAGTGCCCTTGGTATACTTGGTTTCTCTGTATTCACTCTCCCTAGTGATTCTTCTAATATCTAACATCCCCTGATGCTTTACTCATGACTTAAAGAAGCTACGTGTGGGCGCCTGGGTGGCTCAGTTGGTTAAGCGACTGCCTTCGGCTCAGGTCATGATCCTGGAGTCCCTGGATCGAGTCCCGCATCAGGCTCCCTGCTCGGCAGGGAGTCTGCTTCTCCCTCTGACCCTCCCCCCTCTCATGTGCTTGCTCTCTCTCATTCTCTCTCTCTCTCAAATAAATAAATTAAAAAAAAAAAAAAAGAAGCTACGTGTTTGCTTGTTTTTTTTAATAACTCTCTTTACATACATGACATGATGTATGGGTAGAACTCATTTTCTCACAAAGTTCTCTTAGTCCTAAAAACACATATTCAAGTATAATGTAATTTTATTCACACAGAAACTCTTATATGTTGTGATTTAATTTTTGTTATATGAGTTGATTAGAATAATATTTAAGTCTATACAGTTTTCTAGTTATGAGAATGATATATTACTCTGCAATTCCATGCTGAAGTTCACTGTTATCCAGAGGAAGAGCTTTATCAAGTTTATGATCAAAATATTTGAAAATATTTTGAAAGGAACTCTAATTTTGTAGGTTTTTAGTAAAACATTTTTACCTCCAAAAAATGATTTATGAACTGAAAACTTTGAGTACCTGAATAAATGAACTTGAAAATACAACCACGCGTTAAAGTATAAGAACATCTTCTGACACATTTTATAGATTTAGAGCAAATATCAACTTTGAGTAAATTTTAAAATGTTCCAAAATAAATGAATAAATAAATAATCAAAATGTTCCAATGTTATTGTTTGGATGGTGTTGGTGTTATAATTTCATTTCTAAAGATGAGTTATTAAAACTAGAGGAATAGTATTTATGTAGACTTAAGAAAAAGCTTCATTATAATTATCCAATTTTTGGTGGAAATTACTTGTATTCATATCTTAACTTCTATTATCATAGTTAATTTCATCATTATATTGTTCAATTAAAGAAAAGGAAGGACTGATAGAACTACAGAACATCGTCACTCTTAAAGTACAATTTTTAGAAGTTGAGATGGCAAAATTCTAGTTAATAGAAATAAAAACAGTTTCTGTCAATTGGAGAAAAACTAAGAAATACTCTTTTGCTGTTTTCTACCACCTATCTATACAGACAGTTTCTTATCAATTTAGACTCTCAGAATGTGAACAACCTTTTGAAAGCCTCAGTCAGCACTTGGGTGCAAGCACTGTAAGCATGAAACCTAATATTAAAAAAATATGTTTATAGAAGCAAACTCGACTTTATCATCAAAGCTTTGAAAATATTTTGAGGTATTTTACAAACTTAATATTTAATGTCTTCTCTAAAGTGTGTATTTAATCTGAACAGAATTATGAAAAGGTAAGACAAATTTTCACTTTGTCCTATACTAATGCTTGTATTTCTTTACAGCTTAACTAAGGCTGCTATAAAATTTTGTCTTTTATCTGTGTGCATTTCACAAAAATTATTGGGGAACACTAGAGAAATGAAGACCTCTGAAGTTGTGTGCCTACCATTAATATAACACTAATAATTATTATCATCATCATTGCCTTATTTTAACCATTATAAGTTCATAAACAGATAAAATCAAAAGGCAGATTAAAATCAATAGTAATGTTACTTCTGAAAATATATTTTTCATGTAATCCTATGGATTGGGAATAAATAAATCCTGAGAAAGATGCACAGAAACATCTTCCTTAGTATATTATTTTGTAACTTTTTATACATAATGTATCATGTTGATATTTTATGCCAACAAATGTATCTCTATAAAATAAGTTAAAGTAGTGCTTATCAAATGTAAAGTATACATTGCATGATATAGATGTCCTGAAATTCGTATGTAACCATTTCTTGTTGGATGTTATTACTGTTTCCAAATATTATTTCTATAAATGATACTAGGAAATATCTTAGTCCTGTATTTTTGTGCACATTCTTATTTATTTCTGGGATCAGAGAGTGCACTAGTTTTTATGATTTTTGATACAGATTTTTGTAATTGTCCTCTGGCTTTGTAATGTTTTAATTTACTAGAATAATCAGGTTCAACATATGGCTTCATGTTTCCAGATGTACGATAAGTGGCATTTTGTAATTTCTATTATATCTGAGAAGTCTGAAAGCATATGTAAAATATTCTAAAGTCAGTATTGCTATGCATTTTTCATGTAACGATGATTCCCTAAAAGTAAAAAAAAAAAAAAAAAAATCTTCCCACAAAAGCTTTTTGAATAAGAAGCTGCAAATTGATATTGTAACTACATTTAATATTTGTGTTCAAGATTGTAAAATTGCAATGTGCTTAAAACATTCATCTCAGGTTTAAGGCTGTAATTAGGAGTATAGAAAGCCAGATGCTCTTTCTGTTCAGTAAGAATATAATTGACAGTTTAACTTGGAATCTTGCACTTCTGCTAGATTGTTTTTCAAAATCTACAGTGATAATGAGAACAAGAGCAACAATGCCAATTACCTGGTATTTGCAATATCACTAACAGAAAAAAAAAGGTAACAAGAATTTGAAGACTTAAAAAAAAAGATACGATTTACAGGAGAAAATCTTCACTAAGTGGCCTTCATTTAAAAAAGATCAATGAAAATCGTAAGTGAGAGTGCATGAAGAAAGATCCTTGAACTATATCTTTAGGTCAAAATTAACATTATTTCACTCTTTGCTGACACAGATAATTGGAAAAAATAGTCCAACCAACAGACCCCTGAAGTGGTGTCATTTTCATTTTCTTTAGAAGACACTTAGAAGACAGGTGCATCCACTGAAAACATCTACACATGTTGGAAGGGAGAAATAATTTACCACAAGGATAACTATCTGTCATAATGACAGAACCTTATTATCAGGAAGGCATTGGGTGAACTTCTAAGAATATATATATATTTTTAATGCTTGTTCCACTGGAGAAGGAAATAATTTCATAGGGACATCTTCAAAGGACACTACAACAATTATCTAAACTAGTTTTCTTTTCAATCTTTCTGACGTGCATTATTACTCATTCGAACATGTGCATTGTAATTAACTAAAAAATGTAATTTTACACTTTTTGCAAATGAGAAACAAAATAATACAGATACATATTGTCAGAAAAATTACTCAAATCAGTAGACCTCTGTTATTAGTAATTTTGAAGATGAATTAAGAAGAATCAGCAAATAAAACCAAACTCATTAATAATAGAAAGTTATTTCACCAGCAATAAAAAATATTTCAGGTATAAACAACAGCATTCCTTTAGGAAGGACTAAAAGATGAATCAATCTGCACAAGTCCCAATTAGCTCATCTGTCCTAAGCCCTTTGAGTGTCCATGAATCCAGGCTCGTTCAGAGTAAATAGGAAAATATTTATTAGTGGCAGAAGAAAAAATTGAGCTTATTGACAAATAATCAGAGAAAACAGAACAAGGGCTTGTATTAACAATTGTGAGCTTGCCTGCCACGCCCTCGATATAGATAGATGATAGATAGATATATAGATAGAGATAGAGATAGAGATAGAGATAGAGATGATAGAGATAGAGATAGAGATAGGGATAGATATAGAAATAGAGATAGAGACGAGATAGAGATATATCAAAGTTTTGGTAGCATTAACATACTGATCAAGCTTTATTCCATTTCATATCATTGGCACAATGAATGAAAAGGCACACAAAATCAAATTATTCAGCAGAATAACATTTTGTTGTGTAATATGGAAAGGATATTTTAAAGATAGGGTTACTAAGGTTTAAAAAATACTTACATGATTCCTGTTGATATTTTCAAACTTAAAAAAAAAAACGAAAAAATTACTGGAATTTTAAAAATCTTTAGGTGACCAAAATAAATACTAATTGAAAGATTATAAAAATGATGATGTAAAGAAAATATTTTAAAAAGTTTTATAGACTGTTAAGGTTAGTGATGAGTGGTTCCTTAGCTTATTTCTGCATCTCAAACATTTGAAAAAATATGTATATAACACAGATTTAAAAGCACTAAGATGACTGATAGCTCCTAAATAATCAGTATCCTCACTTTTCTATGTCCATACTTTATGGCATTTTTCATTTATGTGCCAAAATTTGTGGTTGTTATACTTGTCCCTATTTTCTTATCTTTCCATATTTAACTTTCCCTGCCTAAAATGTTTTCCCTATCTCTTAATTTATAAGAATGTTCCTAATTTTAAAACTTCAGTTGAAGTCTCTCTGACTCCATAAAATATTGACCATTTCAATTCTCATTATCTGTTTTTTAATCTTCGTAACATGTGTAATCCATTAGCAGTATTTAATTCCATACTGTATTTTTTTCTGCATCATTTGTATTTGTATCCAAAAATGGATAATTTTACTGAATGTTACTTTAAGGAAGGTTAAAATATATACTGAAAATGTACCAGGTTGGGTTCTGCAGAAGCAAATGACAAGCCAGTAGTTGGAGTGCAAGGTTTTTTTTTTGTTTTTTGTTTTTTGTTTTATTTTATTATGTTATGTTAGTCACCATACAATACATCATTAGTTTTTGATGTGGTGGTCCACGATCCATTGTTTTCGTATAACACCCAGTGCTCCATGCAGTACATGCCCTCCTTAATACCCATCACCAGGCATAACCCAGCCCCCCAGCACCCCCCCCAATATCCTCAGTTTGTTTCTCAGAGTCCATAGTCTCTCATGGTTCATCTCTCCCTCTGATTTCCCCCACCTTCATTTTTCCCTTCCTTCTCCTAATGTCCTCCATGCTATTCCTTATGTTCCACAAATAAGTGAAACCGTATGATAATTGACTTTCTCTGCTTGACTTATTTCACTTAGCATAATCTCCTCCAGTCCCATCCATGTTGATGTAAAAGTTGGGTATTCATCCTTTCTGATGGCTGAGTAATATTCCATTGTATATATGGAACACATCTTCTTTATCCATTCATCTGTTGAAGGGCATCTCAGCTTTTTCCACAGTTTGGATATTGCAAGGTTTTTTATGAGTCAAATAATTCCAAAGCTGAGCAGTGGGTCCTTCCTTTAATGGGGACTGCATTTACAAGTATAATACATAAATGTATACAAATCATAAGTATATGTCTGGCTGAGTTGTCTCAAAATAAACACCATTCCTGTATCATAGCCGAGTTTTCTAGCTGGTCTTGGATTAAGCATTAATCAGGTACAAGGCGTTTCAATACTGTGATTCCAGTTACACACATATATTGGACTTGGGATAATTGAACTTAGAACCCACATTTCCTGAGGAAAATCTCCATTTTGAGTAAGTTGCCAGCTTTAAAATTATGAAAGTAAAATATGGAGGAATAATAGGTATTGTCACCTACCAAGAAAAGTCAATCAAATCAACCCAGACAATACAAATTGGGTCATATATATTCTACCCTATGTTTTCATCTTGCAACTACCAATTAAATCTAAGGTACCAGAGCCAAAAAAAAAAAAAAAAAAGTCAGACAAGATGCTGGAGCAATTAATTAGTTGCTACAACTTCAAAACACCTAAATAGTGCAACGAGATCTCCAGATAATCCCCAAGGAAGCTACCTAATGTTTTGTTACATATTTTAAGCAGGTCAGTAATGAGAGATGTAATATTGAGAATAATGCAGAGCAGACTAAGATTAAAGCATTGAAATGATTCAAGAATCAGGACAAAAATGGTCCCCAGTCTTAAATCCATTTTCCTTTAGTAACAAAAAAAATGTATATACAACATTGGAAGACATTTATTTTGACTTTTATAAATTGGTAATATGTATTTAAAAAGTGTACTGATAGTAAGCATACAGTATGATGCATTTTCACAGACAACATATTTACCTAACCGAGCCTAAACTGAAGAAACAAAACATTACCAGCACGCTCAAAACTCTCCTCATGCTCTTTCTAGTCACTATCTCTCTGAAGACAATCATAATTCTAAAATCTAACGTCATCTTTTAGTTTTATTTTGTCAAAAATAATCTACTTTGAAGTAACTTCAAATTTGTAGAATTGTTGCAAGTATAGTAAAAAGGACTGTCATAAACTTCTCACTGAGATCCACCATTTTGCCATATTTGTTCTTTTGGCTCTTGCTCCTTAATTCCCCTCACCCCTATCCCCCACTCTCTGGACCTTTTGAGAGCAAGCCACAAATATACAAACATGATACTCAGTTCAGTGATTCCCAGTCCCAGTGTGTATTTACCAAAAAAGAGGATATTTTCCTACATAACAACTATATAATTCCCTAAGACCGGAAATCAACACTGGTAATGCACTGCCCTTCTTTCCAAAATCTCATTCAAATATACAGCGATGTCTCTTTTTTCATTTCTGGTTCAACATCTCCATCTAAAAACAATATATTTGCCATGATATGTTCTGTGATTTTAAATTTTGTGCTCATCTTTGGCTGACCATTCTCTGTGGGAATCTTGAGGATATTGGGTTGAGGGAATTTTAGAAAGGATGTGTGCCTGTTTTTACCTTTTTTTCCTGGAAGACTACAATCTCAGAGCCACTCTTGTATTGATTTGTCTGTGGATTCCTGCCTAATAGAGATAATGAAATTTCTTCCAGAATTGTACATGAGTATAATTGTTATGTAGGAAAATATGTATTTTCAGGGGAGTTTTCTCCTATCTGATGCTGCAAATGAGGCAAAAAGTTTCCTCCTTATCTCCCTTTGTAGGTAAAAAGATTTTTTCTAATTCAGGCTTCCTCTTAAGATGTGTCACTTTTGGAAACCTGGCTCCATGCAGGGATCTCATTTCTAATTCTCCATTATCAACAGGCCAAGGTTTTATCTATCATCTCCCTCTGGCTGTGCAAACTCAAAATTAAATCCTATCCAATACTCTGAATTTTGTTTCCTCTTTGTATCTGGCTCCTGTGGTTTTCCTCAACTTTTTTTTTAATTTAAACATATATGTAATATGACATATTTTTCATCTAACCTAGATCTATAGATGTTTTGTAGCAGGACACTTCACATCATACAGCCTTTTTTGTTGTTGTTGTTCTGAGGCACTCCTAGTTAAGTGCAGACTTTTTCTCTTAAAAAAAAAAAAAAAGAGGCAGGGGGAGAAAAAAATCTACCTATTAGATTATTCCTTCTAAATCATTAGTTTCAAAATCACTGGCCACTGTTCCCTAAAGGTTCATGTCCGTTCTTTCGTGTTTGAAGTTCAGAGCAAGAGCACATGACTTGAGCTGAGCTTCGACAAGCCCTCTTATTATGAGAATTTCACCAGCAATTCAATCCTTTTTAATAGGTTTGAAACATCCATTTTGGAACAGGAAACATGAAATTAAAATAAAACAAATGTTTCTTCATCTTCTAAAGAACACAGAGAACAAATGTCATTTAAATCACAAAGGTGAAAATATCAGAATTTTCATAGATAATTCGTATTTCATTAATCAATTCACTCAGAAAGTTATTACAGAAATAATGTATGGGTATAAATTCTTCTCTCTGTCTCACTAGAAAGAATGATGCCTGCAGGATATTCTCAATTAATTTCCATATTTGATATCCTATAAATGTAAGATGAATTGCTATAAAAAAGGCAAGGCATGTGGGTGAGATTTTATATAAATATATCAATGATGGATTAAACAAATCTAATATGAAAATGAGACAATCCCTCTAGGCTTAGAATACACTGAATTGGATTATCCAGGGAACTGCTAGAAATATATATGAAAAATAAGAAGTACATCTCAAAAGAACTAAATTGGAAGGTATTTTGAAATGTTCTAAATATTGCAAATAAGTTCAATTTGTAAAATTTGCAAAAGAAAATCATTACACAGAAGTGAAAAAGAATATCAATATACTGAACTTTTAAGAAAGAACTTCAAAGAGAAATGACTTTTTTTTTTTAAAGATTTTATTTATTTATTTGACAGAGAGACACAGCAAGAGAGGGAACACAAGCAGTGGGGAGTGGGAGAGGGAGAAGCAGGCTTCCCACGGAGCAGGGAGCCCAATGCCGCCTCGATCCCAGGACCCTGGTATCATAACCTGAGCCGAAGGCAGACGCTTAGCAACTGAGCCACCCAGGCGCCCTAAGAAATGACTCTTTTCAAAAAAAACAAAAATACAAAAACACTCAGGCTTCCTTCACTTTTTTTATCATAATCCAAAATGCTAAGGATACACATTCTTCTCTCACTAGTGTTATATGTATATACATATACACACAAATATGTGTGCATATATACATATATGTATATACATATACACCATTTATACTTACAACTTTACAAATAGTTCATAAATACAGTGATTTTCTTTAACTGCATACATAGACACAAACCATTTCTAAATTATTCTTACCATAATCCTAAAAATATAAAAATAATAGATTAAAATAGTAATGCAACATCTTCTTGGGTAAACTGATGACTGCAAAAGCTATTTTTTAATGGAAAATTTTAGTTTTAAAAGTCCAACAAAGAAGAAAAATAGAACAGAGAGGTACAAGGAAAATATGTGGAAACAACTGTTTCTCTCAGTGGAAGCATTCCTCTTCTGAAATTCTTATGTTCTCATCTGTCTTCTGATTCACATCATTCAAAATTTCTCATTATTCTTTATAATATTGTCCTTCTAATTCAAACATTACCAATAAACAGTTTCTAAAGTTTAGATTTTGAGTACTCTCTCTTCCTCCTGTGGTAACATCTCAGGTGTAAGAAGCTTAAACATAACAGCAGCTTCAGGGGGAGGGGTCATACCTCCCTAGGCTCTGCTTGTGTCGTTAGTCTGTCCTGTTTGGTTTTCAGGTGCCACACTATTCCAGTCCCTGCAGAGGCCAGCAGGCTCTGCCTTCACCTCTGGTTGTGAGGTACACAATCTGCTCTCTCTTCACTCCAACACAAGGCCTGCCCTGTTCAACAACACTTGATATTTTTTAAAAACAGAGCACAGTGGGGGTCAGTGACCCCAGGCTGCTTATCTCATACTAAGCTGCATGTTGTTCAGCTATCCTCAGTCTCACCAAATTGCTTTCTCCCTTAGTCTTTGTTAACGTGCTACCTGGATATCATGTTGTTTTCCTGCTCTGCTATCATAGAACCTTTTTTTTTTTTTTTTTTAAGAGTTTATTTATTTATTTATTTACTTACTTTAGGGGGAGAGGGGCAGAGAGAGAGAGAATTTGAAGCTGACTCTTCACTGAGCACGGAGCCCGAGGAGCGGCTCAATCTCACCACCCCGAGATCACGACCTGAGCCAAAACCAAAAGTCTGCGCTTAACCAACTGAGCCACCCAGGTGTCTCGATCACGGACCTTTTTAAAGATACTGCAAATTTCCCCGATTAAGCCCCAGTTATAGGGGCTTAAGACTCCTTGTTCAGTCTTTTCCCAAACATACGTGGAGATCTCTGCCTCTTTTCTTCGTCTCCCGTTTCCACACCAGCAGGGGTTGATCAAGATTGGAAGCAGGGATAAACGGCAATGCTCATATTTCACTAGTGAAGGAGCCCAGTAGTGTTTCTTTATTTAAAACTGCAACATGGGCGCCTGGGTGGCTCAGTTGGTTAAGCAACTGCCTTCAGCTCAGGTCATGATCCCAGGGTCCTGAGATCGAGTCCCACATCGGGCTCCCGGCTCAGCGGGGAGCCTGCTTCTCCCTCTGACCCTCTCCCCTCTCATGCTGTTTCTCTCCCGCTCACTCTCTAATAAATAAATAAATAAAATTTAAAACTGCAACATGACCTCTACTCTTGATCTCATTTAACCTCTTAAAGTCTTTCTTTTTATAAAACTTTTCACCTTCTAAAATAATATGTAATTTAAATACTTATTGTGATTAGTGTTTATTATTTGACTTATAAGGAGGGTATGCAAACTTCTGGAGAAAGGAGATTTGTGCTGTTCCCAAGCAACTAGAAAGATACCTACCACAGAGTATGCCGTCAACAAAAAGGTACTGAGTAAACAGATGAACAAGACTTCCATGTCAAACTGAATCCTCTCTTTTTCTGCACGATCCTCCCCTCAACACCCATACGTTAAAGAGACTTTTTACCTCCTCCCTGAATGGTAGGGCTCTGTCTTTATCTCATATTCTTCCTCCTCTCTAATTCATCCTTATACTATGATATCTATGCTCTGAGTCCCCCCAAATTTTGCTATTAAAATATAAATAAATCTTTGAGTACAGAAAATGTTCTTTTTCAAAGAAATCGCTTTAGTCAAGTACAATGGTCTTGGTTTGAGTATCCTATGCCAACTGTGAGTGAAGAAATACATCTGCTAAGCGTATCCTTTGCCCAGCTGGAACAAATCTGCCCACCTTTGAACAACACCAATGGCCAGGGGCCAGGGGTAGAAAGCTGCAGAGTTACAATAGGTGATGTCATGATAGGAAATATGGCAGGGAAACTGCCTAAATGTCACCCACACCATTCCTCACTCTAATAAGAATGTTTCTTGACTCCTCACAAAGGTATCTACTTTCATCCTAGTTTTCCACCATTATTTTTCAAGAATGTCAAATGTAGGCTTCTCTCCAAGATCTTTTCTCAGAATATCCTTCCAGATAAACCGTGTTTGACTAGGTAACCTAGAAACTACTGGGATTTTTCACCACCCTCAAATGAGGATACATAAATATTTTCTCTCAGATTTACGTTCTACAGTTCTGAATAAGTGCTCACCCTGCTGGAAGTGGAGTAAGTATAAGTATATACTTGTGTCTCCAGGAAGCTCTCTGTCTCCTGCGGCTTCATCCCCTAGCATGAGCAAAATACCCTAGGGAAGGAAGGGATAAGATTCCTCTGGGTCCTCCTTTAATCCAAATCCGTGTTCTCCAAATTTAGCCTACAGCAGAATCACCAGGAGGACTTAAAAACACAGCTTGTTGAGCCCCATCCAAAGTATCTTACTTAAAAGGTTTGTAGTACTAACAAAATCCCAGGTCAACATGATAATTTTACTGCTGTGGCCTAGGGACCACACTTTGGTAACTATCTTATGACTTAACAGCATGGCTTTTTTATCTCTTTTATCAGTTATATAAAGCAGAAGAAGCCATAGCACTATATAAGATGAAATCAGATTTCCCTCCCACTGAACTATTTCATGTTGCCTTACTGCCTGAACTTTTATCACTTCTAAAACTTTCATTGGGGTACCACCTTTATTCTCAGACTTTCACCTTGGTGTTTCTTAATTCCTTATAGGCAATTGCTCAGTTCAATATTCAATTTAATTGACTTTATTATGAGAAAGTAGATAATTTTTAATAATGATGCCTCAATTTTTATTAATGATTCCTAAATTAATAGTAAATACATTTTGAGTATAGATGGAATAAAGTGTGAGCAGTATCATTATGAATTAATACCATCTATTTAGTTCTTAACTGTCGTAGCTTTTAGGAGATCTTGTCATCTTCTCTCCTTATTTCAAAAATTAGGTTGCTGTAAAAGTAATTATTTGAGTAAAATACTTAACATTATTTGCATTAAGTACTAGGATAAATACTTCTTAACGTATATAATTGTTGATTGTAAATGAGGTAGTATACTATATTAAAAGTATACTATTTTAAATGAATAATATGTTTGGGAATTTAAAGAAAATTCATTATTGTATCAATGTATATAATTATGTATTTTCATATTTCTATTAAATATATATTGATGGATAATAAAATATGTTTTATTGTATATATATATACAAGTTAGCATATATATATATATATATATATATATATATATATATATATATATGCCAACTTGTTAAATATCAGTAAATGTTTTGGCTTTACACTTTTGTAATTTTATTTCATTTTCATTTTGGTATCTCTTTAAAAAATCATTGCTGGGGCACCTGGCTGGCTCAGTGTGTGGAGCATGGGACTCTTGATCTTGGGGTCTTGAGTTTGAGCCCCATGTTGGGCGTGGAGCCTACCTAAAAATTAATAAATAAAAATTAAAAAATAAAACAAGATCATTGCTATCTATATATCTTAAATAAAATCCTGGAATTCAACATAATTTTCAACAGAAGATACCAGTGTTTGCAGGGAGTTATAGTATTGTGGCACGGCTTCCAGGTCTCCACTTTGATTTGAGAGGTATCCACAGAGTTGCCATAAAGCAAAATTTGCCTTTGGACACAGTGACCACATTCAAATTGCATGGAAACTATTAAGATAGCTCACAATCCATCAAAGGAAAATAAATTTAGATTTTAGTTTTTACGTCTTGATTGGTTAAAATGTTTTGATTTCTTTACCCTACACAAACTCATTGAAATGTTTATGCAACGGGAAGAATAACATAAACCTACATGGGAGAAAAATTATATGAGTCAATAAAAAAATGTATCCATCTAGATGAGTCATGTCAGTATACATCAGGCTAAAACATCAAATGCGGGGCGGAGCAAGATGGCGGAGGAGTAGGAGACCTGGATTTCGTCTCCTCTCAGGAATTCAGCTGGATAGGGATCAAACCATTCTGAACACCTACAAACTCAACAGGAGATCGAAGAAAAGAATAGCAACAACTCTCTGAACAGAAAAGCGACCACTTTCTGGAAGGTAGGACGTGCAGAGAAGTGAATCCGAGGCGTTATTCGGGAGGATAGACGGCGGGGGAGGGGCCTCTATCGCCACGGAGCACAAAATCGGAACTTTTAGAAGTCTGCTCCGCTGAGGGACGTCACTCTGGTGGCGAAGTGGGGGGTGGAACCCTCGCGGGACAGTGTGCTCTCAGGACCCTCGGGGTCACAGAAAGACCGGGGGTGCCTGAGTGCTGCAGAGCTCCCAGGTATCGGAGCAGGGAAGCCGGCTGCAGAGACGGAGCCCAGGCGCGGGTTCTCAGCTCGGGGTTGCTATAAACCGTGATCCGCGGCACAGTCGGGCCACTGCTCCTCCAGCAGGGACCCAACAAGCGGCAGATCCGGGGAGACTCACCTTCTTCCGCCAGGAGGAGAGGTGCGGGAGCGCACCGCGGGGATCTGCTGGGTTTGGAGACTCCACCCGGGGTCGGGTGCCAGATAGAAAGGCGCGGTCACAGGCCGGGTGAGCGCGGAGTGTGGCCGGAGACCGGGGAGACGGGAGTGACTGACTCCTTTTCTCTGGGGGCTCGCTGAGGAGCGGGACCCCGAGTTCTCGGCTCCGCCGGGGCGGAGACTGGGAGGCCGCCATTTTCACTCTCCGCCTCCAAAGCTGTACGGAGAGCTTGCAGGGAACAAAAGCTCCGGAGAGCAAACCCGAGCAGATTACTTAGCCCGGACCTGCAAGGGCGGGGCAATTTTGCCTCCGGCAAAGACATTTGGGAACCACGGCAACAGGCCCCTCCCCCAGAAGATCAGCGAGAACAGCCAGCCAAGACCAAGTTTACCGATCAATGAGAACGGCAGAACTCCAGCGCTAGGGGAATACTGCACATAGAATTCATGGCTTTTTTACCATGATTCTTTAGTCTTTCAAAGTTAATTATTTTTTTTAACTGTCTTTTTTTCTTTTTTCCTTTTTTCTTTTTTTTTGAATTTTTCTTTTTCCCTTTTTCAACCAACATCTTATCAATCCCTTTTTAAAAAAAAAACATTTTTATTTTTCATTTTTAAAGTCATATTCTATCCCTTCATAGTAGTTACCCGTATTTTTGGCATATATATATAAGTTGTTCTCTCTTTAAAATCTTGAGATAGTTTCTTCTAACAGATCAAAATATACTCTAAATCTCTCGTGTATGGTTTTTTTCTACTCTCCTGCCTGATCACATTCTCTCCCTTTTTTCTTTCTTTCTTTTTTTTTTTAATCCTCTTCTTTCTTTTTTCAAACAACTTATCAAATCCTTTTTTAAAATTTTTATAATTTCCATCTTTACAGTCATATTCCATCCCTTCATCATATCAACCCTTATTTTTGTACATATATAAGTTTTTCTTTCTTTAAAATTTTGGGAGGCACTTTCTTTTAACAGACCAAAATACACCCAAAATCTAGTGTGTGGCACTGATCTATAATCCAGCCTGATCATATTTGATCACATTCTGTTTTTGTTTTGTTTTGTTTTGTTCTGCTTTTGTTTGTTTTTATCTTTATCTTTTTCTTTTTTCCTTTTTTCTTTCCTTTTCTTTTTTCTCTCTTTCCCTTTCTTTTCCCACTGCTTCAGGTCTTTTCTGATTTGTTTAGAGTATATTTTCTGGGGATGTTGTTACCCTGCTAGCATTTTGTTCTCTCATTAATCTATTCTCCTCTGCACAAAATGACAAGACGGAAAAAATCACCTCAACAAAAAGAACAAGAGGTAGTACCGACTGCCAGGGACCTACTCAATACGGACATTAGTACGATGTCAGATCTAGAGTTCAGAATCATCACTTTAAAGATACTAGCTGGGCTTGAAAAAAACATGGAAGTTATTAGAGAAACCCTTTCTGGAGAAGTAAAAGAACTAAAATCGAACCAAGTAGAAATCAAAAAGGCTATCAATGAGGTGCAATCAAATATGGGGGCGCTAACTGCTAGGATAAATGAGGCAGAAGAAAGAATCAGTGAGATAGAAGACCAAATGATGGAAAATAAAGAAGCTGAGAAAAAGAGAGATAAACAACTACTGGATCACGATGGCAGAATTCGAGAGATAAACGATACCATAAGACGAAACAACATTAGAATAATTGGGATCCCAGAAGAAGAAGAAAGAGAGAGGGGGGCAAAAGGTATAATGGAGCAAATTATAGCAGAGAACTTCCCTAATTTGGGGAAGGAAACAGGCATCAAAATCCAGGAAGCACAGAGAACCCCTCTCAAAATCAATAAAAATAGGTCAACACCCCGACATCTAATAGTAAAACTTACGAGTCTCAGAGACAAAGAGAAAATCCTGAAAGCAGCTCGGGAGAAGAGATATGTAACCTACAATGGTAGAAACATTAGATTGGCAACAGACCTATCCACAGAGACCTGGCAGGCCAGAAAGGACTGGCAGGACATATTCAGAGCACTAAATGAGAAAAATATGCAGCCAAGAATACTATATCCAGCTAGGCTGTCATTGAAAATAGAAGGAGAGATAAAAAGCTTCCAGGACAAACAAAAACTAAAGGAATTTGCAAACACGAAACCAGCCCTACAACAAATATTGAAAGGGGTCCTCTAAGCAAAGAGAGAGCCTAAAAGCAACATAGACCAGAAAGGAACACAAACAATATACAGTACAAGTCACTTTACAGGCAATACAATGGCACTAAATTCCTATCTTTCAATAGTTACCCTGAATGTAAATGGGCTAAATGCCCCAATCAAAAGACACAGGCTATCAGATTGGATTAAAAAACAAGACCCATCGATATGCTGTCTGCAAGAGACTCATTTTAGACCCAAAGACACCCCCAGATTGAAAGTGAGGGGGTGGAAAACCATTTACCATGCTAATGGACACCAAAAGAAAGCTGGGGTGGCAATCCTTATATCAGACAAATTAGATTTTAAACCAAAGACTGTAATAAGAGATGAGGAAGGACACTATATCATACTTAAAGGGTCTATCCAACAAGAAGATCTAACAATTGTAAATATCTATGCCCCTAACATGGGAGCAGCCAATTATATAAGGCAATTAATAACAAAAGCAAAGAAACACATGGACAACAATACAATAATAGTGGGGGACTTTAACACCCCCCTCACTGAAATGGACAGATCGTCTAAGCAAAAGATCAACAAGGAAATAAAGACTTTAAATGACACACTGGACCAAATGGACTTCACAGACATATTCAGAACATTCCATCCCAAAGCAACGGAATACACATTCTTCTCTAGTGCCCATGGAACATTCTCCAGAATAGATCACATCCTAGGTCATAAATCAGGTCTCAACCGGTACCAGAAGATTGGGATCATCCCCTGCCTATTTTCAGACCACAATGCTTTGAAACTAGAACTCAATCACAAGAGGAAAGTCGGAAAGAACTCAAATACATGGAGGCTAAAGAGCATCCTACTGAAGAATGAATGGGTCAACCAGGAAATTAAAGAAGAATTAAAAAAATTCATGGAAACCAATGAAAATGAAAACACAACTATTCAAAATCTTTGGGATACAGCAAAGGCAGTCCTGAGAGGAAAGTATATAGCAATACAAGCCTTTCTCAAGAAACAAGAAAGGTCTCAAGTACACAACCTAACCCTACACCTAAAGGAGCTGGAGAAAGAACAGCAAATAAAGCCTAAACCTAGCAGGAGAAGAGAAATAATAAAGATCAGAGCAGAAATCAATGAAATAGAAACCAAAAGAACAGTAGAACAGATCAACGAAACTAGGAGCTGGTTCTTTGAAAGAATTAACCAGATTGATAAGCCCCTGGCCAGACTTATCAAAAAGAAAAGAGAAATGACCCAAATCAACAAAATCATGAATGAAAGAGGAGAAATCACAACCAACACCAAAGAAATACAAACAATTATAAGAACATATTATGAGCAACTCTATGCCAGCAAATTAGATAACCTGGAAGTAATGGATGCATTCCTAGAGATGTATCAACTACCAAAACTGAACCAGGAAGAAATAGAAAACCTGAACAGACCTATAACCACTAAGGAAATAGAAGCAGTCATCAAAAATCTCCCAAAACACAAAAGCCCAGGGCCAGATGGCTTCCCAGGGGAATTCTACCAAACATTTCAAGAAGAATTAATACCTATCCTTCTGAAACTGTTCCAAAAAATAGAAATGGAAGGAAAACTTCCAAACTCATTTTATGAGGCCAGCATTACCTTGATCCCCAAACCAGACAAAGACCCCATCAAAAAGGAGAATTACAGACCAATATCCCTGATGAACATGGATGCAAAAATTCTCACCAAAATACTAGCCAATAGGATCCAACAGTACATTAAAAGGATTATTCACCACGACCAAGTCGGATTTATCCCTGGGCTGCAAGGTTGGTTCAACATCCGCAAATCAATCAACGTGATACAATACATCAACAAAAGAAAGAACAAGAATCATATGATCCTCTCAATAGATGCAGAAAAAGCATTTGACAAAGTACAGCATCCTTTCTTGATCAAAACTCTTCAGAGTATAGGGATAGAGGGTACATACCTCAATATCATAAAAGCCATCTATGAAAAACCTACAGCGAATATCATTCTCAATGGGGAAAAACTGAGAGCTTTCCCCCTAAGGTCAGGAACGCAGCAGGGATGTCCACTATCACCACTGCTATTCAACATAGTATTGGAAGTCCTAGCCACAGCAATCAGACAACAAAAAGAAATCAAAGGCATCCAAATTGGCAAAGAAGAAGTCAAACTCTCACTCTTTGCAGATGATATGATACTTTATGTGGAAAATGCCAAAGACTCCACCCCAAAACTGCTAGAACTCATACAGGAATTCAGTCAAGTGGCAGGATATAAAATCAATGCACAGAAGTCAGTGGCATTCCTATACACCAACAACAAGTCAGAAGAAAGAGAAATTAAGGAGTCGATCCCATTTACAATTGCACCCAAAACCATAAGATACCTAGGAATAAATCTAACCAAAGAGGCAAAGGATCTGTACTCAGAAAACTATAAAATACTCATGAAAGAAATTGAGGAAGACACAAAGAAATGGAAAAACGTTCCATGCTCATGGATTGGAAGAACAAATATTGTGAAGATGTCAATCCTACCTAGAGAAATCTACACATTCAATGCAATCCCCATCAAAATACCATCCACTTTCTTCAAAGAAATGGAACAAATAATCCTAAAATTTGTATGGAACCAGAAAAGACCCCGCATAGCCAGAGGAATGTTGAAAAAGAAAGCAAAGCTGGCGGCATCACAATTCCAGACTTCCAGCTCTACTACAAAGCTGTCATCATCAAGACAGTATGGTACTGGCACAAAAACAGACACATAGATCAATGGAACAGAATAGAGAGCCCAGAAATGGACCCTCAACTCTATGGTCAACTAATCTTTGACAAAGCAGGAAAGAATGTCCAATGGAAAAAAGACAGTCTCTTCAACAAATGGTGTTGGGAAAATTGGACAGCCACATGCAGAAGAATGAAACTGGACCATTTCCTTACACCATACACAAAAATAGACTCCAAATGGTTGAAAGACCTCAATGTGAGACAGGAGTCCATCAAAATCCTAAAGGAGAACACAGGCAGCAACCTCTTCGACCTCAGCCGCAGCAACTTCTTCCTAGAAACATCGCCAAAGGCAAGGGAAGCAAGGGCAAAAATGAACTATTGGGACTTCATCAAGATAAAAAGCTTTTGCAAAACAAAGCAAACAGTCAACAAAACCAAAAGACAACTGACAGAATGGGAGAAGATATTTGCAAATGACATATCAGATAAAGGGCTAGTATCCAAAATCTATAAAGAACTCATCAAACTCAACACCAAAAGAACAAAGAATCCAATCAAGAAATGGGCAGAAGACATGAACAGACATTTTTCCAAAGAAGACATCCAAATGGCCAACAGACACATGAAAAAGTGTTCAATATCGCTCGGCATCAGGGAAATCCAAATCAAAACCTCAATGAGATACCACCTCACACCAGTCAGAATGGCTAAAATTAACAAGTCAGGAAATGACAGATGTTGGCGGGGATGCGGAGAAAGGGGAACCCTCCTACACTGTTGGTGGGAATGCAAGCTGGTGCAGCCACTCTGGAAAACAGTATGGAGGTTCCTCAAAAAGTTGAAAATAGAGCTACCATATGATCCAGCAATTGCACTACTGGGTATTTACCCCAAAGATACAAAAGTAGGGACCCGAAAGGCTACGTGCACCCCGATGTTTATAGCAGCAATGTCCACAATAGCCAAACTGTGGAAAGAGCCAAGATGTCCATCAACAGATGAATGGATAAAGAAGAGGTGGTATATATATATATATATATATATATATATATATATATATATATATATACAATGGAATATTATGCAGTCATCAAAAGGAATAAGATCTTGCCATTTGCAACGATGTGGATGGAACTGGAGGGTATTATGCTGAGCGAAATAAGTCAAACAGAGAAAGACATGTATCATATGACCTCACTGATATGAGGAATTCTTAATCTCAGGAAACAAACTGAGGGTTGCTGGAGTGGGGGGTGGGGTGGGAGGGATGGGGTGACTGGGTGATGGACACTGGGGATGGTATGTGTTCTGGTAAGCACTGTGAATTGTGCAAGACTGTTGAATCTCAGATCTGTACCTCTGAAACAAATAATGCAATATATGTTAAGAAAGAAAAAAAGAAGAAGAAGAATGTAGCAGGAGGGGAAGAATGAAGGGGGGGAAATCGGAGGGGGAGAAGAACTATGAGAGACAATGGACTCTGAAAAACAAACTGAGGGTTCTAGAGGGGAGGGGGTTGGGAGGATGTGTTAGCCTGGTGATGGGTATTGAGGAGGGCACGTTCTGCATGGAGCACTGGGTGTTATGCACAAACAATGAATCATGGAACACTATATCTAAAACTAATGATGTAATGTATGGGGATTAACATAACAATAAAAAAATTAAAAAAAAAATAAATAAAACATCAAATGCTCACAACAGGGAAATTAGCAATATAATTGAATCTATTTTCATACTGTCTATCTTTCTAAAGTTAATAGTGAATTTACAAATTTGTTTAAAGAGATTATACTTAAATATTCTTATTGATTAGTATGATTTCATGTCTTCCATGTCATATAGAACTTTCATATATGTATGTACATATTCTCATAATTTTTTTAATTCCTTTCACAATTGGAAAGTATACAGACAAGTTGTAGATATAGCAATGCAAATGTTTCCATGTTCTGTATGAATATGTGGTTTTAAAGATCTTATTTACTTATTTATTTGACAGAGAGAAAGAGAGCGAGAGGGGGAGAGCAGCAGAAGGAAGAGGGAGAGGGAGAAAATCTCAAGCAGTCCATGCTGTGTGTGGAGCCCATCATGGGGTTCAATCCACAACCCTGAGATCTTGACCTGAGCCAAAACCAAGAGTCCAACATTTACGTAACTTAGCCACCCAGGCACTTCTGAATATGTGGTTTTTAAAAAAAGAGCCTGCAGAGTGCAAAACTGCCCCGTTTCCTTTTGGACCTCCAATTCCCAACACACTGCCACTCATCCCAAATATTTCTGTAATACCCCAGACGTATCCTTCCTTTTTTTCAGCAACCTAGAGCTGTCCTGTCTCCAACACTCATGATTTTCCTTAACTTTCTGTCTCTGCGTGGATATCTTCCTCCAAATCCTGGAATTCTATCATCTGCTCATAAAAGCTTTCACTGCCACTACTACCACTAGGATTGCTCAGTAATTCCAAAATTTAAAGAGAAAATTCTATAGTAAATATTTGTTACATATTCCACACCCTAAAAATTTTTTTTAAAAATTCTACTAATAGCATGTGATCTAATAACATACGAACATCTTTTACTTTTCAGTACATTATTTACATATACTTTTTAATGATTTCTTAATTGACTCAACTTTTTCAAAGAATTGAATAGTATGTTTTAAGTTATATTTTTTATTTTTTCAAAACTTGATTTATTGTGAAAAATTGCTCATTACAATAAAAAACATTTTTTACTTGGCAGTATTTGGTACAGAATGTTAAAACAGAATGTTTGTTTTTTAAAAAATAATTCGGTGTGTCTTTGCTGCCAACATTATTTAAATTGTATGAGTTTTTAAAATTTGCCTTTTAAGATAAATTGATAACATGTCCAACATACAGGCATCATTATAGAGATAATTTAAAGACATGTCCTTATTTTCATGGTGACAGTATTCAAATTCAAATTACATAATTAGTGGAAGATTTCTTATAATTAGCTAAACTTAAGGCACTGAAAGAAAAAATTGTCAAACACCTGTATTTTTGGAGTTTGTGAAAACACATTTTTAATAGTTACAATGCTTTATATATAGAAGTATTGACTATGGAAACTAGAACTGTTTCTTGTAAATGTGACATTTAAATGAGATAATTTTGTGTGTTTGCCATTAAGTTTAGCAGTTAAATTCATTTATTAAGACAATTTTATTTTAGGCAGACAGCAGTATTTAACAAGGCATCCAATATCCTCACCTCTGCTCTTTCCAACTGTGAGGTGTAGTGGTCCATATGGGCCCATAGGTTGAATGAGAATGTCAGGACTTGTTACACAATTTCTATGCCAGTTATTTTTTTCAGAACAACAGAAACAACTTGAGCAATCACAAGCAAAAAGGAATTTAATTTGGGAGATGGGAGGTTTACAAAACCTTTGGAACAACTTGGGGGAACAGAGGACAGGAAAGTAGTGATGAGTGTCCAAGAAATCCAGAAGCTGGGGGTGCCTGGGTGGCTCAGTTGGTTGAGCGACCGACCCTTGATTTCAGCTCAGGTCATGATCTCAGGGTCCTGGGTTCAGCCCCACATCAGCAGGGAGTCTGCTTGGGATTCTCTCCCTCTCCCTCTGCCCCTCCCCCTGCTCACATTCTCCCTGGCTGTCTCTCTTTTTCTGAAATAAATAAATAAATCTTAAAAAAAAAAAGAAAAGAAAGAAATCCAGAAGCAGGAATTAGACAAAACTAGTGATGATAATCACAACTTTCTGCAGCACCTCAATGGGTGCTTTTCAGAAGGAAAGAAAAAAAAAAAAAATGCCACAAATTGGCCATCTGGCAAAGCCAGGCAATCTGCCTCCCACTATGACTAGAACAAAAGTGGCTTTATATTGTCTTTTTCCCTCCTACATTTTATGAAATGCCTACCATTAAGGGAAGCAAATCTGAGAACCTGAAATGTAACTCCCCAGTTTTCAGCCCCTGGTATTCAAGGAAGAGCATATATAAGGTGAAAGGAGGCTCCTTTGAGCAGAAGTTAGTGTCCTTCAACCTTTCACCCACTCTCTATCTGTATAGCCTTTCTACACTTACTTACTCTTCAGACACAATAGCCAAGTAGATACTTCTAGCTAACATAACAGGAATATCTCTTGTAAAAATACAGGGCACTCACCCATCTCACCAACAAATGGAATGCCAAAATTTCTTCATTTTTTTCAATTTCTAAAACATGTTCATTTCTTTCCTTCCTTCTTTCCTTCCTCCCTCCCCCTCCCTCTTTCTTTTTCTTTTTCTTTCTTTTTCCTTTCTTTCTTTTTCTTTCTTTCTTTCTTTCTTTCTTTCTTTCTTTCTTTCTTTCTTTCTTTCTTTTTCTTTCTTTCTTTTTCTCTTTCTTTCTTTCTTCTTTCTTCCTTTCTTCCTTTCTTTCTTTTCCTTCCTTCCTTCCTTCCTTCCTTCCTTCCTTCCTTCCTTCCTTCTTTTTTTCCTTCCTTCCCTCCCTCCCTCTTTCCTTCCTTCCTTCCTTCACCTCCCCTCCTTCCCTCCTCCTGCTTTTTAGTCTGGTCCTGTTCTACCTTTGATATCCTATACATTAAAGAATAAATTATAAGATTAACCATCCAAAACTCACCTTATAAAAATAATAGTACAGGAAAGTGGGGGGAGAAAAATAGAATATGGTTAATATATAACAAAATGAAGAAATATGTATAGTTACTATAGTCCTCATTTCTCCCACTTTTCATAAGACCATTTATAAGGCCACTTATAACTCTGTTTGCCTGCCTTCCCTTCTCTTTCTCCTACAAGCACAATTTTGTCTAGCATATTTTTTCAATTTTTATTCAGTTTGTCTTTAAGTATTTTGTGTTATTTTAACCTCATTTGAGTGTTTTCTGTTTTAAAATAAAAATTATATTGAGATCATTGCAGATTAACAAGCAGTTAGAAAAAAAATAATACAGAGAGATCCCTTATACACTTTACTCAGTTTTTCCCGATGGAACCACTTTGCAAACTATAGTATATGTATAATACCAAAACAGATAATTGACATTGATGCCATCTACCAATCTAATCAGATTTTTCTACTTTACTCATACTCATTTGTGTTTGCGTATGTATGTGTATATATGTAGTGCTGTAAAATTTTATCATGGGTAGGTTCATGTATCCACCACATAGTCAAGGTACTGAACAGTTTCACCACCACAAAGATCCCTCATGTTGCTCACTTGTAAGCACATCTGAGTCCCTCCTACCATCCCCACACTCTCCCCATTCTTAACTCCTGGCAACCATTAATCCATTCTCTATTTCTGAAATTTGCCATTTCAAAATGTTATTTAAATAGAATTAAAGTTTATAACCTTTAGGGATTGGCTTTTTCCGCTTAGTACAATTCCCTGGAGATGTATTCAAATTGTTTTGTCTATCAAGAGTTAACTTTTCTGTTCATTGCTTAGTAGTGTTCCATGTTATGGATGTATCCCACTTTGACCGCTCATTTGTTGAAGGACATCTGTGTTGGAAAACCAGTTTGGAGTTATTTCATATTAGGTTGTTATGAGTATTTATATGTAGTATTTTCATGAACATTAATTTTTATTTCCCTGGAATAACTGCCAAGAATGCAATTTCTGGGTTGCATGATAACTGAATGTTTAGTTTTATTTTTTTAAGAGATTTATTTATTTATTTATTTATTTATTTATTTATTTATTTGAGAGGAGAGAGTGAGCATGAGCAGGGGAAGGGGCAGAGGGAGAGAATCTTCAAGCAGACTCCCTGCTGAGCATGGAGCATGATGTGGGGCTCAATCTCACAACACTGAGATCATGATCTGAGCTGAAACCAGGAGTCAGATGCTTAAAGACTGAGCTACCCAGGTGCTCCAAATGTTTAGCTTTATAAGAAACTGATAAATATATTCCAAAGTGGTTGTACTATTTTAATTTGTGTTTTAATTGAAATTTTTATTGAGATTCACATGCTATATAAAAAAGTATATAAAAAGTATATTTTTCTTTTAATAAGTAAATTCATATGATTTATATATTTTTCTAAATACATGTTAGAGTCACATGTTAATATGTTTTCATCTAAGCTTATTTTTATCATTTTTTAAAGCTTTTACTGCTGCAGCTTTTGTAACTGTTCTCTGCACTTTATTTGTGTGTCTGTGTATGTGTGATTTATTCTGTTTTGCTTTGTTTCTTCTTATTTCCTATTGGCAATTTTGTTCTTCTTTTTTATAGCTTCAGGTTTTTATTTAAGTTCCAGTTAGTTGACACACAGTATAATATTAGTTTCAGGAATAGAATTTAGTGATTCATCTCTTATACACAACACCCAGCGCTCATCACATGTGCACTCCTTAATCCCCATCACCTATTTAACCCAGCCCCCCCACCCACCTCTCCTCCAGCAACCCTCAGTTTTTTCTTTACAGTTAAGAGTCTGTTTTATGGTTTGCCTCTCTCTTTTCTCCCTCTATGTTCATTGATTTTGTTCCTTAAATTCCACATATGAATGAAATCATATAGTATTTTTCTTTCTCTGACTTATTTTGCTTAGCATAATGCTCTTTAGCTCCATTCAAAACTTTGCAAATGGCAAGATTTCATTCCTTTTTTTCTAAGTTTTATTTATTTATATTAGAGAAAGAGAGAAATAAGGGGGAGAGACAGAGGGAGAGGTAGAGAGAGAGGAAGAGAAGCAGACTCCTTGATCAATACAGAGCCCAATATGGCACTCAATCTCATGACCCTGAGACCATGATCTGAGCTGAAACCAAATCAGATGCTCAACCAACTGAGCCCCAGACACCCCAAGATTTCATTCTTTTTTATGGCTGAGTGATATTCTATTGCATAGATATACCACTTCTTCTTTATCCATTCATACGTCAATGGACATTTGGGCTCTTTCCATACTTTGGCTATTGTTGATAATGTTGCTATAAACATCAGGGTGCATGTATCCCTTTGAATCTGTATTTTTGTATCCTCTGCGTAAATACCTAGTAGTGCAAGCGCTGGATCATAGGGTAGCTCTATTTTTAACTTTTTGAGGAACCTCCATACTGTTTTCCAGAGTGGCTACACCACTTTGCATTCCCACCAATCTCCACATTTTTGCCAACATCTGTTGTTTCCTGTGTTGTTAATTTTAGCAGTTCTGACAGGTGTAAGGTGATATCTCATGATAGTATTGATTTGTATTTCCCTGATGATGAGTGATAGTGAGCAACCTTTCATGTCTGTTAGCCATCTGTATGTCTTCTTGGGAACAATGCCTATTCATGTCTTTTGCCCATTTCTTAACTGGATTATTTGTTTTTAGAGTGTTGAGTTTGATAAGCTCTTTTTTGAAAAGATTTTATTTATTCATTTGAGAAAGAGACAGACAGACAGAGACAGAGAGAGCACAAGCAGGGGAAGAGGCAGAGAGAGAGGGAGAAGTAGACTCCCTGCTGAGCTGGGAGCCTGACATGGAGCTCGATCCCAGGACCTGGAGATCATGACCTGAGCCGGAGGCAGATGCTTAACCATCTGAGCCACCCAGGTCCCCTGATAACTTCTTTATAGATTTTGGATATTAGCCTTTTGTCATATATGCTATTTGAAAATGTCTTCTGGGATCCCATTCCTTGGTCACCTTTTAGTTTTGTTGATTGCTGCCTTCACTGTGCAGAAGATATTCAAAATATTTGACAAACCTGGGGCGCCTGGGTGGCTCAGTCAGTTAAGCCTCTGACTCTTGGTTTCTGTTTAGGCCACGATCTCATGGATCATGGGATAAAGCCCCATGCAGGGCTCTGTGCTCAGCAGGGAGTCTGCCTAAAGTTTCTTTCCTTCTGTCCTTCCACCCACTGGCATGCTCATGCTCTCTCTCTCAAATAAAAAAAATAAATAAAATAAATAAATAAATAAATAAATAAATAAATATATTTTTAAAAAACATATGAAAGACCTACATGTGAGACAGGAAACGATCAAAATCCTAGAGGAGAACATAGGTAGTAACTTCTTTGACATTGGCAAGGCAACTTCCTGCTAGATATGTCTGCTGAGGTAAGGGAAACAAAAACAAAATTAAACTATTGGGACCCCACTGATAATTTTGAAATAAGGTATTTTGGGTTCTACTTATAGTGCTGTTTTAAACTTTGAATGCTATATACAACTCCTTATCAATATCACAATATATATATTTGCAATTTGTTCTACTTTTCTACTTCCAGTAATGTTCTAGAATTTATGTCTCTTCTTTATGTGGTTATATTATAGTTAAGTGCAGTGCTTATTAAAAATCCTTCCAATAGTTTCACTCTTCTTTTTATCTTACTTGATTTTGTTTACTTGATTCAAGCTGTTAAATATATGTTTAAAGTAAATTCAAAATTGTGTAGTTATGAAAAAAATAAAAATTATTTTTAAAAAAAATTGTGTAGTTATTGAGCTCATACATACTTAAGAATGGATTTCTTGACTTTTACATTTGAAAGATAGCTTTTTGGAAGGAAGAATCCATCATTTACACTGATCTGCTTTTCTCCAAGTCTTATGCTGGTTTTTGTATTGTCTTATTATGGAGTGACATCTAATTATGGAATAACCTAAATCCAATCCAGCACATTTTAGCTTGTGAATGACTTGATGTTTATACCTGATTCTGGATACATGAGCATTTTCTTCTTTATCCTTAGGTGCAAGTGACATTCAGAATATTTCTAACTTTTCTGATTCTGCATTAATATTTCCTGGAAATGGAAAATCTTTAAGTTTCAGAATCTTTGGTTTTTCAGAATTAATTTTTATCAAATCTTAGGTTTTCCATTGTAATTGTTGTTGTTTTTATTTATTTGTTATGTTCTCTGTGTCACTTATTCTACTTTCTAATACAGTGTATCAGTTATCTGTTAGTGGAAACTCTGTTTTTCCACTAGATTTCTGTCTTTCCTTTATTTCTATCTTTTCATAATTTCTCATGCATTCTGCCTAAAATTCTAAAAACTGTCCCCTGAATTTTAAACTGAAATTTCTGTATTATTGATGCTAATCTGTAACACTTTGCAATGAACAAACTTGTACCGCATTGATATTACTTTTGCATTAACCTCTGTCATAGGTTTTGACAACTTTGTATTGCACTATAACATTTTCTTGTCCCAATATGAATGGTTGAGTTTCTACTTCTAAACAGAATACATCTTGATGTGCTAATCCAACAGGTATTAGTGAGGTTATTCTAACTTCAGTTGTAGGAGTCTTAAAGTAAATGTCCTAGACTGTCATATAAGCTTTTCTGTTTATAGATAATCCTGTATTTGTGGAATGAGGTTGGGTTTATAATTTAAAGTTAACAATAATGCTAGCTTTCCTCTTTTTTTGTTCCAGGTTTATTGAGGTATAATGACAAATAAAATTGCAATATATTTAAAAGGTATAATGTGATGATTTCGCATATGTAGACATTGTGAAATTATTACTACAATCAAGTTAATTAACATATCCATCACCTCAAATAGTTAACATTTTTTTGAGAATACTTAAGATCTACTCCCTAAGCAAATTTCAAGTACACAATAGGGTGTTACTAACTATAGTAACCATGCTGTACATTAGATCCCCAGAACTTATTTATCTTATAGCTGAAAATTCATACCTCTTTCATTATTATTGCTTCTGTTGTTAATTTTACTAAGGTTTCAAGGGATGAGACTCATCAAGACTGCCTTTGTACATGTATGTAGCCATGTTTCCTTGTATAGCCTATATTTATATGCCCTGTTATATATTACATATGTAATATACATTGTTATATAATGTGTATACACACATGTATTTTCACCATACATAACATATATGGTACACACTTAATTGCTTATATACATACATTATCTCTACACAGAATTTATAACTTTGTATAAAACAGAAAAAAATGGCAGATTAAAAAAAGACGCTTTTGATAGACTATGAATCAACAATTGATTTATTTTATTTCTAAACTTGTAAGTAAATATTGAAGAGTTCTGTTCGTCAAATCTAGAGTCTAGAAAAATACAGGTTATAACAGCGATAGGAGATAATGCAGAGGAGGAGGTAAATTTGAACAGACTTTGTTGATTTTTACTAAGTCCTCAAAAAAATTGAAACAAGTGGGATTTTGACTTTTTTTTATAAGGTGTAAAAAAAAAAAAAAACATAACTCTATGCTGGTATATTTTGTTCACAGCCTGAAGTGATTTTTCTATTTGTATTTCATTATCTAGCTGTATTATTGGGAAGAGTGTCCCTCTAGTCTTTAAAAGGCAAAGTCAAATACAGCTTCCTTCAGGGAAAAGTGCTTCTCTTATTCTTTGGGAGTCCTCTGAATATCTCATTTGACAGAAGAAAAGAATTTGTCCAGGATTCTTTTATTGGTTCAGAAAAGATGTACTATAATTTCCAGGTCATAAGCCTCTCCAAATAAGTTAGTCTGATCATAGTCAGTATATGGGAATATATCTGAAAATTACATCAGAAAAAGAAACAACAAAAAGCTTTTATAATTCTATGTACCAAGATTTTTTTTTTTTTTTGGTTAGTAAAGTGTTTTAAGTGAAGTATTTCAATAATTTCATTTTCATAGAAGCATTTATATAGTTTTAAAAACTTTGCTCTTTATTTTAAATTGTTTTCCAGAACTTTGTATGTGTGTGGAATTTAACATACTCTTTATCATAGGATTTTGACTATTTTAAATTGATGCTAAAATAGTACAATATTTGGAAGACTGCCATTCATTTTTTTCTTATAACACTGATTTTTTTTTTTTTAGATTTTATTTATTTTTTTGAGAGGGACAGAGAGAGACAGAGACAGAGCATGAGCAAGGGGGAGGAGGCAGAGGGAGAGAGACAAGTAGACTCCCTGCAGAGCAGGGAGCCCAGGACCCTGGGATCATGACATGAGCAAAGGCAGATGCTTAACTGACGGAGCCGCCCAGGAGCCCCTTGATTTTCTTATCATAGCACTATTTTCAAAAGTAGACCAGTTTTGAACCGTAAAATCACATTATGTTTAATTGAAAACACACTTCTGTTTTCTGTAAAATTGCATAAGTATAATATAAATTCTATCAGTATCATAATTTTATTCACATGACTAATTATGTAAGATAAATAAGTATGAGACAATGTAAAATTATTTTGAATTTACTCTCAAATGCAGATAAGAATTTCAATCAATGAAACTTTTTTTAGTGTGAATCTATTTTTGTAATTTTCTGGAATCAAGTCACAAAAAGCACATTACAATGACTAAAGATTGAAGTTAAAGCTACACTTACAAATACATTCTACTCTGTGTGTCATTTGTTAGTGAACAAATATTTCTGGTTCAAATTAAATTGCTATGATAGACACTTTTGCTTATAATTATAATTTTAAGTATGGAGGTTTTTTTTTGTTTTGTTTTGTTTGCTTAATCCCTACCATAACAATGGTAGAACATTTTAATTCACCACTCTCAGATAGTGACAAGTTCAAGAGAACAACAACAAACAGAAAACATTAAAAAAACTAAAAAAGAATGTGTGAATTAGAGGTGATGGCTTACATATAAATTCTGAATCCTGAAACTAGAGGGTAACTTTCTGTTGAGGATCCTTGAAACATAAACTAACATTTGATCAAAAAGAAAAAGAAAAAAAAGGACACCATAAAAAGGATAGAAATGAAACAATACTATTCTCTAATAATGATGAAAGAAAGAATAATTGGCAAAATCAGAAAATAAAGTGTAGAACAGGAACCGCAGCAAGATTCATAGTAAATTGAGTTGCTAATTGTATATAAATATATTTGAAAATTGCAATGAATCTGATCATTTTCCATGGAAATATAATTGGTGCAATCTATTCTGGAAATGAGAGAAGTAATATACATGTTGATTTATACAGAAGAAGCACAGATATTTTTCAATGAGTTATCCCCTAAAAAAACAGCAGCAGCAGCAACAACAACAACAACAACACTAGGCAGGCCCAGACAGTTTAATATAATTACCCCAAAAGAATTGTAAAGAACAGATAATTCCAATGTTATTTAAACTATTCTTGGGGTGACTGGGTGGCTCAGTCAGTTAAGCATCCAACTCTTGATTTCAGCTCAAGTCATGATTTCAGGGTTGTGGGATTGAGCCTCCTCTCAGGCTATATGCTTGGCAAGGAGTCTGCTTGAGATTCTCTCTCCCTCTCCCTCTACCCCTCCCCCCACACACTTGCACTCTTTCTCTCTCCCTCTCTAAAACAAATGAGTAAATCTTTAAAAAATTTTTAAATAAACTATTCTAGAGCATACAACAAAAGGGGTAATTTTTCAAATATTTATTATGTAAAACAGTGATAGTAAAACCTGACAAAAATTGCACCAGTAAGATCTACAAACCAATCTTAATTATGAATTAGGCAAAAATTTAAAATAAAATGTTGGCAAACAGAATTCAAAAATAATTAAAAGGTTAACACACCATGTACAGCAGTTTATTATTGGAAAGTTAACAATCATTAAATTATTAGAGCATATTCTTATGATTTATCACATTTATACACCAAGATAAAAATTTTATAATTTTACATATATGTGTTGAAATGCCATTTTCCTACTATAAATTACAACTCTCAGGCTAGATTTTTCTCCCTTCATTTCAACCTATTTCATTTCTTTAGTTTTTTCTTTCTTCCTTTTTTTTTTTAGTCTTATCTGGTATTGCCTTGTGATGAGTTATGGCAAAATAGAGCATTTTTTTCCTCCAACTAAAAGGCCTTTAATTCATTTTGAGTTGATTTTTTAATATGGTATAAGATAGGGTCCAAATTCATTCTTCTGCTTATGGATATCTAGTTTTTCCAATGCTATTTGTTGAAAAGATTGCCCTTTCCCCATTGTATATTCACGCATCCATGTCCAAGATCATTTGAGTGTATCTGCAAGGGTTTATTCCTGGGCTCTCTATTCTATTCCACTGATCTATACATCATTGTATTGCATTTTGCTTTATTGTACTTCACAGATAATACAATTTTTGCAAATTGAAGTCTTGTGGCAACCTGACATTGAACAAAACTATTGGCACCATTTTTCCAACAGCATTTGTTCACTTCAGGTCTTCGTGTCACATTTTAATAATTCTCAAATTATTTCAAATTTTTCATTATTATTATATTTGTTATGATGATCTGTGATCAGGGATCTTTGATGTTACTATTGTAATTGTTTACATGCCCATATAAGATGACAAACCTAATCAATGAATGTTGTGTGTGTTCTGACTGTTCCACTTACTAGCCCTTTGCCATCTTTCTCCCGTTCCTTGATCTCCCTGTTCTCTGAGACACAACAATATTGAAACTAGGCCAATTGATAACCCTCCAATGGCCTCTATGTGTTCAAGTGAAAGGAATTGTTTCATATCTCTCACATTAAATCAATAGCTAGAAATGATTATGCTTAATGAAGAAGGCAGGTCAAAAGCCAAGATAGGCCAAAAGTTAGGCCTCTTGTATCAAACAGTTAGCCCAGTTGTGAATGAAGAAGAGAAGTTCTTTATATATATATAAAGCAATATATAATATATATATATATTAATTTGTTTATTCATGAGAGAGAGAGAGAGGCAGAGGGAGAAGCAGGTTTCCCACAGAGCAGGGAGCTTGATGCGAGGTTTGACCCCAGGACCCTGGAATCAGGACCTGAGCCAAAGGCAAACTCTTAACGGACTGAGCCACCAAGGAGCCCCAGAAGAGAAGTTCTTGAAGGAAATTAAAAATGCTACTCCAATGAACACAAGAATAATTAAAAAGTGAAATGGCCTTATTGCTGATACAGAGAAAGTTTATTGGTCTACATAAATCTAACCAGCAATACTCTTAAGCCAAAGCCTAATCCAGAGCAGAGCCCTAACCCTCTTCATTTCTATGAAGGCTGAGAGAGGTGAGGAAGCTGTAGAAGAAAAGCTTGAAGCTAGCAGAGGTTGGTTCATGAGATTTAAGGAAAGAAGCCATTTCTATAGCATCAAAATGCAAGGTGAAGCAGCAAGTGTTAATGTAGAAGCTGCAGCAAATTATCCAGAAGAGCTACCTAAGATAATTAATGAAGGTGTTTACACTAAACAAATGGTTTTCAATGTAGATGAAATAGACTTCTATTGGAAGAAGATGCCACCTAGGAGTTTCTTGGCTAAAGAAGAGAAGTCAATGCCTGGCTTCAAAGCTCCAAAGGACAGGCTAACTCTCTTGTTAGAGATCAATCAGCAGGTGGCTTTAAGTTGAAGCCAATGCTCATTTTTGACCATTGTGAAAATCCTAGAGCCCTTAAGAATTGTGCTGAATCTACTCTGTTCCCTGTAAATGGAACAACAAAGCCTAGATGGCAGCACATCTTTTTGCAACATGGTTTACTGAATATTTTAAGCCCACTGCTAAAACCCACTGTTCAGAAAAAATAAAAAAAAAAAAAAAGATTCCTTTCAAAATGTTACTGCTCACTGAAAATGCACCTTGTAACCCAAGAGGTCTGATGGAGAGGTACAATGAGAGTAATGGTGTTTTCAGGTCTGCTTAACACGACATCCATTCTGCAGCCCATGGATCAAGAAGTAATTTCTACTTTCAAGTCTTATTATTTAAGAAACAGATTTCATAATGCTCTAGCTACCATAGATAGTGATTCCTGTGATGGATCTGGACAAAGTAATTGAAACCTCCAGAAAGGACTTACCATTCCAGATGCCATTGAGAACATTCATGATTCATGGGAAGAAGTCAAAATATGAACATCCATGGGAGTTTGGAAGTTAATTTCAACACTGATGCATGATTTGGAGGGCTTCAAGACCTCAGTGGAGGAAGTAACTGCAGATGTGGTGAGAACAGCAAGAGAACTAGAGTTAAAAGTGGAGCCTGAAGATGGAACTGAATTGCTGCAATCTCATGATAACACTTAAGAAATAAGGGGTTGCTTCAAATGAATGAGCAAAGAAGGTGGTTTCTTGAGATGGAGTCTAATTCTGGGGAAGGTGCTGTGAAGAATGTTGAAATGACAACAAAGGATTTAGACTTTTACATAAACTCAGTTGATAATGCAGTGACAAGGTTTGAGAGGATTGACTCCAATTTTGAAAGAAGTTCCTCTTTGGGTAAAATGCTATCAAACAGCATTGCATGCTACAGAGAAATTATTTGTGAAGGAGTCAATTGATGTGGCAAAGTTCATTATTGTCTTATTTTAAGAAATTGCCACAGCCACCCCAAACCAAGGAAAGCCTTTCTAAATCTGTCATGTCTCAATTTTCCCATCTGTGATTCTTCCTATCTCATGAGTGTGCATATATCAATAGATTATACTTGTTCACAGATGGAAATGTACTGAGTCTTTGATAGCTACCCAGCAACCGAAAGAACAAAAAGAAAACTTGACAAGTTAACTCACTTGTATTTTCAACCAAATGGTCTGCTTGTAGTCGTTAAAGTATTCTTTATGGTTTCACTGCTATATTTATTTCACCCAAAAAGTTAATCCCTGAATAACTTCTGTGTACTTTATAGCTGTGGAGTGAATTCAGTAATTTTGTGCATGAGTATAAAATGTGTTTACTTTTTATTGATAGTGGTTATACTGCTTAAATAGCATAAAATTAAACATGTTAATTATCATTCATCAAAAATAATTAAAAATCAAATAACTCCTCCAAATTTTAAATTTGAGAGATATCGTAAATTTGGAGTAATGGCCTATCCCCAATTTAGAAAGTCCTTTCACTTACAATAAAAAAAGACCACCTCCTCAAAAACAAAAACAAACAAAAGAAATAGCACCAATAAAAAACTATTTCCCCCCAGACTCTAATAAACTTTTATTTTTCTTTCTCAAGATGATTTATCCTATGGAAATGTTTGTTTATTAAGTCTTAGAATAAGTTAGGAAGCAAGTCCCCTGGCTTAAACCCAATGCAAGCTTAACTCACTGAGAAATCATATTTCCGACCTCCAAAGAAACATCTTAGTGTTTATACCAAAGAGAGAGTGAGAGAGTGAGAGAGAGAGAATAAATAGAAATAAGTATTTCATATTGTAGTGAAAAGTGTTTTTTGAAAGCTCCAACAACAATAAAAAAGCAAATAAGCACTACTCTTTTTTTGTTGTTGTTTTTGGAACTCACATCGAATTTCTACCATTCTGACATAAAAATACTAGAGACATTTCATGGAATAACTGGAATAGTTAACTATTGTCTTTAAAAGTAAAGATCACAAGATATTTTATATTAATGCCAAATTAGCTATTGGAATAGCTGAAAAGAATAATAAAAATTTAAAACAAATTAAATATGTATGTATTTTTTCACAGCTCTTTCCACACACACACACGGAGGAAAGGCCACATGAAGACACAGTGAAAGGTGACATCTGTAAGCTAGGGAGATCACTCTCACCAGAAACCAACTGCTGATACTTTGATCTTGGACTTCCAGTCTTTAGAACTCTGAAAAAAATAGGCTGTTGTTTAAGCGACCCAGTCTGTGGCATTCTGTTATGGCATTGCAAGCGGACTAGGAGAGAAGCCGAGCAGCTATCTTACTTTGAGAGACCATTCTCGGTGAGCCATGGAGCTAGACACTGGGGATCATAGCGACAAATAAGGCATGGTTCTGCCCCTGGTGAATATGCCAAATATCCAAGGAGACCCCAGACGCAAGGATCTAGGGCTACCTTGGGGAGAGTGGCAGTTTTTATGATGATAAAGGAAGTATAAGAAGCTCCCTCCTGGGACACCTGGGTGGCTCAGTCGGTTAAGCGTCTGCCTTCAGCTTGGGTCATGACCCCAGGGTCCTGGGATGGAGACTCGCATTGGGCTCCCTGCTCGGCGGGGAGCCTGCTTCTCCCTCTCTTTCTGTCTGCCGCTCCCCCTGCTTGTGCTCTTTCTCTCTCTCTCTGTCAAATAAATAAATAAAATCTTAAAAAAAAAAAAAAAAAAAAGCTCCCTCTTCCACTGAATGGTAAAAGAAGGGCCATGGGTTTGTGGGCCTACCAGTTGGGAGAAGAGGAGCTCCCAAAGGGAAACGAAGAATGCTGGAAGTGTGGAGACAACTCAGAATCCAAGAATTCTCTGGGAGGCTTATGTTTCTAAGACTACCTCTCACTGTGATTTCTTCCAGCTGCTAACTTTTTCACCTCTTCAAACTGTCTTGTATCTTGCAACTCCTGTTTTCTTCTCTGACTGCTTTGCTCTATGCTGCCCAGAATGTTTATTCTTCCATTCCCTCCAAGTTAAATTATAGAAAGTGGTTGTGCGATGCAGACTTTACATGTGGGCATGCAGTATTTGAAGGGAAAAATAACTCTGCACAGTACAATAAAGAAAACTTAAAATTTATCATCAGTCCTTACTCCCAAGAAAATTCAGCCATTCCTCATCATAGTGACTTTTTTTCTAAACATGTACTTCCCTAATATCCCAGCTCACCACAATATTCTTAGTCTGTTCTTCACCCCTTAAGATTTTACCTCTCAGTAGACTCCAGACTGCGACATCCCAAAGTTTATAACATTTTGCTCAGAATGGTTTTACTTTCTCTAGCCTCTCTGAAAGTAAGATCCAGAGCAGTTTATACCTCCCAAACTTAAGGAGCTCTGAGAAGTGAAATACAACCCTGCAAGGTCATCAACCTTAATACTAACAAAAGATTTGAATGTATTGTGTCATCATCACAGTAGTTGTAGTAGAAGGGAGAGAGGAAGGGGTCAGGTAGGGTTCTGCTTTTACATGTATATTATCCTTGACATTTGGAAATTTGAGCCTTCTTAAATGGCCTCTCTTAAAAAGAAAACTTGACTCCATTAGGAGTGAAGTGTATAAAGCTCATATTGCCAAAATCAGGGGTCATGTGCTTTTCTTGTGTAATAAGAACATGTCTCAGAGAGTCACTGTTCCAAGGAGGTGAGAGAGATGTGGAGAAGATTTGAATCAAATGCCCAACCTAGAGCCAATTCCAGGATTTCGGGAGGAGCACATTCTAGATCAGTAAAGCCCAATGTCCTGCAGAATGAGAAAAATGTTTGATGTTGCAAGCTACTCAGCTTATAAGGGCGCTTGTTACACTGTATTTTTGCAATAGTGGCTGAATGATACATTGAGGGGGAGAGTCAAACCCCATCTGTGTCCATAGCTCTTGTACTTTGCCACACCACTCCCTCTTCTTACCTCTAAGGGCACTTACTTTTTGTCTTAGCATGTTAATGCCCCTTGTGTCTTCCTGCTACTAGACTGTCATTTCCTAAAGGACAAAAAATGAGTTTCTCCCATGCTTTCCAGTCCCTTGCATAAATCTTCATACCTTGTTGCTGATCAATGAAGATTTTGGATGAGCAGTAAATTTGAGCCTCATGTTGGTGATAGCTACAGATGGAAATTATGTCTTAATTACCTGCTGGTAAATGAACATCACTGGTCCCAATGGGACCAGATAAGATTTAGGAACGGGCTGGCACAAACTCATCTCTCTCATACTGACAGGGCCTCTGCCTAAAGCAGAAGTAGTGAAGTGAACCACAGTCATTTGCTTGTGCCACCAGTGGTTTCACCATTATTTCACATTAGCACATGGTGAAAAGTATTTGTGGATTCATATGAAATGGTTTGTGACTAAAGTAAATGATGGCATCAAATGGAAGTCGTTTGCAGAGAAGATTCTCTGCCTTCTCAAGAAAAGCCATTCTGCCTGCTGAGAAAATCCAGAAGTGTTCCTTTCTCTGCTACCTTTCTTTTCCTTTCCTGGTTCTCCTCAAATAGACTTCCTCAGAATGGCCAAAGTGTGACATATTGGTATGTGATTTGCCACTATGCCTGTGTTGTTTTATGACTTCTGGTGGCATTGAACTCTTTTAACAAAAATGTTTATCAAACTATAAAAAAAAGGTAAGGAAAAAAATATATATAGATTCACAATCTCCTGCATTTCTCTAAAAATGTGCATTTTCTCCTTATTAATTCTTGGATCCTCAATTAATTAGTCCCTTTGATACAGTATATAAAGACACATTAAGTGTTTTGTGGAAATATGAGAATGATGTTGAGTTCCCTGCAATCACTGTTGCCATTTTTTATCGCCAGTATGCTGCCCTTGTACTGCCGTGGCTTACTGGAATGCTTCAAAAACCCAGGGAATAATGCCAGCTTTAATTTTTTGAATAATTTAACAATAATGATCGAATAGTAAAATTATGATTGCGAGGAATAGAGATGCTAGTGATCTATCAAGGATTTTCTGTTAAATAGATAATGTCTAAATCTTGATCGTATCAATATTTCTTAGTGAGAAGAATATGCTTAATCTACATTTGTGATATATGCAATGCTCACTGATTTTATTAAATAGTGGACTCTCAAAAATAGTATTCACAAATAGGCAATTTTACTTAAGGCCTTGAACTTAATCATTTGATGGATAAATAAAACATGGGTTATTTTCCGTAACTAATCTAAAAAACAATTAGTGATGTGACTCTAAATATGTCACCTGGAAATGTCCTGTAATAATGGCTATAAATTTTATCTTGTGTAATTGGGAAAGGTATTAAAAAATGTCATATTAAAACAATTTAAAAGTTGTTTTTCACCATCAAGAACTTGTGCAAGACTAATGAAAAGAACTGACAAAATTCTGACCAAGTAAAAATATGCAAATAAATCAGCAAAAGCTTTTTTAAGCCAGATTGACATGAACATGCTAATGACTATATTCTGGCTATGAGAAATTTCATTGTAATTTACACCCTCAATATGGGTGCTTGCAAGCCACGAGAGTTGTGACACTTTGGTTTAATACTGCAAACTCTCTAAGCAGTCTTTCCAGGTTGGTACCCGACATCTTTCACATATTAATTGTGTACATACACACAGGCTACCTAAATTTTCTGTTTCTTAATAAAATGGACCAATAAAATTAGTCCTAATGAATGCAGTAATTTAAGATCCAATCCTAAAACAAATCAGGTACATTTTATTTAAATGACTCTTTTTCCTAATTTACCCTGTAATAGTTTTTTTTGTTTTGTTTTGTTTTGTTTCTGATAGTTATAGAGGATCATATATTCCTACTGATGAATGTAAGCAGATTAGGGACAATAAAAGGAAGGAAAATAATCTTTTTTTAGAAAACATGAAATATACTTTAAATAATATATCTAATTTGCCCTTTCAAAAACCCTATAACTTGGATATTAATAATAATTGTAATATTAAAATACCTCAACTACCATTTATTGGGTTCTTACTGTATTTAATTACTTTACTAAGTATTTATGTATTATTATGAGAAGTCCTTACAACAAAACTGTTGGGTAGGTATTATTTTTCACATTTTAAAGGTAAGAAAACTGTATATCAAGAGAGTTTATATTGTTTGTCAAAGCCAATTCAGCTCATAAGCATGAATCAAAGATTCCAAGCCCTTTCTGTTCAGATCCGAAGCACACCACCTTAAACACTATGTGCTTTTGAACAAAATCAGGTTAATTGTCTTGTTCAAAATGGAATAGCTTGACAGTTAAAGAGTCAGAGCAAATATTCTCAGCTCCACATATGGTGATTAACTGTAGTTTCATAGAAAAAATGAAAACAACCAATTCTTATATATTGCTAAAAACTAAAACTAATGAAGTACTAAAAGGCAGTATGAGAATATTATTTAAATACAAGAAAATAATTTTTGATTCATCTCTTCCTGTTTATTTCTACAGTTTTTTTAATCACCAATGTTCCAAGACATAACTTTGAATCCAAGATATGCCTTACAATGTATCCATGAGCTATAAAGATTCTGTCACAAAATAAGATAAAATAATACACTACAAATATTATCGATGCCTATTTAAAAACAAACAAACAACACTTAACTGTGCCTGTGAATCTATGTTTTATGTTCTAGCTCTGCTGAGGCAAAGGCATTTTGTTCTCACAGAAGAGATCCAAAGAAGGGAGAAAGAATGCAAAGGAAGGATATCCTTTCATTCAGTAACTTTTTTTTTTTTTTATAGAGGAATAAAATATCTTTTCAATCAACCTCTAACCTTCTGGGATTGATATAATAATGTATCTACCAGCTCTGACCTTTATCCTACTGTTTTTGAATTCCCTCCTTTGTATAGGCACTTGAACCTTTTCTTTTTTCTTACAAATTATTCTTTCCAGGAATTTTTTAAAGATTTATTTATTTGATATATATAGAGAGAGTGTGTGCACATGCACATGGGTGGGTGGGTGGGCAGAGGCAGAGGGAAAGGGAGAGAATCTCAAGCAGATTCCCCACTGAGGTGGGGTCCCATGCAGGGCTCAATCTCATGACCCTGAGATCATGACCTGAGCCTAAATCTAGTCAGACGCTTAATCGACTGAGCCACCCAGGAGCCCTTATTCTTTCCATTTAAAAGGATTTTGAAAATTACATTCTACCTCTTTTTGAGTATTCCAGAATGGACGGCTTATGCATTTCCTTATACTGAGCAGTTTGTGTAGGTACAAAGGAAACTAGGTCAAGGCCACCACAGCAGGATTTATCTCCTGTAGCTGCTTACTTTCTGGAAGCAGGGATGGAGTGAAGGGCCTGGGTAGTTTGCTGCCAGTTCAGAAAGGGCTAAGCCCTTAGTCGTGGGTACCAGATCAGTATCACAAACCCACACCATGTGCAGGCATGATTCTATCCTAAGACATGTCATGCCAAGGAAGTTAGGGCTTAAAAATCCTAGCACAGAAAATGATGATACTCTGACTTACTGCTATTGATATAAGTTAGTTTATGGTTCTTTGTTTCTTGCAAGAAGTCTTCTTCCAGCATCTATAAAATGTGACAGACTAATTTGTTAGCTTACAAGTAATATATAATCTCAGACCCCGTCACAGTTCTTGGCAGTCATCTTCATGCCGCTGACAAGAGGCGGAATGGATTTTAAAAATAAATTCAATTGATTATGGACAAAGGGCATACTGTGATGGTGAAGGTCTTCTGATATAGCCCAATCAATTGTGTGTCTTCCTGAGCACTTATATCGCCCCTCCATTCAAGAAATTGAGTTTCATTTAGGCTATGTCAGTAGCTGCTTTGATGACTAGAAACAGAAGTTTCACGTGAGGACCTCCAAGGAAGCCATTCAAGTCTCTTAGCTTCCAAATCCTTCCTTTAGGAGACTAGCCACCGAGGTCTGAGGAAGCCCAAGCAGCCATAGGAATAGATATACATAGAAGAGAATACAACCTCAACTGAGTTCCCAGACAATGTGCATCCAGCACCAAATTCCAGCACATGAGCCAATCACTGGACTGGCTGCTACTGAGTTTTACTGATCCTGGTTTGGCTGGTTCAGTTGACATCACTTAGAGCAGAGAAAAGCTGTCCTTGCTGAGCTCTATCGAATTAGTAAAATTTTAACGAATGATTGATTGTCATTGTATTGTCACTAATCATTTATTTATTTTTCTTTTTTTTAACTAAACTTTTCTTTTGAGATAATTGTACATTCACATGCAATTGTAAGAAATGATACACAGAGGATCCCATATATCTTTAACGTTTTCCCCTAATGGTAACATCCTGTTGAAGTTATAACCAGTATATAGACAATGATACAGTCAAGATAGAGAACATTTCTAAAGAAACTGATACAGTCTTAAACACAGCTGAAATGTCAGTCACCATAATGACCAATATTTCAGATTCTCACACAGGAATCTGAAGGAAATGGTCTGTCCTTTTAGAAATAATCAGTCTTGGGGCACCTGGGTGGCTCAGTCGGTGAAGCGTCTGCCTTTGGCTCAGGTCATGATCTCAGGGTCCTGGGATCGAGCCCCACATTGGGCTCCCTGCTCAGCGGGGAGTCTGCTTCTCCCTCTCTCTCTGCCTGTCGCTCCCCTTGCTTGTGCTCATGCTCTCACTGTCAAATAAATAAATAAAATCTTTAAAAAAAAAAAAAAGAAGTAATCAGTCTTAGGGTGCCTGGGCGGCTGTCAGTTAACTGTCTGACTGTTGATTTCAGCTCAGATCACGATCTCAGGGTCATGACATCGAGTCCCGTGTTGGGCTCCACACTGGACGTGGAGTCTGCTTGGGATTCTCTCTCTCCATCTCCCTTTGCCTTCCCCCCTGTGCTTGCACATGCTTTCTCTCTCTCTAAAAAAAGGAAAGGAAAGAAATAGTCTCATGAATACCAGAGGAAGAGGGGTGTAGAACTGTAATGAAATCTCCTGAACAATTAAATTTCCCAGGTTTTATGCATGAATCTCTAATATGAGGGCTTAAGGTATCTGATGATATACTGAACATCTTTATGGCCATTCCTGCTTGGTCCTTTTCTAGTGTCAGGGGTATGGCTCCATCACTTAGAGTCAAACCACTATCAGCTAATGCCATAGGCCAGACATACTTTTAAGTTCACGGAATACATCTCTACAGGGATGGAGACAGTCATTAATCAATGGGTACTTTATCTTTAGAAAGGCAGACAACTATAATATTAAGTTTGAGATTATAGATTCAGATATTTTCCTGAACAAGCAGGATTCCCCTCCTTCCACTTTGAGAACAAGTTACATCTTGTAGCCCATACTTCCAAAACCATGAGTCAACACCCATCCAGCTTTTTTTTTTTTTTTTTTTTTTTTAAAGATTTTATTTATTTATTTGAGACAGAGAGAATGAGAGAGAGAGAGAGAGCACATGAGAGGGGGGAGGGTCAGAGGGAGAAGCAGGCTCCCCGCCGAGCAGGGAGCCCGATGCGGGACTCGATCCAGGGACTCCAGGATCATGACCTGAGCCGAAGGCAGTCGCCTAACCAACTGAGCCACCCAGGCGCCCCAGCTTTTTTTTTTTTAAGATTTTATTTATTTATTTGAGAGAAAGAGAATGAGAGAGAGCACATGAGAGGGGGGAGGGTCAGAGGGAGAAGCAGACCCCTTGCCGAGCAGGGAGCCCGATGCAGGACTCGATCCAGGGACTCCAGGATCATGACCTGAGCTGAAGGCAGTCGCTTAACCAACTGAGCCACCCAGGCGCCCAACACCCATCCAGCTTTACATGAAGAAAAGTATCTAATACTGTGGTCCACAGCTTTTCCTGCCTAAAGGCCCGCTGCTTATCTCTAGGAAAATTCCTATCTTCAGTCTCACATCTGACTTTTTGTAAACAGTACTCTCTATATCCCCAACTTTGTACAAGATGTCCTGGCAGTTAGTTCTTCACAAAACCACTAATTTACCCATTCCCTAAAAGTGCATCTTATATTAAGATGCATCTATTCCTATAGTATTTTACTTTAAGATAATATAATATTACTATGATTGATATGTTTATATATATTTTAAGATTTTATACATTTATTTGAGAGAGAGAGAGCATGAGCGGGGGGAGGGGGCAGAGGGAGAGGGAGAAGCAGGCTCCCCACCGAGCAGGGAGCCCAAACTGGGGCTCGATATACCAGGACCTTGAGATCATGACCTGAGCCAAAGTCAGACGCTTAACCGACTGAGCCAACCAGGTGCCCTGATATGTTTATATTTAATGGACATTTTAGAGCAGTTTTAGGATTATTGAAAAAAATGTGTAGAAAATAGGGTTTCTATACATACCCTCTTCCCTTCATACAGTTTCTCTATTATTAACATCCTGACATGGTGTGGTGCTTTTGTTAACAAATGATGAACTATTAATGATACATTATTATTAACTAAAGATCATAATTTACATTAGAATTCACCCTTTTTGTTACACAGTTCTGAGAATTTTGACAAACATATAATGTATCTACCATTACAGTATAATAAACCTTCAGTTTCACTGCCCTAAAAAACCCCATGTGCCATGTATTTATCCTTTTCCCCTTCCCCTGAAGCCTTGACAACTGTTGATATATTATATATATATATATATATATATATATATATATATATTTTTTTTTTTTTTTTTTTTTGACAGAGAGAGAGACGGCAAGAGAGGGAACATAAGCAGGGGGAGTGGGAGAGGGAGAAGCAGGCTTCCCACCGAGCAGGGAGCCTGATGTGGGGCTCGATCTCAGGACCCTGGGATCATGACCTGAGCCGGAGGCAGACACTTAATGACTGAGCCACCCAGGCGCCCTACAACTGCTGATATTTTTACTGGCTCTATATTTTGCCTTTTCCTGATAATCATATATTTGGGAATCAAGAGAATTTACCCTTTTCAGATTGGCTTCGTTCACTGAGCAATATGCATGTAATGCTCTTCCATGTCTTCCCATGGCTTGATAGCTTATCTTTGTTTATCACTAAATAATACTCTACTTTTTGAATGTTTAGTAGCTACTCACCTACTGAAGGATATCTTGGTCGCTTCCAATTTTTGGCAATTATGAATAAGGCTTCTATAAACATTTGTGCACAGGTCATTGTACAGACATTTTTAAAACTCATTTGAGTAAAAATCTAGCAGCATTAATTCTGGGTTGTATGGTAAATCTATAGTCTTCCGAAGTGTTTGTACCCTTTTTCATTCCCACCAGCAAGTTCTTCTTGCTTCTTATCCAAATCTGAACAGAGTCATTTTGGACAAATATAATAGAGAAATTCTAAAGGGGGGGCCCATGTTTAAGAAGAATAAGGATGAGGGCGCCTGGGTGGCTCACTCAGTTAAGTGTCCTGGAATCGAGTCCCTCATCGGGCTCCCTGCTCAGAGGGGTGTCTGCTTCTCCCTCTGCTTCTGCCCTCTCCCCTGCTTGTGCTCTCTCTCTTTCAGATAAATAAATAAAATCCTTAAAAATAAAAAAAAAGAAGAAGAAGGATGACAGAAAGTTGCAAACACTTAATTCAAGATCAAATCTGGCATTAGGACAGTGACTTTAATTAAAAAGTGAGCATTGCATTTTGGGAATATGTAATTACCAATTTTAGCAGTGATATTATGGAAATAAGACACATTGAATAAACCTTACTATATCAATACCTGGCACAGAAATGTAAAATCATGTTATAATCATTCTTTGGAATTACTGAGATTAAAGTACTTAGAACTTGAAAAAATAGTTCCTATCATTTAGATAACCTTTTCCTGGGACTAGGAAGTGTTCATCAATAGACTGAGTAGATTAATAGCCTCTGTGATTCATTTTTACCTTTACATTATTAAAAAATAAAATTATATTTTCAATAATAAGCAATTCATATACTATATGTGGCTTGAAAGAGTTTTTAGTAAAGCTTGCTCGTACATGCATAGAATATATATAAATGGTTACACACAGAAAAGAATGGTGCAGTGAACCATTAAATAATCATTAATTGATGAACTTACTAATAGAAAAAATTAGTTTACCTCCAAAAGACTATGGAAAAAATTTTATCCATAAAATCATCTTTAAGGTAATATCTCTGATTCTTTTATTGGATTACTTTCAACATCTTTTAAACTAATAAGCAATGATTTTATTTCAGTATAAAACCAAGTGCAGGAAACATATGTGTTTCATTTGTGCTCATTAGGGCAACTCTATCAGTATACTGATGCTGCTAGATAACAATTTAATAATACTAATAATAAAATTTCCAAATTAAGTGGAAGTAGATAATTAAGGCAGAAGGATTTGAATTCACAGTTAGAAGGTAAAGGAGCAAAAGTTTGTAAATCATTAAAGTTTTTAATTTCTTTTAAAATTTATCCCAGTTTAAAAAAAATTATCTCACTTTTAGTCTTTTAGATTTCATTGAGTTTCAATTTAATGTGATATCTGTTGAAATAATGAGATTTATAGAAGAGATGTATTGTCATTTTTAATAGCTATATTGAAATATATTCCAGTAGGAGGCTGAATCCAGCTAAGCATTAAAACAGTGAACCAAATGAACTATCTGGTTCTCAGAATAAATGACATTTCATAGATCATTCATTATAATTTCAGAATGGCAAATAGAAATTGAAATGATTTCAAACTAAGCGATAATTTGAAAGACTTGGCAAAAGTTATTTGTGCTATAGATTGGAAGAGGAGCAAAAAACAAACAAACAAAAAGAATGGTGAATTCAATACAATTTTATAAGTATAATTTCCATAAACTAGTACAGTGAAGTTTTATGGAAAAGTATTTACTAATTTGCTTTTGTATTTTATTATTTAGTATAACATTTAACATTACATCATGAATTTAGATGAGACCAACAGAAATACGGCAAATGGTACATTTTCTCCCAGTTAAATGTATTTCTGTCCTACGTTTAGAACTTGAAACCACTAAAATAATAGTGTGGCCATGAATCATCCAATAGGCACTCTGCAAAATTTAGAGGCTTCTTTTATTCCTGAGAATATATTCCTCATTCTTTCTGCTCCCTACCTACATTTCCTAAGTCATTCTACCATTTGTGTCCATCATTTGGTGTACTATATGTTCTCAAATTGATGCTAAAATGTCCCCATTTATTCTTTCACACTGTAAAAATTCCTTTTATAATCTTGTAAACAACTACATCTTTATGAAATATGTACTGAGGAATTTTAATTAAAGGAAGAGATATTGTTTATAAAAACACTGAAACGCTTTGAAATGATCAAAAAGGCCTTAATGGTACCCTCAGCTTGACTAAACCTTAAGCAAGCTTCTTCCTTACTCTACGCGCTCACCTCCCTTTTCATAGAGCATTTACTTTAGAGAACTTCTAATTTATTTCTCACTACCTGGATATTCCAATCTTCTCCCAGCCTCTTGCCAGCTTCTACAGGCATATCTTCTGAAGGACGTGGGAGCCATCCCTTTGAAATGTAATCATCAAGGAAGATAATGCCCAATCTCCTAGCTTCTGTAGAAGGGTAGAGGCTTAACATTAAGAAGCACATTTTTCCAAATTGTAAAAATATCTTCTTTCATAAAAGTATGGGAAAATTTACTTTTCTGATGGGGAAAGCCAATTGGCAAACATTGATAGGCTATAATTTCCTTCTCATTCCAGTTTCACTATGGAAAATAGTATAGAGTTTCCTCAAAAAAAAAAAAAATAGAAATACCATGTGATCCATCTGTTCTTACCATGTTTTGTTTTGTTTTGTTTTGTATCAGCAGAGCTGAGCCTGAGTTCTGGCTTTCCTTCATAATTGCAGTAACCTTGAATAAAGTCCTCCTGGCCTGTTTAACATTGTCTGGTACAGCTTTCACTTAGACAGAAAGGATAACATTTGTTGAACATTTTTTTCAAGAGTTTTCCATTATTGAAAGACAAAATTGAGTACTTTCAACCTCCAGTGAATATGTGCTGGTATTTGATTCAGTTTAGATGAAAATTACTCACCTAAGAGATTTTTTTTTCTATTTTTGAAAAATAAATTTTGAAAAGATTAAATACTTTAGTACCTAATGTTATATCTTATTTATCATTTAATTTCCAAAGAAGAAATATATAGAGAGAGATAGAGATAGAAAGTAAAAGAGAGAGAAAAAGAAGCAGTGAATGAACTGTGTCATTTCTATGAATGCGTCATATTGAAATATTCATGACATAGAGTTCTTTATGGTATTAACTTAAAAATGACATTTTCCCCAAGTAAAAAATGTAAATGTTGCTTATATTAAATATACAGCCTTTACCATCTTTTTTGTGATAATTTAGCCTTCCAACAACATTACCCTTTTGTGAATTCATGATGTGTTATTTATTGCTTCTAATTTTAAATTTTGACAGAAATTGTTGTGAGTTGAGCATGCATATATTTGAAATCAGGGTGTGAACAGTCAGTTGCCAGTTTTAAGTTGACCTCAATTTAGGAAGCACATTATTTTTAACTTTAAAATTTCCATGCTGTATGATAGATCATTTACATGTGTAATTTTATTTGTAAAGTTTCAACACCAATTATATTTTTGTGTTGTGATAATATGTGATACAAGATATGAGGGCTTTGTGGGGTTTTCCCCATATTTTAAATTTTATACTTAAGTTGTGCATTTATCCCAGAATACAAAAAATAAAAATAAAAATATCAATTTCTTATTACCTTTTTTTCTTCCACAAATTCAGTTGCCCTTCTATTTTTCCCATCAGCTTTTCAGCAACAGTCTTAAGAAAAGGTGAAACTTTTGGAAATTTTCATGTGCATAAATATTAAAGAGAGTCTTCTAATAGATATAAATTATTATGTTCTCATTAAGGAGAACATTACAAGTAGTGTTATGTAAGTAAACGCATGTTTAATATACTGAAGGCATTGATTCGCTTATTTAAAAACAGTATATGAGAGGATAATTGAGTAGGTCTCTTTATTTTTTATATTTTTAAACTTTAACTTCTCAAATACTAGTTATTTTATTACAAAATGTGTGAGTTGATATAAGCAATATAATAATATATGATAAATATAAAATAATATAATTAAATAATATAAATTATTTTGATAATAATTATTGGCAAACCTTTAAACTATAAAGTATATGCAAACAATGAATCATGGAACACTATATCTAAAACTAATGATGTAATGTATGGGGATTAACATAACAATAAAAAAATTTAAATAAAAAAATAAAGTATATGCAGCATTATTCATGAACAAGATTTAAAAGGTGCAGTGCATCTTCAAGTTTAGTTCGGTATATTTTCTTTGGAACCTTAAAAAATCTGTCTACTATCAGGTCTCTTATTTTACTGAATTAAATTAGGATAAAATGACCACTTACAGCAATCCATATTTACATAGGTGTATGCCTTGAGAGGTCATGCTGCTCTATTCAAGGCTGCACTGCTGGGATCAGCTGTTCTCAAGACTTTAAAGAAAAATTCACTGAAAGAACTCTGGCATTCATTCTTAAGAAAGCAGCAAAAATACTTTCATTTGGCTCCAGAGTCAACTTTATTGCGCATAACTGAAGCAAGTCCAGATTATTGCCATGTCTCTGCCTTCAGGGAGCAGGGTCTCTGGTGATTCTTTATCACCAGCTTCCATTATTTTACACCAGGTCATTCAAACTGCCATATGATACCATGGCTCTGCTCTCTTTAGAGTACTTCCAAGTTTAGAAGCTAAAGTGTCGAGAAATCACATGTGAATCATCACTTTCAAAAGTAAAAGAAAACAATTAAATCGTTCTACCACTTAACATCTAGAACTCTTCAGAACTGGCTTAAAAGAACATGAAAATCTTCAGCATGTGGGCCTAACATTAAGCAACTACATTGCATTCCCTTGAGACTTGATCATACTTCAGTCAGTCTCCAAATGTGTTCTCATTTTGAACATAATTATTTGGGTTATTTTTCATCTTTGCAAAATTTGACATATTTCCTTGATTATCCATTTTTAACCTCATACCTCATACAAGCTGTTACACAAAAAATTACAGGTATAATCACCTTAGCTTTTAAAGTAAAGGCACCATGGATGTTATTAATCATGTAATGTCATCAATAGGGAGAAAAACAATCCACCACATTGTTAAAACCCACAATAACAGAACAGTAAGCGAGGCAAGAGAAGCCAGGAATGAAAACTGGATAAAGGAGAAGTTGGCGGTCCTCAAGCTGTGGTGGCAAGCTAGCTTTCCCTGCCTCTCAGGTGACAATTTATCTTGGCTTGAAACCAGATCAGAGATGTGATGTTATCTGAGGTGATTTTAGTTTCATTCCTCAGGAAAGCCGTGCATTAGTTTGAAAGACTGTTACCTTTGATGTGTCTCAGATAGTAAATCTTTAGATCACATGTTTCTATAACTTTTGTTCTAATCTGTTAGGGGAGTGACATTATATTTTTACCTACTACATTTTACATACTCTGAATAAAATGCACAGTATTTTAGTTTTCTACTGAATTTGTGATGCAAATTTTGTTGGAATTTCAGAAATTAAAGGATAGATTTATGCATATTTCAAAATCTAACTGTTCAAAATGAGACAAGTTTACATGTAAAAAAGAGTTACTTAAATTTCTCATTATATTGAGCATGAATCTTGTGTTCACTGTGTAAGTTTCGACAATTAGAGCCACACGTGTACAAAAAACCAGTCAAGCAGATAAGATCTCACTCTTAGAAAACATCATAATATGTTTTGTAAAATTTTATAGAAGTTGTATAAGCAATTACTTTGTACCTATTCTTCTTAATAAATTATTTACTAATGGTCATATTTTCAGGTAGTGTATTTGGTATTACATGCTACTGAGTCTGGAAACATAGGTGAATATATAATAAATGGTTTTTTGGTAGATATGTTCTAAGAGTTTAAGGTGATCCTAAGATCAAAAGAGTTGAGAACAATTTCCCTAAGTAAATCATGCAGCAGTTTTTAGGGAACATTACAGGAACATCTCAACTAAATGACTATTGATCTATTCTTTTAACAGGTAACAAATGCTAGGGCTGGGGATTTAACAGTAAGCCAAATGGATAAAAATTCATGCACTAATATAGTTTCATTCTAGTTGGGGAAAATAGGTAATAAGTTTATAATATAAATAAGTGTATAGTGTTCAAGTATATAGAGATAGGGAGTGCCAAGGGAAAGACGGTGTTACATGTTACTTGGGAAAAAATTCATTCAAAGAAGGAGAGCGTGTGAGCTCTGCAGCCATCTGGAGGAAGTAAGCTATTGAAAAAGAGAAAAGCCACAATCATGGTCCTTGGGGCTAAGAAGGGGATACCCTGCATGTACTGGGAACCTTGGGGATGCCAGGGTGACTTGGCAGAGTGAAGGATGGTGAAAGCAGTAGATGAAATAAAAGGGATGACAATTGGCAAATCCACTAGTCCTTTCAAGGGATTAGATTTTATTCTAATTGAGATGGGAGAGGGGGACTAATGAATAGTACTGACTGCAAAGTGACGTGACCCTACCTGCATTTTAACAAAATCACTCTGTTTGCTGATGTGATAATAGATATTATGGGTTCAAAATTTGATGCGGGCAGACTAAATAAAGAGATTTTGAACAAACCTGGAAGAATATTTTCTGGTTGTAATCCAGGTAGAGTAATGATGGTAGTGTGAGAGGAACATGGCCAGTGTCTGGCTATATTTTGAAGGTAGAACCGGCAGGATTATTAATTTGAGGGGGAAAAAGGAAGTCAAGAAAAGCTTCATAGCTTTTAGCTGCTTTACAGTTATATCAGCTGGAAAGGTAAAAGCGACAGGAAAAGCAGTTGTGTGTTGAGGGGTATAAGGAGTTCAGTTTGACATATAGTAAGTTTTATATACCTATTTTAAACATTCAGTGGATATATAAAATAGGTACATTTCAAGGAAGAACTTTAGGGTTGAGATAAATATTTTGGAGTGATCAACATACAGGTGATATTCAAAGCTACTGAATCTGGAAACATAAGTGAATATATAAAAAGTGGGTTTTTGGTATATGTGTTTTAAGAGTTTAAGGTAATCCTGAGACCAAAAGAGTCATGACCTTTTTGTCTAAATCAACTCTTCGGCGAGAAACGCCAATATTAAGATACTAGGGAAATGAAGAAGAACCAGTTAATAAGCCTATATAGAGTAGCCACTGAAAGCCAAGAGAAAGTGGTAACTGGAAACTAAGCGGTGAAGGTTCTTTGAAGAAGAGGTAGTGAACAACATTCTTTATTTCATTAGAAAGCAACTAATCACAAAACCTATGAAAAATTGATGAATTTATTTCTGGACCTTGTTTGTTTGTTTGTTTGTTTTTATTTAAATCCAGTTCGGTGACATACAGTGTATTATTAGTTTCAGGTTTACAATATAGTGATTTAACAGTCCCATACAACACCTGAAGCTCATCACAACAAGGCCTTGTTTTAAGGCAGTAGAAATTTTGAAGATTTTTAGGTTTTCCAAGCCACTATATTATTCCTCAGAACATTTCAAAGAAGGAGAAGGGCATTATAATAGCTTTAATTGTAAGATGTGAAAAATGTTATTCTCTGGTTTATTATCTCATTATAAGTCCCTGAGGATTTTAAAATATAATTAACATGTCCATATGGAAAGTTATAATTAAGCCATTGCAATCATTGTGAAAAGGATACTGGACAAACATAGTAATAAATATAAAAACAAGAAGTACAAGTATACTATAGAATATTGTTTTTTTTAACTAAAGTTTATTGTGTATGAAAATTTCTATTTCAAGAACAAATAGTTTTTTTAAATAGCTTCTTTAGCTAGAAGAGATAACATTATAAGTTATCTAGATAAATTAGTAGATTAATAAGATACTAATTACTGGGAAAAGATATCTTACAAATTATAGGTATATTACTATTTATGTTAAATGTTTTTTTCCCTCAGGTACCCTGTATTTTTTAAAAGATATGCAGACTATTGATAGATTTATTTGTCTTTCAGAAGAAAACTGGATGTTAGTAGTCCACTTTGAGTGAGATTTTGAATGATTTTGTTTGAGAACATGTTCATGCCTTGCTAGTATGGTGAAACATTTTAAAGTAGAATGTGCACGATTATATTCTGTAGAAATGATCAAAACAGTAGAATTTCATGTGTAAATACATTGATAGGTTTAACCACAAAATTGAACAACTTACTTATGATTTTGTCTTTATAAATATGTAACATAAAGGAGTTTATTATTTTTCTACCAGCTGATCACTTAATCATATCTCACTTCATTACTATTATAACTTAAAAATTCTATTGACTGTTTTTTTCTAAATATATTTATAGATGTAATAGTTGTTTAGTCTATTAAATTTAATTTCTGTCTTTCAGTCATGATCTAGAAAAAGTCAATCTTCTCATTTACCCAATAACCAGAAATTACTAAGAATATTTAAGGATTAGAGAAATTTGTATTAAAAAAAACACTTGAAGAAATTATATACATAATCTTTAAAGTATAATTATGGAGGTAAAAGCTAACACCTTACTTACTACTTTTTGATTTTTAATTATCAATTTTCAAAACATATGGAATAAGGTGGAATTAATGAAATAATCGTATATTAAAATCAGTGTTTGCACATCTTCATATTCCCTTTATTATAACTAAAGAGTCACTGACACAGTACAACATTGTGGTCCATAAGGAAAGTGGAAAAGGAAATAGTGGAAATACAATAGAATTTTAAACAAAAGCAGTCTATCACAATGATTTTGAGTATGAAATTCAAATGTTGAATCCATATTGAAATTTACAATTGAGTCTGTTGTTTATATAAACTAGGTATTTTATACATGGTTTTAAGATTACAAATTACAGGTATAATATCAAAGTGTTAAATTGAAGCTTGCTCAAGAAAGGAAATTAATAATGTTTTTTTTAATAACTATTGTTTGGAAAAATGTGTTGAAATAAATTTTATCAAAATATGTAGAAAATCTGAGGGTATATATAACCTTATAATTTGTCATAAGCACAACCTTACAATACAAAATGTACGGTATCTTCAAGTTGGGCCAGGGGATCTCACATTGGACCAAGGGGAAACATACAGATTTTCAATATATATTATTTTAAAATAAAGATATTTTTTATTTAATTTTCTTTTTTTTTTTTTTAATTTTCTATTTCTACAAAGAAGGTTTCTGAAGTTTGCAAACAATGATTCTCAATTTTTTTTCTAGGAAACCATTTTTCACAGAGTTGCTTTTCTTCCAGAACTAGTCTATTTCCTTGACCTTATATACTGCAAGTGTACACAAAAGATGAAGTATAGGCAAAGAATAAAGCATGGCTGGTGCCTGCAATTCTAATATGCACACATAGAAGTATACATTTTTATTGTCTGCATGATAAACATTTTTTATATCTACCGGCATCTAAAAAAACAAACAACAAAAATGATACCTTTTTATCATTCCTTGAATGGCAGAGAAAATTAGGAAAATAGTATAGGATATGCATTTTAAACTGAACTTCCGAGTACATATTGATGTATCTAATCAAATAAACAAAACAACATTGAAAATGTATTTCATTATGCACAATCATGAATATAAATATTCTGTGTATCCAGAAAAATATGAAAGATGTGGCATATTTATTAAAAGTAATCTTGGCAAAGTTTGCAGTTCCATTTAAGTATAAAGGTAAGCTTCAGAACTTAGAGGTTCTGAGGTCTATTACAGCTCAGGATGCTAAGGAGCTAGGCCAGAATCTTCTAATGGACAGATTAAAGTCTCCTCCAGATTCCTAATGTTTTTAGGAAAAAAACCCTGCTGGGGAGTGAATCTTCACTTGGCAAACTGCTGGGCTTCCTCTTAAGATACTTGTAAGATTTTGAACTTGAATTTAGTAGAACGTTGAAGAGCTAGGGTAGAATATTTTTATGGGAAAATTAGATTTTCCCGGTGTTTCAGAATCTTGCTTGAGAATCAAAAACAAAGCTGAGATAGCCCGAGTCTACTAAAATGTCAAATAAGCACAAACTTAGCTCAGTTCTTGACAGGATTAGGTAATTTACTTAAGTAATTTAGCCCTTTTGTAAGAAAAAAAAAAAAAAAAAAAAACAATTGGAGATTTCATTATTGTTATGTATACAGTTTCCCAAGTGAATTTTTAAAAAGTACAAGATGTTCAAATAAGCAAGAAAATATGTCTTATAGTCAACAGAAAAAAATAAAAGTCCAGAGATTTTAAACAAAGATGAAACATCAGAACAAAATTGGTTTCATTCCAGAAAACGCAAGTTTTGTTAAACTTTGGAAAATCAATCAATGTAATTCACCATATCAAAAGACTTGCAGAATGATCATTTGTTCTAAATTCAAGAACCTAGTCAAGATCATGATTCTTAGCAAACTAGAAATAAATCACATTCTCTTAACCTAATAAATTATCTATAAGAATCCTTGGGAGAACATTATACTTAGTAGCATTTATTAATATATAATTACCACTGAGAATAAAATACAATTCTTTCTATTTCCCTTTATACTCAATATCATACTGAAGTTCTAAACAGTACAATGAAGAAAAGATATATTAAGGGGCGCCTGGGTGGCTCAGTCGTTGGGCGTCGGCCTTCGGCTCAGGTCATGATCCCAGGGTCCTGGGATTAAGCCCCGCGTTGGGCTCCCTGCTCCGCAGAAAGCCTGCTTCTCCCTCTCCCACTCCCCCTGTTTGTGTTCCCTCTCTCACTGTGTCTCTCTCTGTCAAATAAATAAATAAAATCTTTAAAAAAAAAAGAAAATATATATTAAAACGTAAGATTTTTGTAGAAAAAATAACTTTTTATGTAGATGATATAATTGTGTACATAAAAGTTCCCATGAATTTACACATAGCTTATATGAATAGAGAAGCAATTTCAGGAAGGTCAATGGATTCAAAGTTATGAAATTTGTTGTGTTTATTTTATATACTAATAAAAAATAAATACATATTGGTATTTAATATTAATACACTTTTAAATAGTATCAAAACACCAATACCTAAAAATAAATAAAATAAATGACAACATTCAAGACCTATACAATGAAAAATGCAAAATATTAATGAGAAAATAGAAAAAAAATAAAATGGAAGGATATTCCATATCCATTTATTGAAACAGTCAATATTATAAAAATCTCAATGGTCCCTAAACTGATCTAGAAATCAAATGCATTCCACATGAAATACATGAAAAAAACTGAAAAGGCCAAAGAGCCATTAATAGAATAAAAAGTGCTCATTACAATGATCACCTGGAGAATGCGGATTGATATCAGATGTGATATGACTCCATATGCCCAAGAATAGCTAAAATGGAAAATGTTAGCTTACAAAAATTGTAAAATATCACTCTTCAAAGTTCTTAACAGTACTGCCTGGTATTGTATGTGGGGATTGTAGGAAGCTGACATTATCCAACTTTCTCATCATGGTACTGGTTACATGAAAGTTTTCATTTTGTGAAATTTACTAGCTGTTTATTTCCTTTTATTTTTTCAATTTTCTGTCTTGTGTAATACTTCGATGATTTTTTTTAAAAAGCACTATTACATAAAATTGAGAGTCACTACATATTGATTAAAGTTTCAACTTACCAAGAACATTTAACAAAGTATACTCATATGCACCTAATAATTTAAACTATAAAGCAAATGCTAACATGGAAAATAAACTAGGAAATATATTTTCATAAAGAGTAATTTTACTATACCTCTTAGCTTTTGATAGATGAATTATATTCCAATAAAACAAAACAAAAAGAATCACATAGAAAACTTTGAACACTAGCAAGACCACTGAGCTAACAAATCTTACATACAACACTTCTTTTAACAATGGCAAGTAATGCCTCTGCATCTTTATCAGGTCCTCTTGGGGAATTTATAAGAAAAGAAACATACATCTGACCATAAAATATTAATGAATGTCACAGAATCTGGAGTGGCTCTTCAGAATGTAATTGTCTAAGACAGACATAGAAAAGAAAAAAAGAATTTTAAAATCACCTCAATATAAAAGAAAAAGACATCTCAAAATTCATCAAAGAAGTTGTAATGAAATTCAGTATGTAAAATTTGATATTGAAAAGACTATATATAAAGTGTGTGAGATACATTTGAAGTAGAAATTAGAGGGAGACTAATTACTTTAAATCCTTATTTTAGGTCGCCTGGGTGGCTCAGTTGGTTAAGCGACTGCCTTCGGCTCGGGTCATGATCCTGGAGTCCCTGGATCGAGTCCCGCATCGGGCTCCCTGCTCAGCAGGGAGTCTGCTTCTCCCTCTGACCCTCCCCCCTCTCATGTGCTCTCTCTCTCTCTCATTCTCGTTCTCTCAAATAAATAAATAAATAAATAAATAAATAAAATCTTTAAATCCTTATTTTAGAAAGTAGTAACACCGAGAAGATAATATAGTTAAGCATAGAAATACAGGGAATAGAAAAAATTGTAATATAAGGTGTTACAAAAACCAAAAGTTTTTTTTTTTTTTTTTTTTTTTTTAAGAGAGGGAGAGGGAGAGAAAGAGAGATAAAGAAAGAGGGGGATGGGGCAGAGAGAGAAGGAGAGAGAGAATATTAAGCAGGTTCCACATCCAGCACAGAGCCTGACACTGGGTTCAGTCTCACAACCCTAAGATCATGACCTGAGCTGAACTCAAGAGTTGAACACTTAACTGATTGAGCCACCCAGGTGCCCCTGAAACCAAAAGATTTTTTATAAACACTAATGACATTACTCATGATATTGATTTAAATGGAGGAAGAGGGAGAGAGATGGCATAGACAACATTAAAAATGAAAAAGAAAGACATAAATTATTATGAAAATAGACAACAGGTAAAGTCAGAGAAACTAACCTGAAATCTCAAGTTTGGTTAAAGATCTATCCAATCAAATTGAAAGCAAAAACATACAGAACTTCAGTGTGAAGATAGCTTACTCTTCAAAATTAAAATTAGATTGATTAAACAACGAAGTATTAGTGACCTGGAAGATTGATTCCAGAGTTGCTGTAAGATTTGAAAGTTACAGATAGGTTTTCACTCCTATGTTGGGGGAGCAAAGAAATTCTGATCAAGGTAATACAAATAGAGAAATGGAAACAAATCCAGAACTAAATATTTTGTAGAGAACTTAAAAAGATCAAAAACAAAGAAGCATGTAAATGTAACTGATGTTATAGCTAAATTGCCCTCAAGAATGAGCAAATACATGTTTTCAGTGAACACTGAATTTAACACCCACAGATTTTTGCTGAAATAGTAAAAAAATCAGGAACTTTACTGTATAGAAAAACCAGAATGCAAAATATAATGCTGAGATGCAGAATGAAACTAAATGTTTGTATAAAACTGAATAAGAATCAAGTTTTTCCTCTTAAGGAACACTACTAACTACAGAGTTAAGACAGTATTGTCTTAAAAATAATAATAACATTGTAAAAATAATAAGACAGATCGATATTGGCATTCCAAATCATCTGTGTTCATGTACTGTTTGAAAGGAGAATAGAAGTTGGTTGACTTTATGATACTTTTAGTCAAATACACATGTTAAAATATTAGAAGGGAGATAAATAATATATTAAAATATTTAACTTCAAGAGTATAGGAAACAGGAAATATTCTCTGACATATTAAAAAAAAAACTAACAGAACAATAGGAATCAGGAATGAAGGAAGAGAGTGCCTCATCCCCAACATACATACAAAAATGACAAGGTAAATAGAAAATGCAAAATAAGCCAAAATCAACAAGTCTAAATAATCAGTAATCATCATCAATAAATATGGATTTATTTTTTTTATTTTTTTTATTTTTAAGCTTTTATTTATTTGCGAGAGAGACAATGACAGACAGAGAGCATGAGAGGGAGGAGGGTCAGAGGGAGAAGCAGACTCCCCGCTGAGCAGGGAGCCTGATGTGGGACTCGATTCCGGGACTCCAGGATCATGACCTGAGCCGAAGGCAGTCGCTTAACCAACTGAGCCACCCAGGCGCCCCAATAAATATGGATTTAACCAGCTAATTAAAAGAGGTATTTTCAGATTTTAATTTTCACATCTCTTGCTATTTTTATAAGACAGAAACATAATAACAGAAAAATGGAAATTAGATTTAAAAGATTCACATTAGTAAATACTAACAGAAAGAAAAGTAGCATAGCTTTAATAATATTACAGTACATTTTAAGGTAAATATGTACTGGAGATAAAGAGTATTTTTAAATTCCTGATAAAATGAATATTTCAACAGGCAGGTAGAACATACAGCAAAAATTAGCATAATCACAAAGAAAATGAACAAATCCACAACTGTGCTAGAAACCATTATTCTCAGATACTGATACATGAGGCAGGCACACACACAAGATCAGTGAGTATTTGGAAGATTTAGATTCATATGAATATAGGTTCATATAGAACCCTAACCAACCAAATTAGAGTTGCAAATTCTTTTTTTTTTTTTAAACATTTTATTTATTTATTTGACAGAGAGAGAGACACACCGAGAGAGGGAACACAAGCAGGGGGAGCAGGAGAGGGAGAAGCAGGCTTCCCGCGGAGCAGGGAGCCCGATGCGGGGCTCGATCCCAGGACCCCGGGATCATGACCTGAGCCGAAGGCACACTAACGACTGAGCCACCCAGGCGCCCCAGAGTTGCAAATTCTTATAAATATGTCAAATTTGACTTGAAATATAAATTGTATTACATAATTATTTGTTTTAATCCAGAAAAATATATAATGCCCTTAATCTTGGACATACAGAAAGGAGGATTTAATTTGACATTGAAAATAGTTTAGTGCTTAAAGAGGTAGGAAATAAAAAAAAAAAGATGTGATGTTTTGGGGTCAAGATTAATAAATGAATATAATTAGAATTTCCCTCTGAGAAATGTAAAGAATAGCTAAATGGTATAGGTGACACTGATTAGTGGTGTGCTTTTAACATAAGAATGTCTAAAGAGTTGGGGCACCTGGGTGGCTCAGTTGGTTAAGCGTGTGCCTTTGGCTCTGGTCATGATCCCAGGATCCTGGGATCGAGCCCCACATCTGGCTCCCTGCTTAGCGGGGAGTCTGCACCTCCCTCTCCGTTTGCTGCTCCCCTCTCTGTTTGCTGCTCCCCCCTGCTTGTGCTCTCTCTCTCTCAAATAAATAAAAAGAATCTTAAAAAAAAAAAAAAAAAAGAATATCTAAAGAACTCACACTGTGTACTAAGCACTTTCCTAACCAACTTTTATTTATCAATTCACACAGTCCATACAATCCTATCAGTGGGCTGGCCCCCATGTACCATGAGAACACTGGAACTGAAAGAATACTACCCCAAACAGCCAAAGCAACCTTGAAAAAGAAAAGCAAAGCTGAAGGCATCACGATTCCAGACTTCAAGTTATATTACAAAGCTGTAGTAGTCAAAACTCTATGGTACTAGCACAAAAATAGGCACATAGATCAATGGAACAGAATACAAAATCCAGAAATGAACCCACAACTATATGGTCAATTAATCTTTGACAAAGCAGGAAAGAATATCCAATGGAAAAAAAGACAGTGTCTTCAACAAATGGTGTTGGGAAAACTGCACGGCCACATGCAAAAGAATGAAACTGGACCACTTACACCAAACACAAAAATAAATTCAAAATCAATTAAAAAAGTGATTACAGAACTAAATGTGAGACATGTGAGCCATTAAAATCCTAGAGAACACAGGCGGTAACCTCTTTGACATTGGTCGTAGCAACCTCTTACTAGATATGTCTTCTGAGGCAAGGGGAAAAAAAAGCAAAAATAAACTGTTGAGACCTCATCAAGATGAAAAGCTTGTGCACAGGGAAGGAAACAACAACGAAACTAAAAGGCAGCCTACAGAATGGGAGAAGAAACGAAGAAACAGACACTTAACTACAGAGAACAAGCTGATGGTTATCAGAGGGGAAGTGGGTGGGGGAATGGGTGGAATAGGTGATGAGATTAAGGAGTGCGCTTGTGATAAGCACCAGGTGTTGTATGGAAGTGTTGCACCTGAACTAATATTACACTGTAAGTTAACTAACTGGAATTGAAATAAAAAATTTAAAAAAACAAAAACAAAAACAAGTAAGTAACCACCCTGATGTGACATAGCTAGTAAGTAGCAGACCAGAATTTGAATCCTTGGCATTTGGGATTATTGTTTGGAGTCAGAGTAAGACATTTATTTATTGTCCAAATATGAAATGTTTTATAGAAAGTAATTTAGGGAAATGAAGCTAAATTTTATTGTAAGTGAGTCAAGGTTACGCTAAGATTATTTTTTGTGCCACTTTTTTTTCTTTGTAATCTTTATTTCGTATCCTCAACTACAGAAGAAAACATCAAGATAGGACCAACTAAGTACTGTAAGCAATGTAGCTGGATCTTTTGGGGAATAATAGAAATCTGTACTAAATAAGGCTTTAACTTTATGTCAGAATATATATTCCTAAATAGAGAGATAGCCTTTTGGCAGATACATAAAACTTAGAAGTACTACAGATTTAAAGTTTCTTTCTTTCTTTTCTTTTCTTTTTTTTTTTTAACCAAATCTGCTGGTAGTTACAGTGGTTTTATGAATACTAGAGTCCCTCATGAAGTATAACATGCCATTTAAAACACAGAGGAAGAAATTACAGGTGAAAAAAATGAGGGTATGCACATCTAAGCCTCAGAAGATGAGAACTAATAATATATTTGTTTCATCAATGGCTTGAATGTTAGAAATTTTGTGGGAGAAAAGAGCTAAAAGCCAAGGCTGAAGTGGGCATGAGTGGAGGAGATAAGAATGTCAACCCCCACCCCCACTCTAGCTATTTGAAACTCTAATGAATTTAGGTTTTTATGAAATCATTGGAAGGGCTAGAAACTTGGTTATTTGGGAATTTTAGTTTTTTTTTTTTAAATGGAGAAGGGAATGGTAATGAAGGGACCAGTCTGTAAAAATTTCACTACAATGATAAATATTCAGACTCTATCATTTTTTAAAATGTGGCTTTCTAAAACCCAATCCCAAATATTCCGATTTCATCAGATCTCAAGCACTGCCTAGAATACTTTATTCTTGTTTAGCAGTGACAGCTCTACCCTTGGGTTGGCAACATCCTCAGAAATGAAGAGAGTTAACAGTGCTCGAAAAGAATGTCACCAAATTGTCATTCATGTACTCTTTGACTCAACTAATATATTCTCTTCTGGATTCTAAGTATACAGAAGAGAACAAGAAGAGGAGGAAAAATCTCCCTGAGGGAGTTCACATCTGTTGTGGACTGAAGTCTGTGTCCCCACAAAATTCCTACATTGCAACCCTACCTGCATTATGATGGTATTAGGAGATGGGACATTTGGGAGGTAATTGGGATTAGATGAGCTCATGAGGATGAAGTCCTCACAAATGGGATCGGTGCCCTTAAAGAGTCAAGAGAGAGCTTGTTGTCTGTCTGTGTTCTCCACCAGGTGAGAATATAATAAAAAGGCAGCAGTTTGCAACCTGGAAGAGGACTCTCACCAGAACCTGACCATGCTGGCACCCTGATCTCACACGTCCAGCCCCCAGAATTATGAAAATAAATTTCCATTGTTTATAAGCCGCCCAGTTTATGGTATTTTGTAATAGCAGACTGAACTAAAACGTTCCAATTTATGTGACTTATCCATAAGCTAAGCTGATTTCTCTCGTACTCTATCTAAATGTTTGAAATCATACGCCCTACAACAATCACTTTGTGACTCTGGAGTTGTTTCAACTGTGGCAGTTATGTCTTGTGTAAAACCAAACAAAGCAATCATCAAATTAAAATAATAATTTGACCACCATGATCATTATGTTGATTTAGCTCTTTCAATCAGTGTTAAATCTACAAGCCATAGTTTTATTATTATTTCTTCACTTTATAATACAAATCTGAGGGCATTTATATAATAGCATAGATAAAGATGAAGCCACAGGGAGCTAAGCCAAGGTAGGACTACAAAGTGGGCAGGATGGAGAAAGCACAAAAATCTGTATGCGCTGAGGAAACAGGTCTGCTTACAGTTGAATTTCTATTAACTAAACCTATGTCAGAATCATTAAGATTTATTTTTGGGAAACAAAAACTACTCTACCTATTTGAAACACAAAGGAAGGACACCTGGGTGGCTCAGTCAGTTAAGCGTCTGCCTTCGGCTCAGGTCATGATTCCAGGGTCCTGGGATTGAGTCCCGCATCAGGCTCCCTGCTCAGTGGGGCACCTGCTTCTCCCTCTCCCTCTGCCTGCTACTCCCCTGGCTTGTGCTCTCTCTCTCTCTCTCGTTCTCTCTCTCTCTCTGTGTCAAATAAATAAATAAAATCTTAAAAAAAAAAAAAAAGAAACGCAAAGGAATTTAAGTCTTGACAAAATCACTGGAAGGGATAGAAAACAGGTTCTTGCTGAGGTCTCAACAATTGCTCCCACAACAACACTCAAGCCCAGGCCTTCCAAGGGAGCAAGCCTTAATAGGGGCAGTGGGAGCAGGAACAGCCCCTGCAGGGCTTTGCTGACCTCAGGAGCACGTTACAGTAGTTATGATCCCAAAATCCGGAAACTGCTGTCCCCTCATCTTCTTTCAATGGTCATAGATCTAATAATGACTGAACACCAAAACACTGCTGCGAAAACACCAATGACTCCAGAACCTGGTTTTATAGCAGGAAATAAACAGAACCAGAAAAGAGTCCTCTAAGGAATATAGTCAATGATATATATATAGTAATAGTTTAGGATGGTGATAGATGGTGACCACACTGTGGTGAGCATGGCACAATGTGTAAACTTATAAACGTATAAATGATGATGATGTACACCTGAAAAGAATGTAACGTTGTGTTGTCAGCTATACTCAAATTAAAAAAAAAAAAAAAGAAAACAAAAAACAAAAAAGAAAAAAACCTGCTTCTGCCTCACTTCCACCTTCCAAATATTCTGCAAATGCATTCAATTGGCAAAACCTAATTTGTATCCAGAATCTGTGTCTCTAGTGTTTACAGTAAAGGAATGTTCAATATCCCAAATTTGAAAAGGATGCATAGTGCCAATCTATTCTGTCCTTAATAACCCCAGCATGGAAAGCAGTTTGGAGAAGGTTGATTGGAAATTTTAATAGAAATAGTAAAAGAATATATTCCTGGGAATTCTTTATTCTACCTCCTCTGATTAATAGACATCACTGCTTAGGACTTTTTGCTGCTAGCAGTTAAGCTTTTTTAAAAATTTTAATTAAATGCTTTCACATTACTATTTAAATGATTAATTGACTTAGTCTCCCCTCCAATTGCATTCAGTTGTTTAAAAATGTCTTTCTTAGAATAAATTAATCTCCAATTAGCAGACTGATGTGGGGAAGAGATAGATACATATTTGTGGATCTTTATTTCCACAACCCTTGCTTATTAGAATCAGAGTTAGAAATTTGCAACTTCAAATATCTGCCAACTGCTTTATAAATACCACAGAAGCTCCAAATCATGTTCTGTGAATAGTAAATTTCCTGAAGGAAGGAATTTGGAATGATATTCCTAAAATACAATTTATCCAAGTCTTACTATGTTCTCTGGTAGAGTTATGCTAACGACTACACATCAAGATGAAAGTATAATTTTCTCAAACTACACAGTGAGAAGTCTACGTGCTCGTTCATAGTAACAATTATGATTAGACTATCATTACCAAAATAGAAGTTTAGCTGTATCTTGTTTCTTGGTTCTAGCTACACAGATTTTTATGTATCTTAAAATGTATATGCATTGGTATCTCTAGGTTGTTTTGCCATTGTCTGTCAGTGCTAAAATTAAACTTTAAGATGCTTTTTAAAAAATACTTAATATAAAAATTTGGAAAAAAAGAATTTTGACTTAATATCAGGCTAATTAATCAGTGATTTTTCTTTCTCAAAAATACTTCCATTTAAAAATATTTTCATTTTTATTTCATTTTTAACTTATTTTGTTTTATTTAATATGTATTTCATGTTTAAATATTACATTTAGTACATGCATAAAATGTTTATATCAGTATTTATATTGGTTATTTTCTAAGATTTTATTTATTTATTTGAGAGAGAGAGAGAGAGAAAGCACATGAGAGGGGGGAGGGTCAGAGGGAGAAGCAGACTCCCTGCCGAGCAGGGAGCCCGATGCGGGACTCGATCCCGAGACTCCAGGATCATGACCTGAGCCGAAGGCAGTCGCTTAACCAACTGAGCCACCCAGGTGCCCTATATTGGTTATTTTGTTTGTCATAGAATGTGGTATTCACACACTGGCATTCTTGAAAAGATAGAGAAATGTTTGAAACAGATTAAAATAAAAGGTTTAAATGCAAGCCTGACTAAAATGAACTTAAGTAGAAAAGTATGACTAAAATGAACTTAAGTAGAAAAGTATGCTAAAGTACTAACTTTCCACAGTAACTGAGAGAAACATACAATGAAATAATTTAGTTTGCATTTTCCTTTTTGAATAATTGTTCACATCTGGCTCATTTAATTTTATTAAAAAATATCTTACAACATTTGAGTTCAAATTAATTCTCATGTTAAACACACAGTACACATTTTTATAACACTTGTACCTTTTTCAAGTGAGTAAGTACTCAAACATGTCAGTTAATGTAAAAGAATTTGAAAAAAAAAGCATGCAGTATTATAACTGAACTATAACCCACATCTGGGTATAAATAAAACAAGTCTGTTTTTGAAAAAAATAAAAGTAATAAAAATAAACTATAGTAAATATTTTCTTCTATCAAAATCTAGTTTACACAGGTTTTTGAGTTGTTATGACCAATGGAACTGTGCACCTATTAGACAGCTATGATTTTATTATGTGTAAATTATACTTCATTTTTTATTGAAATATAGTTAACATATAACATTGTAAATTTAAGGTTCAAACCATATATCAGATAAAGGAGTTAATGTCCAAAATATATAAAGAACTCATACAACTCAATAACAACAACAACAAAAAATCTAGTTTAAAAATGGGCAGAGGAGCTAAAACATTTTTTTTCAAAGAAGACATGCAAATAATCAGCCAAAGCATAAAAAGATGTTCAACTTAATTAATCATTATGGAAATGCAAATCAGAACCACAGGAAGATATCACTTCAGGCCCATTAGTATGGCTATCACCAAAAGGACAATAGACAACAAGTGTTGGGAGGATGTGGAAAAAGGGGGGCCCTTGTGCCCTGCTGGTAGGAATGTAAATCGGTGCAGCCACTCTGGAAAACAATATGGAAGTTCCTCAAAAAATCAGAAGTAGAACTACTATATGATCCAACAATTCCATGTCTGGATATATATCCTAAGGAAATGAAAATAGGATACACTTCATTTTTTAAAAAAGTTACAAGAAGCATTTTGTTTTCTCATTTGCAGAGTTTATTGCTTTTTGGTGACTACTGAAAAGACATCCTTATAAAGTGTATTGTTTAGAATCAAATATTTTTAAATATAGATTTTAAAACATGTAGGAATAGATTATTAAGTATTATATAGTAGAGTTAAAAGATTCTCCTGATTTTCTTGGGAGCATAGGAGAGGTCCTCTACACATATTTGTCCATTAGGATTTTTTCCCATGGAATTAAAGACCATGATCAGACAAACAGGATCTTTTACAGTTTAAATGGTTTTGTGGCAAACCCATTATATATGAAAACTGAGCAGCCTTTATGTTTAGATTTTGGATGTTTGAAAAATGTATGACGTTAACACTAATAGCTTTAAGTTCATATTGTGCTTCACAATTCACATTAGCTTTTCCTGAATCTTAACTAATCCTGAATCTCATTAATTCCTAACTCATTCCTAGTGTCTTTTAAATTTATTACAGTTCTGCCTGATTTGACAAACATTCATTTACTGTTTTTTTTTTGTTTTTTGTTTTTGTTTTGTTTTGTTTTTTATGTGTGTGAAATATAGCTTTAGGTGACAGATTTGCTAAAATAAGAAAAGGTTATGGGGCGCCTGGGTGGCTTAGTTGTTAAGTGTCTGCCTTCGGCTCAGGTCATGATCCCAGGGTCCTGGAATCAAGCCCCGCATCGGGCTTCCTGCTCTGCGGGAAGCCTGCTTCTCCCTCTCCCACTCCCCCTGCTTGTGTTCCCTCTCTCGCTGTGTCTCTCTATAAATAGTAAATAAATAAATATAAATAAATAAATAAATAAATAAATAAATAAAATAAGAAAAGGTTATCCTTTCCTTCAGGGAGTTTGAAGGGAGGGGAAGAGTCAATTGTGTTGTCTTTTTTTTAATTATGTTATGTTAATTATCATACATTACATCATCAGTTTTTGATGTAGTGTTCCATGATTCATTGTTTGCTATAACATCCAGTGCTACATGCAGAACGTGCCCTCTTTAATACCCATCACTGGGCTAAGCCATCCCCCCACTCCCCTCCCCTCTAAAACCCTCAATTTGTTTCTGAGTCCATAGTCTCTCATGGCTCATCTTCACCTCCGATTTCCCCCCCTTCATTTTTCCCTTCCTACTATCTTTCCTATCTTCTTTTTTTTTTTTTTTTTAACATATAATGTATTATTTGTTTCAGAGGTACTATGGTGAGCACTGTGAATCGGGGAAGAGTCAATTCTAACAACAGATCCAGAACCTGGATTGAAGAGGCTGGGTGTAAAGATGGGAACACCTTGAATGCCTTCTCTATGTGTCTCAAGGTCTTACTTTCACACACTTGTTCATTTATTTATTTATTTATTTGACAGAGAGCGACAACGAGAGAGGGAACACAAGCAGGGGGAGTGGGAGAGGGAGAAGCAGGCTTCCCACTGAGCAGGGAGCCCGATGTGGGGCTCCATCCCAGAACCCCAGGATCATGACCTGAGCTGAAGGCAGACGCTTAACGACTGAGCCACCCAGGCGCCCCCACACTGCTTGTTCTTTAAAAAAAAAAAAAAAAATACTGCACTGATAAGCATCATGTCGGAATATTTCTATGTTTGCAGCCATACCCTGGAACAAACAATCTCCATACACGTTACAATCCATGTATTTATTATCCCTGTTCTTTCACATTTACCAAGTGCTCAGATAAAAGGTAGTCTTTGAAAAAAAAGGGCCGTTTTCAATTTATTTCCCCCAATTTTTATATACTGCAAGTGTTCCTGCCATAAGAGCTAATTAAATTCTATGGATCCTGGTTCTAACTGTGAATTTGGCAGGATGTTTAGCTAAAATTTTGTACTTCTTATACTCTCCAGAGTTTTATACAAAATCCCAAAGGACATTTTTATTATGAGAACAACCTGGGAAGACTGGCCTCAAACAAGGTGGCCATTGGGAATACTACAGATCTCTGGTCACTTTCTCTTGCTTATTTTCCTAAGGCTACCTGGTTTCCTAATTTTTTATTTATAAATTTTATCTTTTTCCCTCCCTTCATTTTGTCTATGGATCAGTTATTTTAATCTTGGCTAAGATAAACACATGAAAGTCATTTGCTCTTACTTTACAAATTTATTTATAACAATTTTTAATATCAACAGTGATTGCCAAGGTAATTCTTTTAAGAGATCATTTTGAAAAATGTTATGAGGGGCATAATATTGTATTGTAGGATATATTATAATCGAATAGGATTTGCTAAAATGATTATTGGTATCATGAATATTTAAAGAATTAATTGGATGAAATCTAGACATAGCATCCTGTTTATCCATTATTTTTGTGGTTAACCTTTTAATCTCAAAGTAAATTTAATATGGTAATATAATTTTAAATTTTACTAATCTAGATTATGAGCTGAGATGTTACTTTCTAATAATATTTAATCTATGCTTGAGATTTAATAATATGAATACTGCCCAGATTTCTGATGTGGTTACCTATTCTTGGATTTGATATAAAGCAATGTTCAGGAATACGTACCTTCTAAATAATTCATTTTAGTCTAGCCTTCCAACCTCCCCCTACCCTCCACTACAGCATTTATCTTAACTCTTCTTTATTCAAAGTCAAGGTTTTTTGTTTTGCATAAGCCAACCACTTGAGAACTGGTGTAGACAATCAAACACCAAACTATAGTGATTATACCTCCTAAATATCTTTGATATATATTTAATATGATGGTCTGTATTCTCACTCACTTATATTCTTGCAACATGTCTCCAAAGCGTTTGATGTTACAACTGTATTTTTCTAAGCATATCTCAAGGGACTTATGTGCTGAGCAACATATTTTAGTCACTGTTGCTCTAAAAGTCATAACTTGTTTCATGTACACAGTGTATTTTGTATTCCTACTTTTAGCTTTTCAGTGCTTCTTGAGTCTACATTTACAACAAAGATATTTAAAAATATATTCCTGTAATTACCTTAACAGAGAAAAGCTTGGTGTGAGTATGTATATTGCACTGATTAACTTTTCAAGATATGAGATTTTTCTATTGCACAATAAAATGTAGGGGCACCTGGGTGGCTCAGTCATTAAGCATCTGCTTTTGGTTCAGGTCATAATCTCTGGGTCCTGGGATCGAGCCCCGCATTGGGCTCCCTGCTCGGCGGGAGGCCTGCTTCTCCCTCTTCCACTCCCCCTGCTTGGGCTCCTGCTCTCGCTGTCTCTCTCTCTATCAAATAAATAAATAAAATCTTAAAAAATAAAGATATAAATAAAGGCTACAAGTATTTTAAATCACACATTTTATAATTCGCTTGGTTACAAACCTAGTATATTTCTACCCATGTCATGAAACATTAAATGCTGATATTTGCTACTGATTCATATAATTTAAAGGTAATCTATATTGCACAATAAATTCATATGCATAAACATACACATATACTTGCATATATATATGTTAAAATGTATAATAAATAAATCTGCCTGGAACAGTTTTCAGATTTTAAGAAATTACATGCAGCATATTGAGTACCTATAAATCTATTTCTTTATTATCCTTGTTTTATTATTATTTTTATTTTTATCATTATGTTCAGTTAGTCAACATATAGTACATAATTAGTTTTTTTTTTGTTTGGTTGGTTTTTGTTTTACTTTTTCTAAATATTTTATTTGATGCTTCACATGTACATAATTTCCATATAAACATCTCAGAATTATTTATACTAATCTTTTCATTATTCCTGTTCTTTTCCTATTAGAGACCTTTTTTTTGAAAAGAAAAGAAAAATATTCTTCTTTACTTCAGATGTAGTAACATATCTGAATTCATCTAACTTAAAAACTGCTTAAAAACTCTTGAGTTCCACGTATGAAACAGAATGTTTTTTTTTATTATATGTTAATCACCATACATACATCATTAGTTTTTGATGTACTGTTCCATGATTCATTGTTTGCGTATAACACCCAGTGCTCCATTCAATACGCACACTCTTTAATACTCATCACCAGTTTAACACATCCCCCCACCCCCCCTCCCCTCCAGAACCCTCAGTTTGTTTCTCACAGTCCATAGTCTCTCATGGTTCATCTTCCCCTCCGATTTCCCCCCCTTCATTTTGATGTAGTGCTCAAAGATTCATTAGTTACTTATAACACCCAGTGCTCATCACAACACGTGCCTTCCTTAATACCCATCACTCAGGTACCCCATACCCTCAACCCCCTTCCTTCTGTAACCCTCAGTTTGTTTCCCGGAGTCCAGAGTCTCTCATGGTTTGTCTCCCTCTCTGATTTCTTCCCATTTAGTTTTCCCTCCCTTCCCTGTGGTCCTCCGCACTATTCCTTATGTTCCACATATGAGTGAAACCATATGATAATAGTTTTTTAAGAATTTGATTGACAGATTAAACTAAAAAGTTTCCTGCAAAATAATACTTAACAGTGTAATTAAAACTCCATTAGTTTCTTAAAGTTATTATTTAATTGTATTCTATTCCTTCCTATTATGTTGTTTAAAATTGTGTTGTGGTTTGGGAAAAAGTAACACACTCTTTTGCTCACAACCTCCTGGATTAAATATTACACATTCTCATTACACATAAACTATGCATTATGCTTAATGATCACTAGTTTGAGAGTTACAAAACCATTGAATAGAAACTTAACATTAAAAATACATCTATAAAGAATAAATATTGGCAAAGGAAAACCTCTACTGGATTATAAGACAAGTAAACACAAGATTTTTAGCCTCAAAAAGAAATGATATATGTAAGAAACTTGCATTTCTATTTTGTCCTTAGTCTCATAACGCAGAATATTATTGATAGTCTAGTGGTCTCTTTTTGGAGGCATCACATTAAGCAATCAAACCAACAACATTCATCCTTAGCTTGGCAAACAACACTGTTTTAGATATTCAGAATGTATGCCATAGCCACAGGGGAAATAAGGAAGACCCAATGAAAACTGATTTTTTTCTTGGCAGCAGTAATTTTCTCTCTTCAGATGAACAGAGTGGGAGAAAACGTCAACAGCTATTCAAGTGCTTGTGTAAAGACCAGGGTGGAAGTAGATAGACTGCTAATAACTTCACCATTATCATTTTAAGTTTCATAAATATTTCTTGAATAGCTTTTGAATTTAATTAGTGAAAAGCTCTCTCCATAAAGTTGTTGATTACATTTCAGAGAAAGGGAATCATGGGTCTGTAGAGCAATTGAACATTATACATATATATATATATATATATATATATATATATATACATATATATATACTGTATTTCTTATTTATTTACTTATTTATTCGAGAGAGAGACAGAGAGAGCATCAGCAGGGGGAGCAGCAGAGGGAGAGGGAGAAGCAGAATCCCCCTGAGCAGGGAGGCCAACACAGGGTTTCATGCCAGGACCCTCAGATCATGACCTGAGCTGAAGTCAGACGTTTAACTGACTGAGCCACCCAGGTGCCCCTACATACTGTACTTCTAAAACAAGTACGGAGTCAGAAAATGTCCCATTGTTCGATTGTTTCAGAACTATTGATTAAAAAGATTAAGATCCAAAAGAAAAAAAAAGAAAAATGTCCCATTCCACACATTGAATTGATTAATTACTTATTCAAAAATACAGCCAGTTGACCAATATTTTACATAAACTATAATCTAAGATGTAAATATTAAGTTTTATAATAGTAGTCTAGCCCTTTTTTTCTTTGCAAAATGTCCTAACACTTTTGCTGTAACTAAACATTCCAATAGTGCTGAAAATCTTTTAAAAATATATACACTACATCAAAAATTAATGATATACTATATGTTGGCTAACTGAACATAATAATAATAATAATAAAAAATAGATATGGAAATGAAAAAATAAAAATATATAAGAAAAGAAATATCGATTGAATATATTGCATGTAAAATTACTTGTTAAACCTCAACATAGTTCTCCCCAAGTATTGATTTTATTTTTGTTTTTTTTAACTTTTAAAATTTTTTTTATTTTATTATGTTATGTTAATCACCATACATTTACATCATTAGTTTTTGATGTAATGTTCCATGATTCATTGTTTGCGTATAACACCCAGTGCTCCATGCAGTACGTGCCCTCTTTAATACCCATCACCAGGCTAACCCATCCCCCCACCCCGCTCCCCTCTAGAACCCTCAGTTTGTTTCAAAGCTACATTTTTTCTCTTTATTTTTATTTTTTTTAAAGATTTTATTTATTTATTTGAGAGAGAGAGAATGAGAGAGAGCACATGAGAGGGTTTAGGGTCAGAGGGAGAAGCAGACTCCCTGCCAAGCAGGGAGCCCGATGCGGCACTCGATCCAGGGACTCCACGATCATGACCTGAGCCGAAGGCAGTCACTTAACCAACTGAGCCACCCAGGCGCCCCATTTTTTTCTCTTTAAAATAAAAACACTTTAAATTTTTTTTTCCATTGTATGCTTTAAAATGTTATTTTTCAGTTTGTAAAAATAACATATATACAGTAGATAAAAATTTTAAATGCAGATGTTTACAGAAGGTATTAAAATAATATAATTCCAACATAAGACATAAATATTATCAATATTTTATGTAATTATTTAGGCTTTTTGATAAAATACAGTTGACTCTTTTCCACTGTCTTATTTATTATAGAAATTTCCTATGTCACTAAACTTGCATGTTATTATTTTAAATAACTGCTAATTTTTTCATCATATAAGTATACTGTGACATAGTTAACAAACTGATTTTTATTCGACACTTAAATTGCTTCTATTTTAGTAACGTTGTGCTAAATATCATTGGACATATATCTTTGCTTACGCTTTTGACTGTTTTTATCATAAGTACATTGAGGTGAAATTATAAGTACATGGAAGTTGAAAAGATTAAAAGCATACTATTTACTGGGCACCTGGGTGGCTCAGTTGGTTAAGCGCCTGACTTCTGGCTCAGGTCATGATCTTGGGGTCTAGGATCGAGTCCCGGTGTCAGGCTACATGCTCAGTGGGGAATCTGCTTCTTCCTCCCCCCTGCTCCTGCTCTCTTTCTGTCTCTCAAATAAATAAAATCTTAAAAAAAGATTCTCTCTCCCTCTGCGCCTCCCTACCACTTGCTTTCTCTCTCCCTCTAAAAAATATTAAATAAATAAAAATTTTAAAAATGTACTATTTACTACATAATACAAAATTAGCACGGATATATATGTGCATATACATACATAATATTTAATGGTATTTGCAGAAAATCAAGAAATATGTGATGTTACTATTATAATGAATTAAGTAAGTTTCTCTCTAAATATTTCATATGTCTATCTTTCATGCCATTAAATCTTCAGTGTACATCAAAACTCCTGAAATAATATAGGGAAACATTATGTATTTGTTGAGTCCTATAGTAAATTGAATCTTCTATAATGTCAGGTATTACCTCTTAGAAAATTTTTGTTTGCTTCAGATAGTATATTACTAGTTGCAGAAGATATGTACCATTTATAATATTGATAAAATGAGCTCTCTGTAAAGGATAACCAAAGTGGTCATATTGCTTAAAGCCAGGCTGTGTAGCTAAACTAGGAGAAAACCATTAAATCATACTTCTGTAAACAATGTAGGCAATCTAGTACAGAGTCTTCGAGGGGGATTTTGAATATTAAAAAGCATATTGTGAATCACTGGCTAGTATATCTCACCCTTACATTCACCAAGAGTGATTATCAGGCCACCAGGCATGGCAGATATAATGACAGAGCTGACCCAGTCCTCCTGTTAGGTGATGCAACCGTGGTACAAGTTTAGTGCACTGAAATCATAAATGTGACATGGGGTTCCTGATTGTATCATCCCTTAAATCACTTCTCATAGTTGAACCAACTGATAAATTGACAAAACTTTCAAGTAGGTTATGACTAAAATATTAACATGATTTCTGATAAAGTTAGTTGGACACTACAGCTTAAATGTATGATCACAGGTAGACTTCTTACCACTTTCACCTACTCATCAGCTTGGAAAGAACCACTTGAGGGGAAGTTTGGTCTGGTGTGAAGCAGTCATATTTACCGAGACTCACTACCGCAAACCGCATTTTTTTCACCAACTTCCTTGTTGTTAAATCAAAAAAAATGTTTTCCAATTCACATATATCTTTATCCATTCAAACCATGTGATACTACATCCCATTTTTTTTTTTTTTTTAATGCAAAGCTCTTATCAGTTGGATTTTGTGAAACAACCAATCGTTTCCTTGGAATTTTCCCACCACTTTTTCTTAAAGTCCTTCCCAGTCTTGTCTTCCTTATCCTACTATGTCCCATCTATACATTGATAACATAAGCATTTGTGTTTCCACCAGAGACTGATCTTTTGAGCTCCAGACCTATTGATCCTGGACGTTTCTATTTGAGTTTCAGACATAAACAAGAAATCTAACATTTAAAAAAATTGAATTGGTAAGAATTTCCTGTGAATTTTCTTTTTCCTGTATTTCCCGTCTAAGTAAAAGCCATCACCCGTAAGCAAATACATTTGGCATCTTTCCATATTCTACCTTCTCCAGAAATTCAATCACTCAACAGGCGCAGATAGTCCTTGCTTTGCATGATTCTAATACATATGAATTTCACTTATTATGGCATAGTCAAATAACCTCAGTTTCCCTACAACACGGTTCAAATTCCGGGTACCACCTTGTATTAACTGTCAAAAGTACATAAAGCACATACTTCACTGCAAGTTCTTCAGTCCATAAATCACTATATAAGTAACATGCATGTCATGATTAGGGACCAATCACGTCTTTTCTTTCAAAGTCTATTGCTGATTGGTCACTGCTCATCCATGTTCACACACAGATAACAAAGCATGTGGTTGTGTTGCCTCCTTGAATCTCAATGATAAACTTGTGTGACATTTTACAAAAATAGGCAACCAAAAGAGAACTGGTCAAGAAAGATGGAAGTCCAGTAGGAATTTTTTAAAATTATGATGCTGGAAGTGAAATTCAAATTTTGAATGTAAATGGAATTATAAAAGAAACAACTGACAGTGGGAATGTTGACGCTGCCACTTTCAGAGACTCCAAATATGCACCCACGGGGTTTTAGTAAAGGTGAACTCACACGTAAATGAGAAAAGTGGTTTTGACTAAAATAATGAAGATAATCCCACAGAAAGCAACATCCATACAAAATTTTGCATTAAAGGAACCTTCAGAGATCTTTCAAGACATTGAATGCACAAAAGATTAAATGGTAGAAGCTAACTCTAATTTAGAAAGGAACATGAAAATGCTTCAAAAATAGGAAGGATGTTTGGTAGATATTGTAAATTATAGGGTAAGAAGAAAGCAAGAGTTGCTCAAACTACTCAAGTTTTTTTTTATAAAGAAATGATATACTTTAACTTTCAATGTTTCCAATGTTATAAATTATAGAGCACTATGTAAATATTAAATACTAGTTTTACTATTTTTTCCATTTCCCCATAAATGTATAGCTAATAGTAAGAAATTTTTAAATATTGTGACAAAAATTTTAAAGCTCATGAACTATTATAATTTTTTCCAGTGATTATTGAATTACTACATATATTTTTGGCTTTCACAGTCATTTTTACAATACTTCACTACTACATGAAATGAGGGTTGTCTCTATAGCAGATCCTGCTTTCCCAATATTCTTCTGCTCTAGCCCCTATATCCCATCCCATTTCTACTGCCATTTTTAGGACATAATCAACCATTACCTGGAATATTATTATAATTTATTAAGGTGTTTTTTTTCCCTACATTTTAGATTGAGCTTCCTAGAAAGCTATACTTTTTTAGCAAGCTCCTGCATTTAAATTTTCCATATAATTTTCCATTACTATCAGGATAAAGCCCAAATTTTCTAACATGACTGAGGCTCTTCATTTCCTAGTGCCTGGCATACTCCAGTGACATCTCTAAACTTCTCAAGCTGTATACTCTAGTCATATTCAAGACCTTCAGTTTTCCAACGACTTTATAATTATTTTTACCTCAAAAAATGTATCTATTCATTTATACCACTGGTATTTGAGGTTCTGGTATGTTCCGAGTATGTAAAAGATAATAATTATACAGCTTTCAGTAAAATTTAGAGAATGACTCCTAATCCTAGCCCTGTGGTGTGGGAGTGATCATTAAGCAAATAACTAATATGCAATTTTATACTTATACATATATTATATTTATATATATATATATATATATATATATATATATATATATTTCTACTTTAAAAGAGGATAATTAGGAAAGTTTGGGGTGAGATTAGAATAAAATTCTTGGCAATAGTGAATGGTATTCAATTCAATAGTGAATAGGGAATTGTAGTGAATAGTGAATGGCATTGAATAAACATGGCTAAAAGAGCCAGGGGGCTGGAGAGAAAAATAGAAGCTAGCCTCAGGCACAGAAATGTACATGCAAAAGATGTTGTGTACTCTGTCTTGTCCAGGATCACTTTGTTCTTGGGAAATGGAGGATTAAGACGCAGGTAAAGTGAAGAGGGCAGAGAATGTAAAATTTAATGTGGTAAATAACACAGGTGTAAAGATCATCCTAAATGTGTAGCTTTACATGATGGCATTCATTGCAGTAAAATTCAGTTGTGCAGAAAATCATTGAACAATATTGGCTGGGATAAAATGATAAACAAGGAGATTGGGCAATACTTTAATAGAGTGATTAAGAAGACAGATTTACACAACTAAATCTCAAAGGCCAAGTCTAGTCTATAGATAAAAAGATATCAGCAATTTGGTATGGGTAAGTACCAACCAACATATTTTATAATTTCTTTAAGGAGCAGGTGGAAAAGCAGAGAATAGTGGCCAGGGAAGGGAGGGAGAGAATAAAAGTAGACAGAGAAGGGATGAAGGAAAGCAGTAGAATATGGTAACACAAAATTCAAGATCAGATCGTATTTCCAAAAATAATAGTGGACAGTAGTTTTAAATGCACTTGTGAGTCAAGATAAGTTTAGAAATGGTAAATGTATCTTGGCTTTAGTGATGTTGAGGTTATTGGCCAAAGAATAGTTTAGTTGGCATGATATGAGTAGACACATAGAAGCAGACTGAATTAGGTGTGTAGTGAAAAAGGTAAGGGTGTGTGTGTGTGTGTGTGTGTGCGTGTGTATTCAAATTTGACTATAGAGCAAAGATAGTACATGAGCAAATTTTGTTTTTAATTGGAGGAGCAACAATTCCTCTTTTCTAACAAAAGGGAAGAAGGACAAATGACTCCAATCTCATTATCTGGTTAGTTGAAAGTTGGAGAACATCCTGTGCAATGGCTTCTATTTCCTCTTTTATACAAAAAAATTTAGTTAACTTATTGATCTTAGGAAGTTGTTTTGAGAATTTGACCGTGGAAGCAAATGAATGAAGTGGCATTAGAGAAGAGGAATTCAACTGAGAGACCGTATTTTGGGATGGATAAGCCTTATTATACACATATCACTCACACTGGTGTCAAACTGTGAAGTGAACAAAAAGTAGCAGGAATCATCAAAGAGGTGCTTTTTATCATGATGATGGATAAGCGAAGAGCTAGAAGTGACAATGGTGGCAGGTAGTGGGATTAGGAGAATATGAACTTGATTTAACAACATCCGCTAATGGTGGTGTTTCCTAGGGCATTCTTCAAAACTCCTGCATGCAAATATCAGAGCCTTGGAGTTTGTTAACCCAGGAGTCCAATATATGGCAACTCTGAACAAATTAAATATGCTGTTAAGGTTGGCATAGTCAGCAAATCCTTTAATTCGAAAATATGCATAGGTAAAATGGTAAAATTATGTGGCTTTCCCATGAACTCATATATGCTTAAGACACCTATAGTTAAGTTTAGAGGGTGCATGGTTGCAATAAAGAAATATAGACAATGCGAGAATTATACCTAAAAAGAACACACGAATATGACACAAAATTAGCACATGGAGCTAGTTTTAATGAAAATAATGAGACGCTAACTACATTTCTTTGAGAATTGCATCATCAAAATATTCACAGACTGGAGAAAAAGAGGCTATGAATATTTGTGACTTAAAATTACCCTTGTGCCAAACCAGTAATAGGCAAGAAGTAAACTGAAAAAACTGCTCAGCTCCCAAGATGGTCATATTCCCTGATATCCTCACTGCAGTTTTCAAAAAAAAGGTGAGAGACAAAAAAATATCTGTAAGAGGCAGAAACCATGATAAATAAGTAAAAGGCAAGCTACATTTAGGACACCAAAATGAACGGATTTTTAAAATTCACCTTAATTGGCAAGAATCTATCTTGTACATAAAGCACGATCTGGTTTGCTCTTTACCTGCACTTTTTCTCTAAGTGTGGGATCTGATTAAAAAGAAATACAAATCATCTCGCAAACAGAAAGAATCAGGAAAATGGGGGAATTGAATGCAGAAGTGGGGAGCTGGACAGTGTTGCCCTGAGCTCAGTCTTTCTGTGGTTAGAAGATAGCCTACATTCAGTTGAGCATGATTGCCTTCCTCAGGTTCTAATTACCACCACCTGGTGGAACCCCTTTTTCTCCTACCTGATACTGCTCTGAATTAGAGCAGGTGTCATTTCCCTTAATAGCATAGAGCCAGAGCAATCACCCTGATATTCTTGATGACTCTGATAATTTAAACTAAAGTTGCTCTTTGATTATAGTTGAATCTAGATAAAATTAAATCAGATTGCATATATATGTATATATACATATATAGACACACACGTGGTTTTTTTAAGCGATGCATCTAAAATACTCTATTGAAAAAAGAAAAAAAACTGGATTTCACCGTGTCTGGCTATATTAAAATATTTAAGTGGACAGGAGATACAGTTTAGGATTGAAGAAGTTATTGTGGTAGAAGGAACATTAATAATTGTCTGGCTTATTTACCAATTCTTTAAAAGCATGATCTAGGTCTAGGATGTACACAGATAAGAAATAAGTCCTTGTCCTCAATGAGCTTTCGGTTTAGATGGAGACTTAGGCAAATGGATATGCTGTGAAACACCAAGGGCTCCAAGCCTAAAAATGGCTATTTATCAATCTCAGTGTTAAAAAAGAAGTCTTTAATGATTTTCTGGAAGAAGAGATAACCAGAATGAATGGTGAAGGATGAGAAACAATTCCATGAATACGTATGAACAGAAGCAGAGTGAAGGTAGTATGTGGTGGAGATGAGAAGCATAAGCGTTTAGGAGACAGTTATTGGCTGAGTATAATGCAAACATAGGTCATTGATAAAGGTAGAGAGCTAGGCAGAAGTTAGAAAAAGGGGCTTTGGCAATGACTAAAATGTATTTATTTTATCTTGAAGGATTTAGGGAAATATTAAGGGATTTATACAGGATAGAAATTGACCATATTTGCAATTATCATGTCCAACAGCGTGAGTTCACCCTGAGCTGTCTGGGATCCAGACAAGTGTCTATTTGCTTCAGGAAACAAGTTCCTCCTTAAGCATGTATATGGGTTATCCTGTTGATATGAGATAATGTAAAGATTTGGTCAAAGAACAATTTCCCAATTAATAAGAGCAGAGGAAATTCTGGGTTTAATGTGAAATTTGTGTTTGGAGTTTGGCTTCAGACTTTATTCAATGTTTTTCTTTTCTTTTTTTTTAAATATTTTATTTATTTATTTATTGACAGAGAGAGAGATAGAGCACAAGTAGGCAGAACAGCAGGCAGAGGGAGAGGGAAAAGCAGGCTCCCCATGGAGCATAGAGCCCGAGGCGTGGCTCAATCCCGGGATCCTGGGATCATGACTTGAGCCGAAGGCAGCCGCTTAACCAACTGAGCCACCCAGGTGCCCTTGTTTTCTCTTTCTTAATTCAAAACTAATTAAAACTCCAATCTGAAATATACATAATAAGCCATTATAAATTGGGAAGTATGTAAAGACAATAGCTGTTGGGCCAAAAAAAAAAAAAAATGTATTAGCTTAATCTCCAGATTATATTATTATCAAAATCTGCCCTGTTACTATTTTTGCTCTGTTGCCCTGTATGAGCCCTGCTACATATCCATAATTGATTATAGTTAAAAGGCAGAAAAACATTTAACTTTTTACCTGAATTGATTATTTATAGAAGATTACACAGAAAGATAAACTTTTACTGTTAACCTCTCAGGTGTGAGACAATTTTTTAAGTACTTTATAATTATTTGCTTCATTGTCTAATGGTGTTCAGTTGGATTTTAAAAACAATTATGATGTTAATTGTTAATACTAAAATCATGTCTAATTTCTCAGTTATAAAAGATGATAAGTATAAACTTTGTTTTATTAAAACTGAGGCATCTGCTGACAGAGGCAAAGCATTATATGACAGTGAGCCTAGTGGCTATCTACTGCTTAGGTAGTGATCAGAGATGGTTTTGGTGAGCTTGGGGCCAAAAGAAGATCAAGCTCTTGGCAGAGAAATAAATGTTGTGGATGTCAGACTAGTGTAGTAAGAGGAAGGGAGACCTAAGTTTAAGTCCTTGAAAATCAGGAAGTCTGTGACATGCATAAGCTATCTGAATCTCTCTGCCTCATTCTGAAATACTAGAAGCATAATATGTTTTGGAGAGCTGTGATGACTAAGTATATGAAAGCATCTAGCATAATCCCTAGTGTATTAGATATTCTCTAAAAGCCAATTTGATTCATTCAGTTGAATACTTAAGTTTGAAAGTATTTTTGTATCTTTTTGTGTTTCTGTGTGTGTGTGTGTGTGCACTTCATTGTGATGAGAAGTACTTTTCAGCACATATTTTATATTGTTTCAGTACATGGTCTAGATTGGTGATTTTACTCTTTTTCTGGTTTTCTTTTCTTTTTTTTTTTTTTTTAAAGATTTTATTTATTTATTTGAGACGGAATGAGAGAGAGAGAGAGAGAGCACATGAGAGGGGGGAGGGTCAGAGGGAGAAGCAGGCTCCCTGCCGAGCAGGGAGCCCGATGCGGGACTCGATCCAGGGACTCCAGGATCATGACCTGAGCCGCAGGCAGTCGCTTAACCAACTGAGCCACCCAGGCGCCCCTTTTTCTGGTTTTCTAGAGACGATGCTAAGAATACATATTTTTTAAAGATTTTTTTTTTTTTACTTATTTAAGTAATCTCTACAGCCACATGGATCTAGAACTCATGACCCCAAGATCAAGAGTTGCATGCTCTTCTGACTGACCCAGCCAGGTGCCCCAAGAATATATTTTATATTATGACCCAGATTCACAAAACCATGCTTACTTGGGTGAAGCCTTCTAATATTTAATTTTGCATTCTAATCTGTTCTTATTTTAATTAAAAAACCTAGTCTATTCTTTTTTATTTTAATTAAAAAATCATTCTGATTTCCACTCTATTAAGTCCTTGCTATGCAGATTTCACAACTGTTAATGAGTCACAATGTGCACTTTGGAAGTACTCTCCTGGAAGAACCTAGGTAACTTATTCGTTCCTTATTATTGTGTAATGAGAAAAATAAAAATACTTGGAAAAGGGAGAGCAGTATGCCTTTCACAGCCGAAGAAAGGTTTCAACAGACCAATCTGAATTAAAAACAATGGTTGTATTCTACCCTATGAAGATACCAGATACTGGCTAATGGACAAGTGTCTCCTTGTAACCACCACACAAAAAGAGGTAATGGAACCTGAGTTTCATAAAACAGCAGTTAGGATGAAACTAACGATTCAGCTTTAGTAAAGAAATTTTGCTTGTCTGAAAACATTCAACAACATCAGTTTAAAAGGAGTTTTCAGGTTCTCCTGAAAAATATAAGTAGACTCCTAAGATATTTGTGATTCAAAAACTTGAACAAGATCTTGACCAACAAGAGTTAGTGCATTAGAACAGTTGAAAGATGGGGCGCCTGGGTGGTTCAGTCGTTAAGCATCTGCCTTCGGCTCAGGTCATGGTCCCAGGGTCCTGGGATCGAGCCCCGCATCGGGCTCCCTGCTCAGCAGGAGGCCTGCTTCTCCCTCTCCCACTCCTCCTGCTTGTGTTCCCTCTCTCACTGTGTCTCTCTCTGTCAAATAAATAAATAAGATCTTAAAAAAAAAAAAAAAGAACAGTTAAAAGAGTATGTGGATTGTGGGGTGTGACTCACACCTTTCCTGAAGAATCTACTAGAGATTGCTCATTATAAAATATTGACATATTTCATTCTCCATTTAGGAACCATAAAATGAGGCTCTTCTTGAAATGTATATGATATCTCAGGCATTCTTAAGATAGACTCCAGAATTTACTTACAACATTTGATTATCATAGAATTGAAAACATGAGATAAAATTTTTAATCATTTGAAGGATCATGGTTTTACATTTAACATTAAATGATCTAATGATCTATATCCATGGTCCTGAAGGAAGCAGAACATGAACTTTCATGCTTGATAAACTAATCATGATCAGACATAACCTAAAAATTGGACACTGATTGCACTTAAAATCTATTCTATTTCAACTTTTTTAAGAATTCTTCGTGACTTTCTTTGACCTTAACATTTGATTTGATTGAAGAACATATATTGAGAATTTTAATGTTTATCTGGCATCAGTTTTTAAATTAAAGACTTAGTAAAATTTTAAATTAAAATACATCTGTGAAGCCTTTGGAAATAACATGTGTTTAAAGACAATAGCCTCTGGGCAAAGAAAAATAATCCTTTGTCTGCTTGCCAAATCATATTACTGTCAGAACTTGAATGGGGTAAGAAGCCCAATTACTCACTTATGATAGCTTACAGATGGAATGCAGAAAATTACTTAATTTTTTGCCTTAATTCATTACATTTAAGGATTCTCATATGAGAAGATAAATAAGCTTTACTCCTTCCTGCTATGTCAACCTATTTTCTAAACACCATAATTATTTACTAGTTAATGGAATTTAGCCTGATTTTTAAGCAATAATATTCTGGGTTGTTAAAACTAGATAATATCCTATTTAGACTTTTCTAAAGAGTATTTTACATGGCTTTAATAATAATACGCTTTACATAAAAGAGGAGGAAGTATTCAGAAAGTTCTATTTCAATTTGAGAAAATATATGACATATTTTTCAAATTATAAAATTAAGCCACCAAATATTTCCTCATCATAGACAGTCATTATAGGGTCTATTTTTAGTGAGGAAAATATAAAGTAATAATCATCTTCATCATCCCATCTTTTCAACCTGGTTGAGCCCCAGGTGATGTCCCTTTTAGTACAGCAGGTATTCTCACTAAAATACTCTGATCATGCCTCTTCTTTTTGCCCAATAAAAACACCTAGCAAGGTCATGGCTAGTAGGGATGCAAGGCATATCATGCTATTTATTTCTGTATTGCTCTGTAATTATGAAGGCACACTTTTATACTACAAATGCACTTTTGATGGGTACATTTCAACTTCATTCTTAGTTAATGAAAATATTTTAACAAGGGTTAAATAATGCCAAGAATTTATGGATTTGTGAATTTGTATATGAATCACATATTGCTGTAGCTTAAACTACTTGGTTTGTAAATCTTCTCAGACCTCCCTCCACACCACCCCCCTCCCCTAACCAATTCACTCAGTTTGTATTCTATTAAACAAGCTTATGGGAATATTTTTTGCTCTTTTAGTTTCAGTTTCCTTAAATGATTTTCTTAATTCACTCACCTACTGGCTTACCTCACTTACTTTCTTTGTAACTGCTCCTGCATTTCATAGATACTAGATTTTTTAGCGCATTTTAGAGGATATCCAAACTGCAGTTTTATAAAATATAAGAAGCCTAATTATGAGAATAACAAAATGTCATTTACTCTCTCTTTTAAGGTTATTTTGTATTTTAATTTAATTTAAAAAGTATTTGACAATGAATCAAAGCCTAAAAGCACATGTAATAGGATATTTAGGCTTCAAAACCATTGCATATGGAAAAAAGACATTGGAACTCTCAATTATTAATGGGGAAGAAAATCTCAAGGTTGTATGGTGGCCTTTGCTTTAAATGTGGACAAATATGGGTAGACCATATGTTGAAGGGAGGCTAGTTTCTTCCGTGGAAACACAGGAAATATTTAGAAGTTACGGCAATACAAACTTAGATCCAGTCAAAAGATGGATATGAGAACAATTACAGGTGTTTGAAATTTTATTCTACTAATACTGAAACCAGTAACTCTCGCTCCCTATGACAAGGCCATGCACCTTGGACCACTATATGACCTATTTTCTCCAAGGCAGAGTTGAGAAAGATAAAACAAAAGGTCCTCTATAAGCCTTAGGTTTTGGAGTTAAGGATTCCTGATGAATTTTTCTTCTTTTTTTTTACTTGAAACACTTTCACAAGAAAAGAATGAATCAAAATGCAGGATGCAACTTGAGGTATGAGAGTATGAAAAGCAGAAAATGGTTTTTAAGGATTTGCATTTGTGTTTACTGAACCCAAAACTGTCTTTAACATCAGACCATAGTGCTAGTCTCTTCTTTCTATCTAATATCTCACATATTTACTGTCTATTTGGAAATCTTGGAACTAAGGGATGCCATATGTTATAATTTAAGTGGGATCTTACTACCACTACTTTGGGACGCTTCCTCATTCTCCACATTACAAGACCCATGGGAATGCCCTCGATATAAGGATGTAAAAAGTAACATAAATCATCCAGAATAAGGTGAAATTCTGTGGTGTTCAATAATATGTTCACATTTGTAAGATTTTTATTTCACATTTCTTCAGTCATTAAATTTTAAAATCATATTCAATGATATTCCTTTTTTTGATGGACAGTAATTCTTAAATAAATAACTCTTGTCATGCTTTACTTTACATGCAGCACAGGTAAGTATAACGGTAATATATTTTTTTTCATTTTATCTTCTCTCCCTGACTTTGAAATACTTGGCTACCAAATAAACTGAAGGAGTTAATGTGCCATATCCTGACAGGGCTTCCATATCTGTAGCAAAAGGCTGGCATTCCTTGCGTGCCACATCTGATGGGAGAACCCATAAGTTTACCGCAGCAGATAACTTATCACTTCTGCAAGGGTCATTGAAACGTGCAACTAAATCCTTGCTTGAAAAATTTGATCTTGATGTGTCCCTGAATTCTAGCAGATTGAAAACGGAGTCTATTGTAAAGTGTACTATAAGCTGGATATCAGGTCAGAAAACCAGGAAATGGAAAGGAAACAGGGAGTTATATTCCAGGAAGAAGCAAATGGTTTCACATTTATAGCTAAGATTTCTTTGATTCATAAAACTCGGAAAATGTATGTTAATAATAACAAGAGACAATTTGAATGTGGAAGTCGCACAAATCTAGGTCTCTCAACATATGATTCAATGCTAGTACATTGCTTAATGGGTAGATAATGAAAGGGGAACTTTATGTAACATGTCTTACAATTTTTATGAAATTCGGTTGATAAGATCCAAATATTTAATGGCGTATACAATCAGATATTATGTTTTGGTGGTGTTGATTTTAATTATTTCTTTTAATGGTTTATTTAATATGATTATAATCTTTGTCACGCTTCTCTGTGTTAAAAACATCGAGGATATGTGTGAGTTCCATGGAATGGGCTCAACACCTGCTTACATGTCTTAGCCGTGTAATTCTGCAATGTCAAAGCAGATAATTACAAATACAGCTAATAAATTAAAAATCAAAGCAATATTTCTATATTAGTAGAGAAAACATGTTTTACATGTAAGAGATAAATTTTCCATGCAAGATTGTCAAATTTAATTAAGCTGACTGGGCCCCATATACCAGAACAAAAAACTGTTCAGTTTTTCTCTTTCTGAGTGAAATAAAAAAAAAACGTCTTCATCCATTAATTCATGGATATTTCTTTATATAAGAATTTTACGTCTTAGAATTTTAGCCTTCCAAGTTGAATTTTATTTATAGAGTTTCTTCTATCACTCTAAACTCTAGGTGTGCCTCTCTTATATAGCGAATAAAATAATGCAACAAGTACATTATACTAGTATAGAGAATTATTTCTCTCTGAGCTTATAGTTTAGAAGGAGACTGACACCTTGGAAGCAAGGATGGAGAATCGTAGATAACCGATTGAAACCAAGATGGGATGGATGAATATAAAAAGGAACTATTTTTCAGGCTGACTCCCTCTTATGTTATATGCTGGCTGTTGGTGGTATAGGGGGGAAAAGATAACTCTGAAGTTTTGTGCAAAGTAAGCCCAAATCTGACTATGATAGGCAAAAATATATTTCTGCAGCAAAAAATCCTGTGTTTGCCTGGAATAAAATTTTACCCTGAAAATCTCAGGCACCAAGGAAAACAGTAAGCGCCTAGGTGGGCAATGGATATCTGGCACAATAGGCATGACAGAATTCCAAAGTGGAAGCTAGTACCTCCAACTTTGTCCTGCACTATATGTACTTTGTTACTAATTACGATGTGAACAAAAAGTGGACCATCTGAAATGTGAACCCTGGAAAGCTTGATAAAATGGTTACTATTAGGTCAAGGATTCTGGAAAGTTGGCAATTTAAACATGATTTCTGATTTCTCCTCTATAAATGAAAATCTCTCTGTTTCTCCTGAATCAAGCTGTGGTTGGGTTTTATGTATGGCTGAGTGTAAATGATATTTCAGGCTTCATAAGAGCTCTGGTAGATAGAATTAACGTAGTTTTGGACACTACAGACTATGTAAATGATTGTATTGGAGTAAAATAGAAGTTGGACCTCAGAGATTTGGATAGTCTTGCATGGAACTGCTTGACTATGCTTATCTTCCTTGGCCTCTACACAGCTAAGAAGGATTTGAAAATTTTGGCTCAATTTCTTTTAGCTCTGAAGCTAGAGATTTGTGGAATGGCTGAATTACTTATAAGATAAGCACTCTATGAAATTCTATACAGCTACTAAAATAATTAAAAGTCCTAACAGTTGATTTGAAGTGATTTTCATGAGGTATTGATAACTAAGAGAATAAAATGCAGGGAAGTGTGTCTGTTAATTTAGAAAAGTTAATCAATTTGGGAAATAGCAAACTGGGAAAGCAGTGACCTCAAAATCTCTATATAGATATAGATATACACATGTATATACATGTGTATATTCATATTTATGTATGTTTTCATATGATTTATTTATTTTTATTCCTTATATAAGCAGTGCCATTCAGTATTTGTCTTTCTTTGTCCAGCTTATTTCACTTAGCGTATTATAAAAAATAAAAGCAACCTCTATTGAAGCACTGATGATGTCATTTCAAAAATTCCTTAGTATACTTCCAAATTTCAATTATTCATAATTATTTATTTCACCAGTTAACATAGGGGCATGAATAATATTTAGTACCATGAGTCAGAATGAAGGAAGAGATGTCTTTTTTATTTGATTATAAATACTGTTATTGGTCTCAAAAATGGACTTATAACCAGTACTTTTCTCATTTTGTCTCCCTGTTGCAATTCCAAATTCTATACATTTATATTCATTATGAATAAATACAGCAGCCTTTTAGAATATTGGAAAAAGTACAGAAGGGGCGCCTGGGTGGTTCAGTCATTAAGCGCTGCCTTCGGCTCAGGTCATGATCCCAGAGTCCTGGGATCGAGCCCCACATCAGGCTCCATGCTCAGGGGGGACGCCTGCTTCACCTTCTCCCACTCCCCCTGCTTGTGTTCCCTCTCTCGCTGTGTCTCTCTCTGTTAAATAAATAAATAAAATCTTAAAAAAAAAAATGAAAAAGTACAGAAGAATATAAAAGAAACACAACGTGCTATTGACCCTATAATTCAAAGATAAACATTATTAACATAAAACTTATGCACTTTCAATCTTTTAAACTCATATAATACTTTAATTTTTCATGGGTGAGAAATTAAATATATTCTTAAAACCTGGAAAATTACTTGGAATAATTTTTCCTCTCACTTTGGAATCTGAAGGATGTGGATTTAAAATCTGTGACACTACTGTGTGGTCATGGTAAAGTCACTCAGTTTCTCTATGAGTCACAATTTATCTATAAATTGGTATTAATATTATGTAGCTCTCATTGTAGTTGTGAAAATTAAATGTTGTAACACATGCTGAGGGTAGGGCTGAAATTGTTACAGCCATTATGATTGTGTGTTGCCCATTCCACACTTGTTAAACATTTTTTTTGTCATCACATCTGTTTTTGTTCAGAAATATTACATACTGCTGTTTGTTTACCTCCTTTAATTAAAGGATGTTATATAATGCTGGACTATATCCTTCATCTTTTCCCTAAATCAGGATTCTTAAGTAGTATTCCTGGACCTAGGGGCGGTGCTCTTATTTAGCCAATTTGGTGTGAAAAGTGTTTCTGTCAGCATCCAGTTTGATTGGCTGATGGGCAAATTACATTCAATCTGATTGGTCAGTTTCTGTACAATAAAGATTGTCAAATCAATTGAGTTTTATCTAAATGTATGGAAAGGCTACCTTAGGAAGATAGGAAATCTCCAGGAATAAATATAAAACATACATATTCTTTTTTTTTTTTTTTTTTTTTTTGTCCCAAGAAGTAGAGACAATGTTTATTAACTTCTCAGTGAGTATGATATATTGATATTTAGGCTTTGTTCACTTTAATTACTCATCTGATCTACTGATGCTAGATATGATAGAGAAACTAAGAAATTAAGTTAAAGCCAATTTGTCTAGTGAAATATCACAAGATGTGGAAAGCTTAAAAGGGACAAATAGGAAAAGACTTTATGGACAAACAGCTATATATTAGGGGTAAAGAAAATTGTGACTGATTGGATCTCTCCTAATAATGTCTCATTTTTTAATGATAATTAGAGGAAAATAAAAGTGGAAGAGTGAAAAAAGCAAAATGTCTCTATTTTAAATAAATGCTCATCAGAATGTACCCATTTGAGCCCAATGGAAGACATCCACAGCCCCTAATCCTATGATATACTGCTTGATATAACATCAATAAAATCTAAAATTCCTCTAATCTTTTCAGTTTGATCCCTCTCTTATAATCATATATAACTTTGTCTAAGTCTTTCAATAAGAGGGTTTTTGCAATAAAGCACAGAAAATGATATAATTGATTTTTTGACTGGATATTCTCTGTTTTATGACATAATAACTTCATTGATTTATCTCTATTTCTACACACACAGCTAGCATTACTATTTGATTTGAGGGCATTTCTATGTCACAATGAAAACTGTCAGAAATTCTTAAGATATAAAAGATTCAGTGATTTGGTCCAGTATTATCAAGTATGCAAAATAATCAACAGTTTTTTAGGGGCGTCTGGGTGGCTCGGTTGGTTTGGCTCAGGTTATGATCCCAGGATCCTGGGTTCGAGCCCCACGTCGGGCTCCCTGCTCTGCAGGAAGCCTGCTTCTCCCTCTCCCTCTGCCTGCCATTCTGCCTACTTGTGCTCTCTATCTCTCTGTCAAACAAATAAATAAATAAAATCTTTTAAAAAAATAATCAACAGGGTTTTCTTAATAAAATTGGAAAATTTCTTTTACTATGATCCTTATCTTTTCTTCCTTAACACTTTCTTCCACTCCCTGAACATAATTGGTATAAATAAAAAGCATTTAGTAAACTTCACAGGATTGTAGACAGATTAGCTATTACATACAAGTGTAGTTCTTAATATATTTTTTAATTATCCAAAATGTTAAAAAGTGCAAAAAAAAAACAAAAACAAAACTGAACTGAACTGAGGAAATGGTAATTGTTAAATAATAAGAAAGTGATTTGCCACTGGGGCCATTTCTTTCACTGTAGAACATAACTCTTAGAATATGCTTAATATGTTTGAAAAATTCATTAGCTTTTGAAGATACTGGATACCAAGCAAATAACTCTACTTGTCTAAAGAATAACTATAATCTGAAAGAGCTATTATCACTTTAAAAGGTATTTAATTATTGTAAGAATGAGTTCACAAACTGCTGGAAGCCACATCAAAAAGCCATTCTGTCTTAAGCTGCGCTTACACTGTCATCAAACAAATGATTATAATATACAATTTTCATTAGGTCCCAGAGGCAACACAATATTTATTGAACAAGACATAAAAAACTGATTTTTTCTTCTCAAATATTTTACAAAATGAATTATTAAGCTACCTAGTTTGGGAACTTAAAAAAGAACATAGATTATTAAAACTAGATCATTCCATAAAACTCGTCTGAATTCTTCAGACATTAAAGACATATTTACCGTGTTTTCTAGGACCTTATAATAGAGAACTTGTTTTGTTGCATCACAGTTATTTTGGTTATATACTAATCTTCCCTAGCAGAATATGAAGTACTTTGGAACAAGACAAATGCCCTAATTTTTTTTTTCATATGCAAAACAATTCCTAGAAAGAAAGGTAAAGGCTAGAGAAAGAACTAGTCCTGGATGAATGGTTACTATGTTTATGCCACAGTACTCAGCACAGAGAATATTAACTCACTCTATTTTTACAATACTACCATGTGACGTGTTCTTATCACCATAATACAGAGATATTAAGTAATTTGTCCAATATTACTGAAAGGGTGTACATTGTACAAGGCTGGGATTTTTCCAATTCTGGATGCTACATTTAAAGTACAAATCTCGGGGCGCCTGGGTGGCTCAGTCGTTAAGCGTCTGCCTTCGGCTCAGGTCATGATCCCAGGGTCCTGGGATCGAGTCCCGCATGGGCTCCCTGCTCCACAGGGAAGCCTGCTTCTCCCTCTCCCACTCCCCCTGCTTGTGCTCTCTCTCTCACTGTGTCTCTCTCTGTCAAATAAATAAATAAAATCTTAAAAAAAAAAAAAAAAAAGTACTATTCTAAAGGGTACCTGGGTGGCTCAGTCGTTAAGCATCTGCCTTCGGCTCAGGTCATGATCCCAGGGTCCTGGGATCAAGTCTCACATCGCGCTCCCTGCTCAGCGGGAAGCCTGCTTCTCCCTCTCCCGCTCCCCCTGCTTGTGTTCCTGCTCTCGCTATCTCTCTGTCAAATAAATAAATAAAAATCTTAAAAAAAATAAAAAATAAAAAAATAAAATAAAATAAAGTACAAATCTCACCAGTTAAGATAGCATTGTGTGAGACTGTTGAATTGCAGATCTGTACCTCTGAAACAAATAATACATTATATGTTAAAGAAAAAAAAAGAAAATAGCAGGAAGGGAAAAATGAAGGAGGGGAAATCGGAGGGGGAGATGAACCATGAGAAACTATGGACTCTGAGAAACAAACTGAGGGTTCTAGAGGGGAGGGGGGTGGGCGGATGGGTTAGCCTGGTGATGGGTATTAAAGAGGGCATGTTCTGCATGGAGCACTGGGTGTTATACGCAAACAATGAATCATGGAACATTACATCAAAAACTAATGATGTAACATATGGTGATTAACATAACATAATAAAATAAAATAAAATAAATAAAATAAATAAATAAATAAATAAATAAATAAATAAATAAATTATTGATGCTTTAAAAAAAAAAAAAGATAGCATTCAGGGAACACTACCAGGATGTTAGCGTGATCTGACAGGGAGAATGAATGGAGTATGTTTTCCTAGGGAATAGGAGGATTAATGTGATTTGCCATGTAAGAAAGTTAAATCACTTGAAAGACTAGTGTGTAGAGGCTGTTATTTGTTCTCTGATGTGTGTGCAGACTGGACTATAATCAATAAAGTTTACAAGTACTAGATCTGATTCAAAATATGGGAGTTTATTCCATCAAATAGTGCCATCCATCCATACAATATACTACTGTAGCAGGTACTCTAATTCCCTTCGGTGGAGTTACTCCAGCAAAGCCTAAAGCGGCGTCTGTCAGAACTGGAATAAAAGACATTTTTCATTGAGTGGGAGTTGAATTAAATGTCCTATATAGCCCTTTCCAACCATAACAGTTTGTGACTTTATGATAATCATCAAAACCCAAAATAATTGCTATAGCAATGACATATTTAAAACTATCTTTGGAAAAGTTAAGTTGAGCACAGTTATTTATATAATAATTACGGGTTACGTCGGGAGTCAGCAAATTTTTCCTGTAAAGGACAACTAGTAAATGTTTCAGACGTTGCAGGCCATATGGTCTCTGCCACCACTACTCAGACTGTTTTTGGAAAAGCATCTTAAGAATTAGGTAAAAAGTGGCCATAAATAGGTATGATTGTGCTCCAATCAAACTGTATCACAAACACAGAACAGTGGTTTTGATCCACAGGCCATAATTTGTTAACCTTGGAGTGAGATAATTGTTGTGATATGGTGCAAATTTCCCAAAGCTATCTCTTAAGAAATCTTGATTTCATCTTGCCTCTACTAGTTAACATCTTGGCTAATCTGGCATGAGACACTTTGTGTTTAAATAAGAATATTTCTATTAGAATGTTTCTCAATTTTCTCCAGCACCAATATTTTATGATTGCAAACTAATATTTATTTCTTATAATGTACTTGTGTATTTCTGTCCCTTTCATCTCCTCAAGCTGCCTTTTATTCAAGAATAAAATTTATTCAAGAATAAAATTTAAGACACCATGTCAGCCTGAGATTCGAGTGAACAAATAACTCACAGTCATCAGTATGAAATAATTCAGAGTTTGAGATACATGATGTGTATGATGGACAGAGCCAGCAAAACTGAACATCTGGAGCAGCAATAAAAAGTCCGCCAGAAACAGCTGGCTATGAGAGCCTTGACACATCTGGTTAAACCTACTAAGAGCTTGAAGCCAGAAAAATCTAGTCATCTGAAATAGAGCATGAAGATGCACAACTTTTATTGGTCTCATTTTGTCAGTGCTGAGTAAGTCAGACTTCTCGTACACACTTGCAGTTTCTTCTTTAAAACTACAGAATAAAATGGCTGCCCTCCAGGCATTCCCTGGCACTATTGCTTTAGATGGATTTGTGTTGCCTTGGAGATTTTTGGAAGCTGTACGTGTTGAAAGGATTGATTTACACTTGACATAAAGCTAGGGTTTCTAATATTATTCTGACAGCATTTATGAGCACTATTTTCTTTAATAATGTCTTCATTCATTTGGAAAAAGATTGGTATAGTTGCCTGAAATGGTTTCCAACACTTGAAACTTATGAGTATTATAATTTTACAGTTTCTCTGGTATAACAAGTAGACTAGCTCTCCCCCCAAGTCCCAAATCTGTGTCTGGCTGAGTTCTTCTCATTCTTTTGATTCTCAGCTTAAATATCACTTCTTGAAAGTGGCGTTTCTTGAGTTCCAGAGTGTTTTCCACCTAAATGCATGTTTATATACACACCTCAGTGTATTTATGTATGTTCTGAATGTTTTGTTTTATATTCATTCTTCTTTCTGTGTGTACGTATGTGTGTGTGTACTTCCGCTAGACTTAAAGAAAAGAGTACATCTTTTTTTCTCTCAGTGCATTTAACATATACTCCTTGATACATAGTAGGCTTTCAACCAATAATTGTTTAACATGCAAGTTTATGATGGCATAAGTGATGATGGAATGAGGATAAAATGTGAGCAGAAATAACTTCATTTTAATATTATTTAAGAATTGCTATAGAGACGTGCCTGGGTGGCTTAGTCAATTCAGCATCTGACTCTTTTTTTTTTTTTAAAGATTTTATTTATTTATTTATTTGAGAGAGAGAGAATGAGAGAGAGCACATGAGAGGGGGGAGGGTCAGAGGGAGAAGCAGACTCCCTGCCGAGCAGGGAGCCCGATGCGGGACTTGATCCAGGGACTCCAGGATCATGACCTGAGCTGAAGGCAGTCGCCTAACCAACTGAGCCACCCAGGCGCCCAGCATCTGACTCTTGATTTCAGCTCAGGTCATGATCTCAGGGTCTGAGAAGAACCCCCGCAGGCTCAGCATGGAGTCTCCTTGTCCCTCTCCCTCCCCCCGCCCCCACTAAAATAAATAAATAAAATCTTTAAAAAACAATCAGTATAGAATTCTACAATTATTTCAGTGCTTTCTGGTCAAATCAGCACTGAGAGAGTAAACTTGCATGATTAACAAAATAGTTTTTTTTTTTTAATGCACTGTTTTATGTTCAGATAATGAAAATGATATAATTTTGTTTATATGCGTCATTGCACAGTTTAAAATAAGTAGAATTCTGTCCCTTCATTTTTCCCTTCCTGCTACGAAGGTGGGGGAAATCGGAGCGGGAGACGAACCATGAGAGACTATGGACTCTGAGAAACAAACTGAGGGTTCTAGAGGGGAGGGGGGAGGGGGATGGGTTAGCCTGGTGATGGGTATTAAAGAGGGCATGTATTGAATGGAGCACTGGGTGTTATACGCAAGCAATGAATCATGGAACACTACATCAAAAACTAATGATGTAACATATGGTGATTAACATAACATAATAAAAAATAAATTAAATTAAAAATTCAAAAAAATAAAATAAAGTAAGTAGAATTCTGATGTAATATCCTGGTTTCCAACCCTGGTTTTCTAATTGTAAATCCTGATGGGAATTTTTCCTGAAAACAGAACCTCAGGCGTGCCTACTCTGAGCTTGCAAGCTATGTACATGTGTGGGTATTTGTATATACCAGACGGATTTACTCTGGCTCTTTCATAAATTTGATTCACTTTAGTTCCTCATTTCTCACTGTATAGTCAGACCCATTATCAGTGTCTGCCCCTTCAATGCTTATAGACTGTCCTTTGGAGAAAGGAGAGAAATAGCAAGACTTCATAAGAAGAAGCAAGATTTAGCCTTGAGTTTCTTCTGCAGGATTCCCTGAGCCCTTTGTACATGGTGCCGCAATGGAGACAATATAACTTTAAGTTATATTAAGAGACCACTTAATTCACTGGGGGAAAATCGTGGTTACACTGTGACATAAATGCATTGAAAATGTGAACAAGATGCTTATTAAATGTTAAACAAAATCTTACACACAATATTGTTCAGATTGAACACACGTAAACCCAAATGGGTATTTTTTTAACTAAACAAAGTCTAGGCAGATAATGACCAAATCTAATTAAGTCCAATTAATATCTCAAATACCAGGTAAACCTTGGGCGATGGTGGAGGAAATGTTAAGCCAGAAAAGTTCATCTGCCAGTATGGAAGAGAAAAGGGTAAGTATACACTAGTTGCATTTTTCTAAATATTTCACTTCTTTAATGTGGCATTCTCTAACAATTTCCAATCTTCTTTTAAAATTACTCATTAAATTTATATTTTAAGAAATAACAAATGTAATAACAGACATAGTCTATTGATAATTATTTGATTATTTCAAATAGTGGTATTTGAAATAGTAGGAATAGTTTTAACAATAGGTTCCATATGTTTTGGAATAATTTTAAAATTTGATGATACTTATGTTTTTTTTAATATTTCCATAGGATAATAAAGAAGGAGAAGAACACATTGTTCTAAAGTGTTGAGTTTAATCATCCTGAAATAATGAGGAACAGTCATGGGGCATTTTTATTAGAGTCTGTAGGTTTTAGACTCACCTTTTCCTTCCCCCTCCCCACAAATGCAATATCAATTTTCTGCATTAAAAAATCAATAGCCAATTTTTCCAAATAGTGAAGGTATTCAAACACAATTAATGAAAAGCTTAAAGTACAACCTGAGAGAAATATAGCAATAAAAGTCACCCTCTGCGTCAAAGATTTCAGTCATCTTTACTACGTGCAATAATTCTGGAGTATAATAAATCAGGCAAAATGCAACTAATTTAATTAGGATACTTATTGTAAAATTGTAATAATTCAAGATGTATATTAAAATTATGGGGGAAGTTAAGGAGAAGATATCTCCTGTCACATTTATACTATCTCTGAAATATTTTTAATTATATTAAATATGAGGAAAAAATCTTTACACGGTGAAAGCAAAAAATTAATAGATCATCTAAGCACATCAAAGTAACTACTAAAGGATAGAGACAAAGCATCTACAGAAATTCCTGTAATATCTTGATTGATTTTTAGAATATTATCCAAGTTGAAAAATATTTTAACTATCAAATTGCCACTCATGTAGGTAAATCATATTCTATCTAAATATCTGAATATGAGATCTTTATTTAGACTACATAATGATAAATATATATAAATATATAGACATATATAATACATTTAACATGCAAATTTCTTCTTTGAGGTACAATATGGTCTAAATATACCTAGGTAACATTGCAAATGTGCCATTATTTTTTAAAACGATGTTCACTGCACTCAGATTTTTTACTGTGGATTGTTAAAATCTTTGTCATTCTCATCTAAAGCTCTTCAAATCACGGCTCTCCTCACTTTCCTCTTAAGAACATATACGGCAATTTATGTGACTTGTTTCAAATTATATTCATTCTAAGAACTTTTATGAAATTCCTAATTTAAGCAGGTATTCTGTGAAATATGAACATAAAAATAAGACATGGCCCTTGACCTTGAGGGTTCACAGTCTAAGGTAGAAGACAGGTATATTTTTTCAATATCTATTCTTCAACAAGAAAAAAAAAATAGAAAGATTATGTATGTATATTATATACTTCTCTTATTTATATTATACACATATTATATATTTTAGATACTTATATATACTTCCTTATTGTATATATTTTATACTACATATCATATATATAATAAGAATATATATGTATATAAGTAACATGAATGTCATGTATATACCTTATATATACACATGTATAACCAATAATATTAGTCATATAATATAAATGTATTAATAACATTTAAATAAAAATTATCTACTTAAACTTGTTTATTCTGGAATTTTAGATAAACTATATCCTAAAAACTTGCGCTGTATAGACAAGCTTATGAATAAATATAAACTACATTTTCTAACATACTGATTGTGTAACTTTGAAAAGTAAAGTCAGTGTCAAAAATGAATACTTTCTAAAAGGTTAAATAAATTGTACTGCCACTGAATTAAAGCTGCTGAAAGTTCTTAAAGGTCATCTTTTCATATGATTTTACTTGTTTACTAACCATATTACTTATCAGAGAACTATAAGGTATGCTTCACAGATTGGTAAAAACACTAAGCTCTATGTGGAAAAGATAATATGTGTTATTTAATATTAAGACTACTATTTAATAGTCTTAACTTCTAATTTGCATATCAATAAATGATCAAATAAAGAGAATTGACATCAACAAACTGACATTTATAAAATATGTATTGTAAGTTAAAGTTGAATAAAGTTACCTCACCCTCCAACCCCTCCCCCCCTCACACACACAGAAACAAACTTTATCACCTTGAACAAGAAACGGCTGCTCACAGGCCAAATGGCAAATTGACCAGTTTACCTGTGTACCGATTACCTCCCTTGAAATCCCAATTATGTCCGAGTGACCTTTTCGCCTTCTTGTCCTGAATGAGTGGTGCATTATATCCACTGATATATGCTTTACATTTTATCTTTTGAAGGATTTATAGTATTTTAAGTAACGACTCCTAAAAACTGGGAAGACTTAGAGCCAAGGGAATAAAATTTAATTAGTTTTTATTATAGAGTAGATAAAACTTTGGGGATTAGGGAGAATAGCTCCTCACCAATCATACTATTTTTGAAACCCCTTTTTTTTACTTCTCATTATTCAGAAGAATTGTTCATTAGGGCAATTCCTGGAACATATTGGCTATTTAATAAAAATTTGTTAAGTAAGTGAAAATGTTAGCTATTATTCTTCCACATATCACTGGGATGACTTCAAAAGCTAAACAAAACACTTAAGGCCTCAAATAGCTCTTAATTTATTAATTAAACCAGTTTTACAGACTTGTCTACACTCTTAAGATTGAAGTAGAAAATAAAAAATGTAATGATCTACGACCTAATGTTGCTAAAGGAATTATATATATAATTTCAAAATATTTTACCATGAAAATGAGAAGTATATATATGACCACATTGTATGTTTCTGTATCTTCTGAGTTAGGAAAATATGGAGAAACTCACATTTAACTCATATTTAAAAGTAGAGATTTTTGATGGCTTTTTAAAAATTATCCCCTGTAACTGCTCTCTCAATTCTTTTATTCTCCTCCTCTCAATTATATACACATAATTGAATACATCTCCAGGGTCAAGTAATTCTACTTTATTTTTTTCATTTAATTAATTAATTTGTTTATTAATTAATTAGTTAATTTTATTAAACAAAAACAAAAATAATTCATCCATTTCTCCCGCCCCCACCCATTCTTTGTCTCTGGCAACCACCAAGAACTATGAGCTTGGTCTTCAACATATATCTATATCTATATCTATATCTATATCTATATCTATATCTATATGTGTGTGTGTGTGTGTGTGTGTGTGTATTTTAGACTCCACATATAAGAGAGATCATATGGTGTTAGTCTTTCTCTGTCTGACTTGTTTCATTGGACTTCTTGAAGTCCATCTGTGTAGTCTCATGGCAGGATTTTTTTCTTTTCTATGGCTGATTAATATTCCATTATATAGCTACACCACAATTTCTTTATCATTCATCCATTGATGGACACTTACATTGTTTCCATATCTTGGCTATTGTACATAATGCTGCAATGAACATAGGGCTATATAGATCTTTCCAAGTTAGTGTTTTCATATTCTTTGAATAAATACCCAGAAGTGGAATTGCTGAATCATGCACAATTCTATTTTCAATTTTTTGAGGAACTTCTATGTTGTTTTCCATCTTAGCTCCAGCAATTTACATTCACACCAACAGCACAAGGGTTTCCTTTTCTCCATATCCTCACCAACACTTATCTCTTGTCTTTTTCATAAATGCCACTCTAACGGTTGTGAATCGGTATCTCATTGTGGTTTTGATTTGCTTTTCCCTGATGATCAGTGATTTTGAGCATCTTTGATGTACCTGTTCACAGTCTGAATATCTTCTTTGTAAAAATGTCTATTCAGATCTTCCTCCCATTTTTTAATTGGATTGCTTGTGTTTTGCTATTGAGTTGTGTGAGTTCTTTATAAATTTTGGATATTAGCTCTTATTAGATGTATGATTTGCAAATATTTTCTCCCATTCAGTAGGTTGACTTTTCATTTTCTTGATGATTTCCTTTGCTGTGCAGAAACTTTTAGTTTGATGTAGTCCCACTTGTTTATTTTTGTTCATTAAAAATAATTATAATTAATTGTTCTAATTTTATCTCCTTCTTTATAACCAAACTTATTTTCTGTCACAAAATGTTCATAAACTTGCTTATCTTAATTCTCATTTCATCTCTTCAAAGATACTACAAACTCGTGTTATATAGTGTGAATATTTTAAAAGGAAGAAACTGTTAAAGATGGAAGATGAATGTTAAGTTCTTCTATTTCTAATGAAATGTGACTATATGAAGACTTTGAATTAATAAATGGCTATATTTTCTTTAGAATTATTCAAAGTATAATTTGTACTCACTCATAACAAAAATTAAAGCTGTGTATGGGATGTGGAATAACTGAAAATGATACCTATTTATGTTGTTTATTCAGCCAGCGCATTCACAATGAACCCTAACATAAAGTGAGCCACTTTAGTGCTTAGAGTCCATGATATTCACGGATGTTCATAAGAAAACTTACAGTGGTAAATTTAAACATATATTTAGGGACGCCTGGGTGGCTTAGTTGGTTAAGCCTCTGCTTTTGGCTCAGGTAATGATCTCAGAGTCCTGGGATCAAGTCCCGCATTGGGCTCCCTGCTCAGGAGGGAGCCTGCTTCTCCTTCTCCCTATGCCTGCAGCTCTGCCTACTTGTGCTCTCTCTCTCTCTGATAAATAAATAAATACAATCTTTAAAAAAAATTTAAAAAAACCATATATTTAGACATACAGAGAATCCTATCTATACACATATCATTCTCAATTGAATTTAATAAACATTTATCGGTTGCTTTTTATTCTTGCCAAATATGTTAATTTTTCTAAGAGTTTTTTTTTTTTTTTTAATTTTTCTAAGAGTCTTAAGCTGAGTTTCCTCTTCAGCAGACTCTGAGACAAGAGTATGTGTAAAAGGAATTTAGTAGGATGTTTTCCAGAAGCAACCAGTAGAAAGTGAGAGTGAGGCAGGAAAAGGAAAACAGCCAAGCAAGTATATGAGATCAAACAATATCTCAAAGAGAATGATGTCAGCTCAATTCCATAGAAATCCCTGCAGGCAATGTAGATAGTAACTACAGTTATCTCCATCAGTGGCAAGGGCGTTAAGATTGGTAATGTTCTCACCATTGGTTAGGTTCTGTCCATGGAAGATGTATATTTCTGGGTCCTGCACTTCTTCACAAGCACAGACAAAGCACTATTGAGGACATCTGTAACTAGTGCACAGCCCACATGGTAAGGAGTTCTGAGGGCATATGTCTGGAACACTGACAGGGTTTGATACATAGTTTAAGATGAGAGAAGCATCATTTTATCATTCAAGGAGCTTAAAGGCAACTCGGGAAAATACATAGTAGCACAGGTGCTTAGAACAAATATTTCTCAGCAACATTAAATGAAATCTACCTTGAGATCCAGTCACACCCAGGTTAAAAGGAAATAACATTTCAGCAAGTAGTGTTAATTTCTTCCCAAGCTGTGTTTTGTGTTCATTCTGAGGAACTTACATATTCTCGAATTTATAAGTCTACAATGGGTGATGGTGATATGCTTATTGTCCAAGTGGGCTGGGCTAGATAGTTTGCTGGAACCAGTGCAAAAACAAATGTGGAGACCCTTGTTCAAAAGGAAAAAAATTATATTGTTAAAATAATGAAATATAAATAATGTTTTTCTTTGTCTTTTCCACCATCTCTCTCTTGGCTTTATTTTTTATCATTATTGTTAATTAGTGTTCTAAAAACAAAAAATTTAAATTTAAAATTTCTTCATGAATTTTACTGTTTGTCTTTGTTATGGTGAAATGACAGTTTTAAATGCAAATATAAGAACATTTAAGTCATATGCAGAATCACTGAAATTACACAATTCGTATTTTGTAGGCAGTACATGCATATGTATTTTGTTCTTACCAGAAGAGTAGAAACACTGCACAAAATTAACTGAACTGTTTATATTTCACTCCTCGATGCATGCATATTCTACCTACATGCTCTACACCCTGCTACTGAAGAAAAAGAAATGACTGAAAGTAAAAGAAACTACAAGTAGATCTATCTCTCTTCTTCACTTCACTTTCAACTTAATAGGTTAGCTAATAGAGCTAGTAAGTTAGTTTTCACACCTAAAACTAATATGATAACATCTCTTGGGTGCTTCAAAGAACACCACTGACTTCTTTCTGTGTTCAAAGAAATTTCTGGTTCGAACTAAATGTGCAGTCTCTAACTTGCTGTCAGTATCCCATTCACTTAGTCATCGACATAAGTTGCTCCCCTTATATTTCCTGAGACTTGCTGGAACTCCCACACGCAATGGGTCCACTGGAAGTCTGCTCATAAGACATTGCTAACCCTATATGTGAGTGGGATGGCAACAGGCATGCTCCATAGTCCCTTCAGACTTCAATTACACAAGTTCAAAAATAAAACTCTTTAAGTGTCAAGGTGGCTCTCTTTCCTGTGTTTAACTACCAGTTCCTTACACGGAAGCACTGATGCCACGCCAAATTTTTTGCCATTCCCCACACTCTCCATCTTTCCTCCTTTGCTCACCCTATTCCTACTACCTGGAATATTCTACCCCTTAATCTTTACCGATGACTTTACCCAGCTTTAGAGACTTGAATGAACCCTTTCTTGACTCTGCTCAAGCCTAGAAGAGAATTTTTCTCCCAAACTTTCATAAAGCTTTGCTTATTTTCTCTTTAAGAGAGAGTATAGCCTTTTTAAGTGACTGTTTTTCATTGAAGACGAAAATACAGAAAACTCAATAACTTTTTTACCAAATAAACATACCCACTTAACTATAGCCTGGATCAATAAGTAGATAGTATTACCAAACCCCAGACATCTCCTGTGCCTGCGAACTACAGCATGCAAGCCTCACTGGCCACTGCAGTCTCCTGCTGCAAGCAGGAAGTGTCAAAAGAGAGGGCGAAGAGTGCAATGGGATCTGACCCTTGGTTCTCCACATACGATTCTACTCTCCAGTTGCCTAAGACATCGCTGAGAAGATTCAACAATGAAATCCCTATGAAAGAAACGGTGAATGGGGTCCCTGGGTGGCTCACTCAGTTAAGCGTCCAACTCTTGATCTCAACTCAGGTCTTGATCTCAGGGTCCTGAGTTAAAACCCTGTATTGGGCTCCACGCCCAGTGTGGAGCCTACTAGAAAGAGAGAAAGAAAAAGAAGAAAGAAAGAAAGAAAGAAAGAAAGAAAGAAAGAAAGAAAGAAAGAAAGAAAGAAAGAAAGAAAGAAAAGAAAGAGAGGAAAGAAAGAAGAAAGAAGAGAGGGAGGGAGGGAGGAAGGAAGGAAGAAAGGAAGGAAGGAGAGAGGCAAAAAGAAAGAGAGAGAGAAAGAGAAAGAGAGAGAGATAAATGATGAGAGGAGAGAAAAGATAGAAGGATTAGATGCCTGTTATGCAACCAATATTCACCCTGATTACTAAAGAAACCAAGGAAGAAGTACCAACCCCTGACTCTTTGAAGAGCCAGGGGAAACGAGAGGCTTGGTTTTTGATGAAATCCTGCAATAGCAGCAGGAAATTATCTAAGAACAAGATGCAGGCCTTGATGTCCTTCTCTTTATCAAAAATTGCCATAAACAAAAGAGGCAGAAAATTGCCAATGAACTGGGCAAGCAAAATGAGATAATTGATGATTTTGCTAACCTGGTGAAGAATACAGATGAGAAACTTCACATTGAAACTAGGCATGTGAATATGGTGGACAGAAATTGAACATCTTGTGGGTTTATAATGGTGGTTTTATTGCTGCTCGTGACTATTAGGTTGTTGTGGTCTGGCCTACCAACTAGTGGCAATAAAGGGACCACCAGCGGTGACACCTGCCAATGGCAGAGTAAAGCTCAGCACCCTTTTGGTACATGAAAGCTGCTCACAATAAATTCCCCGAGGCTCTGAAAACAAAATCAAAATTGCAGCATCATAGCATTAAACCAAACATGATGACCTTCTGAGAGCTGGGTCTTGTACAATCATTCAGGTTGCACAGTCATGAAGTTGGCCCTGTTTCCAGCCCTTCTGGCCCCATTGATGGTGGATGCTTTTGAGTTTAATACCAGAATTACACATAAAAATACTGGCCCAAGTTGAGGGACTTGGCATGTTGTCTGGTTTCCCTGTATGCACATGATAGCTATTCTCTGTGGAGATCTTGTCAAGTCTTTGATTGTCCTATGAGTATGAAAGCATAGGGACTTTTTACTTGCATGATCTGCAAAATCCTATTCACTTTGTGATCATACAGAAAGTTCTCCAAACTTCTTCTCCAGATTAATTCTCCTCCTCACATCTAAACATGTGTCATCACCTCCACATACTTGGTCCATCATACTTCTTAAAGCACCTCAGCTTTCCTCAATCAAAAATAAGTGCTAACTGGAGAACTGGCCTCTAGGTTCCAGGAAATTCTGTCTCTGGCTCTGCAAATAGATGTCCCTGTGGAAAGGGAAACAAAATATCAGCTACATTGTTGGGGTCAAGATATGAAAAGAAATTTATACTAGAGAAAATAGCATAAAATTTAATTTCTTATGGAATGATCCAACCATATACACCATCACTAGATAAATAAGACATTAGAAGAACTTGTCTAATGAGGGGAGAGGAAAGATAGGATTAGATGCCTGTTATGCAAAAATATAAAATGGCTAGGGGTACCTGGGTGGCTCAGTTGGTTAAGTGTCTGATTTCAGCTCAGGTCATGATCTCAGGGTCCTGGGATCGAGCCACAGCTTGGGATCTGCTCTCAGTAGGGAGTCTGCTTGTCCCTCTCTCTCTCCCTTTGCCCACCCCCCGTAATAAATGGATAAAATCCATTTATTATGGCTATAGTCTTCAAATAATAAAGCAAATGAAAGAGTTCTATGTTTTAGGATCAGAAATGTTCAGAAACTCTCTTTTTTAACAACTATAGAGAAAAGCAATATATACTCCGTGCCAGAAATAACAATACTGGCATTCGTTATGCTGAAGAGTAGCAGGTTTACTTTAGTTAACCTTATAATAATGATGATGATAATGATGAATCATTTCTTTGTAATATCACACATAAATAATTATAATCTATAAATTATCACTCTTTCCCCTGGGAAACGAATTTTATAATTTTCCAAATTTATCCAAGATACCATATACAAACCTTTAAGTTTTGGAAAAAAAATTGCATTTCAAGTAAGCATACATAAGAGATGCATCCAGGGAATTTGATAACAGACAGTATTTATCCCTTTATGTTGAATGGAAGAATTATAATCAAAGATTTGTTTTTTAACTTTTGATAAAGAACTGAATATGATTAGATTAAGGTTGTTTATGGCCATCACTTTGACTTGATTAACTATATAATCCAGATTCTTTCTTTAGAAACTGTGTAGACAAAGTATCATAGTCACTGCAGAATTATACATTTACACTGGTTTTGAGATACATGTGATTTCTCCCCCATAAGTTTCCTGAAAAGAAATCTGATTCCCTTTTATGGGCCCAGCACGCTCCCGCTGCGCTACTCTGCTTGCTTGATTCCCTTTTAAAAGCAAACTCTATTTTTTTTTTTTTTTTTAAGTGGACTCCACACCCAGTGTGGAGCCCAGCACGGAGCTTGAACTCAGAGCCCTGAGATCAAGACCTGAGCAGAGATCAAGAGTCAGATTCTTAACCGACTGAGCCACCCAGGCGCCCCAAAGAAACTCTAATTTTTAATCTCATAATTTTTTTAAGTAAGAGGGGGGTTTATATTATTCTATTTCTACAAAAGAGTCTACATCCTCTCAAGATAATAATATTTACTTATGGTAGAAATATATCTGGAGATGTAAAAGGTAAAAATACATTCGTAAAAGTTGTCCAAACAAGTTGAGAAATGAAAAGAAAAAGCATTTGACCTTGGAATTCAAGAGTAAAAATGAAAGCCAGAACAAGTGAATAACAACTTTAGATAGCTTTCAAAATTATAGAAATAGAAAATGTTATTTTGTACAGATCTATAAACTATCTACCTGAAAATAACGTGAAACATAAAGTGAAATTACGTCATGCAATTTATCAATATATTGGACTTGAAATCTCTGTCAATTTAATATTTATGATTGGAAGAAAATAAAATTATACATACTTCACATCCTTATTGTATAAGGCACCACACAATTTCTTTTATATTTTATGATATTTAATTTCATCCTCACAGAAACTTAACAGGGCAGGCTTTGATACCCTCATTTTATAAATGAAGAAGTTGAACATCATAGAGTTTAAACACTTTTTCAGTAACACACTGCTAAACACTAGTGGATGTGAGATTCATATATCAGTTTGTATATAAAACATATTTTCTGAAGGCCAAATAAACCCAGAAGATTTAGTTTTACAACCTTTAGATTAATAGACCATATTAATTATATATAACTATACAAACCTCTTTTTCGGACATAAAGCACCCTTTACAGAATAAAAATAAAATCTACCTCAATCAATATGAATTTGAAATCAATCATTCAATTATTTAATAGTATAACCATATCTTTTTTTAAAGATTAAATTCTAGATAAAGTGAGGGTTAAATATTTAGAGTAGAGTATTACTTAAAGTTGCAACATACCATGATGTAACTTTGTCCCCGACAATCTAAGATTCTATGTGGCATCACAGCCAAATTATTCATACTGCCCTTTTATTCTCCCCAAAATGTATCAGTTTGAATGGTAATTTATAAAATCACCCTCATTATGTGCAAACAGGTGTGTAAAACAAACAAAAATATTAATAAGTGCTACACCAGAGGACAAAGTTTAAAATACCCAACTGCAATCAATGACAAATCTAGCTCCAATCAAATGAATGATATATTTGAACAATGACATTAGCAAAACTATAACGAAGCTTAAGTCTAGTTATTATTTGACCCAGTAGAATGAAAGAAACAAAAAAATATATGACTTTCAGAATGATTCAATTCTTGTTATTGTGCTGATGCACCACAGCTACAAAACAGAATGCAAACCCTGAAAATGTTTTCCTAAACAAAACAATAACTATATCTTCTAGCATGTTAATGGTAGAAATCAAAAAGAAAACATCCATGGCACCAATAAATATAAAAAGAAAATTGAGCTCTAGACAATTAATAGCTTACTTGTATATTAAAAGTGCTTTTTATCCTTTTTTTAAAAAAGCTACTATTAGTTTGTCTTCATTAAAAATGTTATTTACAAAGTTTTTTAAAAGCTGTTGCTGTTCAAAAACCCTTTTCCAGCATTCACCTATCTACCTACTCTTGAGTGTTCAGCATAGCTATTATCACTCCAGTCAGATTTTCCTGCCCATAACCTTTCTAATATTTCCTACATTTCCCTCATCATAGCTTTTATCTCACTCTCATAAAATGTCCTGTTTATTTATTTGTTGCCTTTACTAAACTTTAAGGCCCTCAAAGGAAAAGACTGTGATTAGTATGGAAGAGTCATGCAATTAATGCAACTTTAATGGATACACACTTATGCACACACACACATACACATCTTGCTTGATTTAGCTGATGACAAAGAATGGACATCTTGCTTGATTTAGCTGATGACAAAGAATGGACTTTTGCTCACTTATTTACTAAATAGTATTATTCATTTACAGAATATGACATAACTTAAAGTATATCTGAATACATACATGTAAAGTTTAGCGATTTGGCTATGTATTGGCAGCATCTTCTCTTAATTACCAGAGAGACATAGAAATAAAAACTTGGTTGAAATGGTCAGTTCAGTTCTTTGTAAGTCCAGGTTAATAAATACATGCCATAAATATTTTTAATGACTGGAGGGATTTTTATTTTTTCTATCCAATGACATGATAAGATACCGATCTAGTAAATAAAAATGGGTGCAAGGAAATCCACTACTTTAAAAAAAAATCATGAACAGAAGATTCTCTATAAAGTCTAACTTCATTTGGAAAACTCTAAATGAACAGATGAAATGACATGGATAAAAAAAAGAAAAATAGTAAGTTAACCAGATTTGGGATCCCTATGTCATCAGGGCCAGCATATTTAGCCTAAACTTGCAGTGACCTCCTGCAATCTACATTTTATTGAAGTTGGTAATGATCAAAGTTATCCATGGCCTAAGACTCTTGTTGTCCCCAGAGTCAACCCTCATATCTGTGTGTGTACGTCACTAGATTTGGGTTGTATTGTACTCATGATCTAAGCTAGTCTGGGGGTAGACAATATCAGCATATGAATTATAAGGGAATCTGAAATATATTCACAGCTCCAGGACACATACAGAAAATAATTCACACAGTTTTCAAAAGCTAGTTATTGGTTATCCCTTCAACAGGGCCTGATGGTCTCTCCTGAAATATAATTTGTAAGGTTCATCAAAATAAAAGGAAAATGTTGGCTAATACAAGAGTGTGGTACTTTTCCAAAAGGCTTATTCTTTGTAGGTAGAGCTTTCACAAAATATTTAGAATTTACTTTAAATATTATTTTATAATTTACATTCATATAGATTTTCAAATATTTACAAAATCTTTCATAAATGTTTCCTCATGGAAAGGTAGATATCAAAATAGTGTAGTAACAACAAAAAATATTTGGGTGTGATAATATATCACAGTTACCTTGTTTGGAACGTCCCTATATCTTCCCTCTTTTCCCTTGCCCACTGCATAAGAGTCAGTAATAACCTACACTTGAATATCTCTTGTATCTGTGGATCCGTTCATATTGCTTTAATTTCTGGCAATGCTCCAACCATCTATACCTCATCTGTGGATCAATCCTAAGACACTGAAATGAGACTTTACCCCCCAGCTTCTCTGCATACTAATATGTAGCTTGGAGCAAATGGAAATGTTCTGTTCCCTGCATGGGCAAAATAGTGATCTTTTTAATTTAATTTTCAACAGGTGCATTTTTTTTTCTTTTATTCTGAACTACATTATTGGCTATTGGCTTCTGAGTCTTTTTTGGGTTGTCTTTCATTTATATGTCTACTTTAACATTGCTTCTTCCAAGTCCCTATCACCAATCACAGTAAAATACCTCAGAACACAAGCTAACCAATTGAGCCAGATTCAAAGAGACATTCAGTAACACATTCTTATTTGTTAAATAGCTTCGTCCTCATCCCTAATCCATGAGTTTAATTAAACACTGTGCTTTTATTTCCAGGCACACATTCTCAATGTAATCTCTTTGAATTCAAGTGGAATCTCTGCCCCAAATGATACTTACAAGAATTATAAGTAAAAGAAATGAATCAGTGCAAACCATAGAGTACAGTGTTCAAAGTCTCATATGAGATATTATTCCCCAAGAAGGAATTGTACAGAGCATTTCCTCATTTATGCCTTTTAATTGAAAGTTTGATGGAAAAGAAATCGGTGAGAGGAGGATCTCTGACAAGAATATTGCAATATAAATGTATTAACTGAAGACTTGTATAATAAACCCTGGTGAAGTATTGTATACTTAAAGTTTGCTGAGAGGATAGATCTTATGTTAAATATTTTTATCACACATCATTATCATCACCATCTTGGGGACTGGAGCAAACTCCTGGAGGAGATGGATATATTTATGGCCGTAATGATGGCAATGTTACCATGGGTTTATACTTATCCCCAAATTAATCAAGCTGTACATACTAAATACATACAACTTTTTACATGTGAAAAAATATAATAAATAAATAGACAAGACCCTGCTAGCAGAAAGCTAAAGTGATTTCAACAGAGAGGATTATTCGAAATGAAACTGAACATTGGAACAGATGTAAATTTAGCTGTCTCTAAGCACATATACATTTTCTGCTACATATCACATTGGCTTATGTGTTTTATTGTGAATTATATAATAGCATAGGAAGAAGAAACAAAAGGTCTTGCCCTATTTAATTCAATGCTTTCAACTAGTAAAGAGAAACTTAAACTAGACCAAAACTAAACAAACAAACAAAAGCAAAAGCAAAATAAAACAAAACTCCTGTAGGTATCCCTATTACTTTGGTGACTTAGCCTTAAAAGTTCAAGATAGACAGTTCTCAGGAAGAGCTCAGGACTCCCCCACTCAGTAGATTTCTCAACAAAATGCCATTTCCCTAGGCTTCCCAGTAAGGTCAATGTCTCTGATCAATTTGCAAGTATTTCTTTATTCTCTAAACTTCAAACTCGTTTATTTTTATGGACATTTGCCACAGATTGTGATGAGTCTATTATGCTTGCAATTGATTCTTACAGCAAATTCAGTCTTCTCATGTTATAAGGAATTTAATCTCTGCTCCTATTACTAAAAGACCCAGGAAACTTTTGTGATACCAGTTTTGGTCAAGTTCAATTGGGAATAAAGCAGCTGGGTGTTTTTGTTTTTGTTTTTAACAATAAAGATAATAAGACTTAGAAAGACTGTTACATGGGTCCAATCCATATGACCTTCAAAAATAGTCTTTAGGGCGCCTGGGTGGCTCAGATGGTTAAGCATCTGCCTTCAGCTCAGGTCATGATCCCAGGGTCCTGGGATCGAGTCCCACATCAGTCTCCCTGCTCGGAAGGGGGCCTGCTTCTTCCTCTCCCTCTGCTGCTCCCCCTGTTTGTGCTCTTTCACTCTTTCTGTCAAATAAATAAATAAAATCTATAAAAAAAAAATAGTCTTTAATCAGTATCCTACTACCACCTTGTTCTTTCTTATTTCCTACAGTTCTTTTCCAGTCTGTTGTGGTCATTGGCTCTATGTTCACGAATTTTCTTTTTCTCTTCTACTAGAATAGACTTCCCAATTTTATAGGCAGACAGGATCTGAGTCTTCAGAATTATAAATGATCTGGTAAATTGGAAGTTATTCTGAAATTTTCTGTGCCATATTTAAAAATTTTCCTTCTTCACCCCTTGTACCTACCAGGGCCAACAAGCTACCCCTTTCCTAGGAGAATATTTTCCGATGTTTTCTTTTATTCTTTAGTATCTACCACTCTTGAGTTAAATTTGCAATTCCAGTTATTTTATCCATCTGCAGCATATTAATGAACCAAATATAACAGAACAGAGAAATACGTAAATTTACAAATAAAAATAAACCTGCTAGACTTAGGGGGAAATTCATGTACTCCTACTGTACCCGTTTTCATCATATTGCTTTAGAGAGCTGATATTTTACGAATGCCAATCAGGATTCACTACAGGAAATGGAAACCTGGAGTGGTTTTAAACAGAAAGTGAATTAATTGTTAGCTGAAACTTTGAAGGAGCTAGAGTTCACATAGCCCTCTTTTTTTAATTAATTTATTTTATTATTATTATTTTTTTTTTAGAGAGAGAGAGAGAGCACGGTGGGAAGGAGAGGCAGAGGGAGGGGGAGAGAGAGAATTTTAAGCAGACTCCACGCCCAGGGCAGAGCATCATGCAGGGCTGGATATTAGCCCCTGAGATCATGACCTGAGCCAAAATCAAGAGTTGCACACTTAAGCTACTGAGCCACCCAGGCACCCCCTTCACATAGCCCTCTTAAGATTAGGATCTCACAGCATTCTCCATTGTAAAGGTACTTTGATTGTATTTTGGGATTAATGATTATTTTGTAGAAAAGTACTTTTATTTTTTTTTCCTTTATTTATATTTTATTTCTTTGTTGAATGGCACACTTTTCTACCTTGAAATAATTCTGTACTTTGTTCATGAATTTGATTTTTTTATTATGTTATGTTAATCACCATATATTACATCATTGGCTTTTAATGTAGTGTTCCATGATTCATTGTTTGCATATAATACCCAGTGTTCCATGTAGTACGTGCCCTCCTCAATACCCATCACCAGGCTAACCCATTCCCCCACCCCCCTCCCCTCTAGAACCCTCAGTTTGTTTCTCAGAGTCCATAGTCTCTCATGGTTCTTCTCCCCCTCTGATGTCCCCCCCCCCTTCATTTTTCCCTTCTTGCTTGGAAGCAGAAAAGTACTTTTAGACCATATAAAGATTCTATACTTCATCAAAAAAAAAGTCAATGGGAAATCTAACAGAAGGGAAAATAGATCTATACATCATGCTGATTCTTAGTATTTTCATTCCATGGCAACATTTATAAAATAATGTCTCCATAACCAAGGTGGTCATGGAAAACTGCAAAAGAACCCTAGATGTTACGTCAAGGTGGGTGTTCAGTTCTCAGAGAGAAAGCATTGCAACATAGATTTGAAAAGTAATGTTTTTGTTGATGCTAAGATTCAAGAGCAACTATCCAGATCCATGAGGAAAGCAGAAGGAAAAATAGAAAGCCCTCCTTTGTAAGGGGGTCATTTATGAGAGAAAGCAAAACCATTTTAGCTTCCCACTGGCTCTCAGTAGGCAATTAATGTTTGAGATCCATCCTTTCAGTCCCAGTTCTTAGTAGATTTTGAATTAGTGGGCATTCAATAAATGTTTGATGAATAATTGAATAGCATTTAAAATGATTGATTGGATCAACAAGAAAAATAAATTATATTCACTCTACTATAAAATGAGTCAGAAAAGTGTGTCATAAGTTACTGAAAGATATCTAACGGAGCAGTTATAATGAAACTTTCAGTTAGTAACTGGGAGAATTTCAGGCATTTGGATAATTCATGTTTGTGAAATAGCTTATTTGCCAGTGATGCCAGGTAAATGAAGCAGAATTACTGTATTAATTTCAGGCAGATATCCTCACTTAATAAAAGAAAGTTTATAGTTGTTCTCCTGTTTCAGCATCAGAGCTTTATGTTTTGTTCACACTATTTCTCATATAAAAACAGAAGCAAGTAAAGTAACAATATGGAAGTTGTTACATTATGTAATCATAAATAATTAAATGAACACTGAATTTCACATTACTTAAAGTATTTTATCCCAGAGATAATAACTTCCAAACGAATATTAATCATTTGTATAGTCCTGAAATGTACTACAACCTGAACATTTTATGTGACTGCTAAGACTTCAGTTAGGAATGATACACAATTTCAAGTTTATTTTTTTCTTACCCAAAAGACCTCTAAAGAAATTTGCTATATTATTAAACATTTTTCAACAACCATTCTCTAGAACAGAAGTATGTTTGCCAAAGCAATTTTCAATACTATATTTCAAAGAAAAGGTAATTGATTTTTATATTGATATTTTCATTTGATATTCATAAGGATGTACTCTAAGTGAAACCTAGAGGTTAGCTTTGACCATTATATCTAATTTATAATACATTCATTAAATAGTATATGCAAGTTGATCACATCTCTTTTATTAGCAAATTGATTGAATACTTACCATTATGTAGACAGACACAATTTTATTATGTATGATATATATGTATGTATATATATGCAATATGTATATACATGTAATTTTAATTTCTAAATTATTTTTTATCAGGTAAGGAAATATATAAAAAATTAAGGTAATATTAGTATTAGAAAATGCGAAACAAAAAAATCAGTCTACACCCAATATGTGCTCATAGATTCTATAGTGAAATATGTACCACCAAATTCATAAAAATAATGCTAGATCTCAAGGTTTAAGACTCTGTACTGGATACTATATTTATTATTAAATATCACTGGAAATCTCATTATGCATTTCAATTTATTTGAAATAAATATCCAGATCCAGTTATTTGACTGAAAACTTTTTTTTTTTTTTTTTTCACATCCCTCATTGCTATTCATTTTAGGGATACATTTCTCCTTGCCAAATATATAATGAATGAGAAATGCCTAATAGTAGACTAGCTATGCCAGTTTTAAGTAGGGAAGCTATTTGTTAAAAAGTAGCAATTGTTACCATTAGATGAATAGATGTATTGATTAGCTTATATGTGGGCATTACATGTACTAACTTCTCCTTCCTCAATAGTACCTTCATTTTCATTTGGCTAAACACTTCTTCCTTAATGATGCTCAGTGCTTGGGAAACTTTAATCAAGGGACTTCCCCACCCTCTCTTCCCAACTAGGGAGCATCAATTCTATCAAAAGCACTCATAGGGCACCTGGGTGACTCAGTCCATTAAGCCTCTGCCTTCAGCTCAGGTCATGATCCAAGGATCCTGGGATTGAGACCCACAACAGGCTTTCTGCTCAGCAGGGAATCTGCTTCTCCCTCTCCCCCTGCCCTTCCCCTTGCTAGTGCTCTAGCACTCTCTCTCTCTCTCTCAAATACATACATACTTAAATAAATAAATAAATAATAAATAAATAAAATCTTAAAAAAAAAGCAAAAGCACTCAAAGTAGGAATTTGCTAAGCTCTTGCTATTTAGATGAATGGTCCTCTATTAAAGACTTGTTTTCTTAAGATGTGTCCTATATCTTTCCAATGAATCTCCTTTGGCTTCAATTGGACAAAGCTTGTTTCTGTGGCTTGCAAGTAAATTAAATGAACTGATACAACTGAAGATTTAGAAAAATGAGGGCAAGTTGTATATTTTTCATAAATTTTACATGGTTACTTCTTTCTGTAGTTTACTGTTGATAGGTAGTCAAGAAAGAAGATTAAAAAGTGATTATGTTCTGTATCAATACCACTATTATCCTAACACAATTTTTTAAATAGGGATAAATTATTCTTGTGATTATACTTTAGAACATTTCATGATAATTCTGACATATGATTTTGGTGAATATTGTGTATATAAAAATGCATTTCAGAGAAATACAAGTAATTAATTTAATTTCTGCTTTTGAGAGTTCCTACAACATTGCACTCAAACTCTATGAGGAAAAGTTGGTTTTATATGTATTGTTTAATTGACCATCTTAAATATGCTTTTACATATTTTTGAATACTACACGCATTTTTCTTCTTATCCTCTAATTGCACAGCGTTTAAAAGGTGAATTATTTCAAGTAGAAATAAAATCCCATTCACAAAAATAAAATGAATTTCTTTTCCCCTTTTAGTAACTTTTCTATTTATTCCTTTACCACTTTCTTTTTGTTTTTTTTGTTTTTTTTTTTTGTTTTTTTTTAAAGATTTTATTTGTTTATTTGAGAGAGAGAATGAGAGACAGAGAGCATGAGAGGGAGGAGGGTCAGAGGGAGAAGCAGACTCCCTGCCGAGCAGGGAGCCCGATGCGGGACTCGATCCTGGGACTCCAGGATCATGACCTGAGCCGAAGGCAGTCGCTTAACCAACTGAGCCACCCAGGCGCCCCACCACTTTCTTTTTGATTGGGCTTCCCACTTTTACTTTATACTCATATCAGCATAATACAGTCTGTGAGAACTTTCATATCTTTTTCTACCACATACTGGTCATGTAACTTTTGGCAAGTTACTTAACCTCACTAAATCTTCAGCAACCTTCAGTTGCTTTATATATAAAATAAAAATACTTACAGTACCTATTTCCAATTTTTTTATGACAAAATTAAACAATTCACCTAATGTGCTTATCCCAGTGACTGACACAATTTAAGAATTCAATGAACCTTAGTTATTCCTCCTATGTGGATTTTTTTTAGTTGATACCAACTAGCATAATAAGTGATGTTTTTAAATGAATGAAAACAAATATCTGAGAGTGGATTAGAATAATTATCTGGTTGTTTGGGGTGGGATAAAATATATTTTGACTGCCCAATTTTTTTTAAATTTTCCTGTAAGTTATTGAAAAGATAGTGAAGATTGTGCATGATAAAGGAAAAGCTGCTTAAGAAAAAAAATATTTTTCCTGACCATATACATGACTTATTTAGAGAAAAATTTACCTGAGAGACATTCAGAAGAAATGAGAGTGGAATTTAATGTAATGCCATATTTTTGAATCGCTTATATATTCATGATCGTTTATGCCTAAGTAATCTCTTTACAGATTCCTTTCTTTCCAATTGGAGTTTGACATTTTCCCACATAAATGGACTGCTTTAAAGTCAAAATTTAGGAATGTAATAACATCTTCCAGTACTATAAGGATAATTACAGAATTAAAAATATCTAATTCTTCTGGCACCTGTGTGGCTCAGTCAGTTTAGTGTCCAACTCTTGATTTCGACTCAGGTCATGATCTGGGGTTGTGAGATAGAGCTCTGCGTGGGGCGGGGGGGGGGCCATGCTCAGCGGGGAGTCTGCTTGAAATTCTCTCCCTTTTACTCTGCCCCTTCCCTTGCTCACCCTCTCTTTCTCTCTCAAATATATATGTATATATATACACAGGTGTATGTGTATATATATATATATATACATATATATATATATAATTCTTATACCTATGAGCTAAATGTTTATAAAACCCACAAATAGGAAATATTAAGATGGGTTATACGGATAATTTTGAATATGATTTATTAACTCTTTGACAACTATGCAACTATAAAATAAATAAAAATCTTTTACTTTTGCATAGTTCCTATTGTCAACAAGCAAACAAACAAAATTAAGCTCCATGGCCCCAAAAAGATCCATGTATAAAAAAAGTACATTTTTTTTAACCTACTGTTCTTTTTTGGTTACCATTGCTATGCACTAAGTTAATAGTTCAGTTTGGAGAATAAAGAAAAACACACATGGCCCTCAGTCGTTTGCTGTTAAATTATTTCACACAGATGTTCCTAATTCCTTTTTATCATTCTAATTTAGATTTGACCACATATAATTTTATACATATCTCTTGATTCTTTGAAAACTTAACTAGACTTGAGCTTAGTTATAAAAATGTTATATACAAAATGTTTATATAATTTGATATATGTTTATTTGTTTTTCCTCACAATATTTACTTTGAAAATGCTGTGTTTCTTATTTTTACTTCATTTCTTAAATTATGCAAAGTACATGTGTGGCTGAACCTGAAGCAAAACCCTGTCTGAGTTATTGTTGCAAGATAAAAGTGAAATTAGTATTGAGAATATAGGGAATGGTGAGTGCACTTTAAGAGTTATTCAATCATTTAAATATATTAATTTTGTTATCTATAAGAAGAAATGCTAATGCATTGGTGTACAAAAAGCTGTACATAATAAAAAGCTAACAACCCTCAGGGTATCCATTCACCATAAAACTAATTTCACACCTAGTCTATTATGTAATGTGCTATGAAAATAGCTCTTTGCTTCAAGATATCATTATACTGGCTTGCATGTACAAATTTGGTTCCCTTCTTTGACATAAAGATTGCACACACAGTAATAATTAAATTCCTAGACTTGATCCATAAATTCATCCTTATTTTCTGCATTTAGAAAATCTGTTTCCATAATAACCTATTCACAAGAGAGTAAATAGAGGTAGAAAGATAAAACCATTTGTTATCCATACATCTCGGCACTAGGTGAGATGGTAGACTAAACTGTGTGATGATTTCACTGTACTGAACTTCTAGATCAGTTATTTCTTTCTAGCAATTTCTGGCTGGAATGCCTTACAAGAATACTTATAGTAGAAACACTGTACTGACCATGTACACTGTGACTCTAAATGATAATCAAGTAAGTAACTTAGGACATCATTTTTATTTTTTTTAATTTTTCTAATTTTTATTTAAATTCCAGTTAGTAAACATACAGTGTAATATTTTCAAGTGTAGAATTTAGTGATTCATCACTTACAAACAACAACCAGTGATCACCACCAGTGATTAACCCAACCCCCCACCCACATCCCTCCAGCAATCCTCAGTTTGTTCTCTATAGTTAAGAGTCTGTTTCTTGCTTTGTCTCATTTGCTCTCTTTCTTCCCCTTTGCTCATTTGTTTTGTTTCTTAAATTCCACATATGAATGAAATCATATAGTATTTGTCTTTCTCTGACTGACTTATTTCACTTAACATAATACTCTCTAGCTCTATCCACATCATTGCAAATGGCAAGATTTCATTGTTTTTTATAGCTGAGTAATATTCCATCATGTGTGTGTGTTTGTCTGTGTCTGTGTGTGTGTGTGTGTGTATACACACCACCTCTTCTTTATCCATTCATCAGTCAGTGGGCACTTGGGCTCTTTCCATAATTTGACTATTGTTGATAGTGCTGCTATAAACATGTATTCCTTCGAATCTGTATTTTTGTATCCTTTGAGTAAATACCTAGTAGTGCAATTGCTGGATCATAGAGTAGTTCTATTCCTAACATTTTGAGGAACATCCATATGTTTTCCAGAGTGGCCACAGCAGTTAGAATATAATTTTTAAAAATATATATTTTAGAAAAGAAAAAAAGTTAAATCAAATAATAAAAGCTTCATATTGTAAAATGTTTAATTCTGCATATCATAATTCACAATTAAAATTTTATTTACCTAATATTATTAAACAACAGCCTCCACTGATTCTGTCCTTTAACCAGTTAAATTAAAGAAGAAATCATTTTTTAAGATCCTTATTTTCCATTTATTTTTCCATAAGCACTCTATTTAGATTGAATTAGAATAATCAGGGATTAAAAAGACTTCAGTGTGGGGTATTACAACACAATAGATTAACAAGGTTTTTTGTCTTTCAGTTTTTGTTTTTATTTTTGTTTTACATATCCAGTTTACTGTGATAATAGAGATAAAGAAGAAAGAAAAAAAATCCCTCAAAAATCTTTTGAAGAAAAGCTGATGGCCATAAAAAAATGGAAACTCTCCTAGATACTACAAATTAAGCCTACAATTCTTAAATTTAAGATTTTTATAAAGCATTAATTACATAGTGCTCTGGGAAATGGTATTGATAACTGAACATACTTCAATATGTAGATAAGTTTATATACACAGTATTTTTCTAGTCTGTGTATTAAGATTCTTTAATAATTATATTTGTAGCCAAAATCTATGAGAAAATAATCAATCTTACATAACACATAGTAGTTTTTTATCTACCACTAAGATGTTAATAATTTTTATTGATTGTTGATTATTTTTACTGATTTATTGAATTTGGAAAAAGGGATAATTTTATAGCAATTAATAGGCTCATAATATCATGAGAAATATATTTTTAAATTTAATGATATAGTATAAAATTATAAAATGTTTCATAACATCTCAGTATAGTCATGTAAATTGGTGGTAAAACATACTCAGATATTCGTGGTCTCCTTTTAAAGTTACCAAAATAAGTAATTAAAGTAAATCATAATCATTTTGCTTTAAAAATAGGAACCACGAATTTCTGAATCTAAAATTTTCTAATTTACATTTCTAAATGTGTAATGTAGGACATTACATTTAATTTGACAATATTTAAAATATATGAAATAGGAAAAAGTAAGCACATTTATTTAAAAGAAAACATATTGATAACATGAGAAAATCTACATGAGACATCTAATTATTTCCTTATTAAAATCAGGTGGAGCAATACTGGGTTAGGTAATTCTAACATCTACCCACTAAAGCCAAGAGAAAAGCTGATACTTAAAAATATTTTTAAAATATTAAAATATTTGAACTAAAATATTACAAAATATTTTAAAATATTCAAGACCAATAAAACAGTGAAAAAATATATAAGACAAAGATTCAGGAGAAGATGGAAAGATGACAGCTTAGTCAAGCATTTTGGATCCTCTGATTCCCTGAATGAGTCTGCCCATTCTCAAGAGATGTCTGCTAGGATAATAAAAGTAAAAGTGCTTTTGAGAGACTCACAGGTGGAATTTGAAAAGGAAGGTCGACCTTCTTAAACCTCTTTTATTTTAGTCTTTGTCCCTGAGGCTCTACACTTAGAGATCAGCTGTTGTTGGAAGTAGAATATCCCTTGAGGAAAATTAAGTTTAATTTTGAATCCTCTTAATTTCTGAGATTCAAATAAAGATGATTTGGGGGAAAAAATCTAAATAATTTCTTGAGAAAAATGGCAGCATCCTATGCCTCTCATTATTTCTACACATGCTTAATTACATTTTCAGTCCCTCAATCAAATGGAATTAGGCAAATGCACAATGATCCAAATCAAGTTTAAAAAGTAATAGAAAAAGATCCATAAGATCATCTGAAAATCCAAACTTCAAAAGAAGACCCACCACAAAGTAATAAAAATGCCATAACTACACATTTCAGAGTGCTGAAAAGTGAAAACGCTGAGAAAATATCATGAATAACCAGGAATAAAAACCAATTATTTGTATAAGGGCAATAATTAGACTTTCAGCTTTTACAAAGTAATAGAAATGGAAAAATTCGGAGTCAGGAGATAGTAGAATGATGCATTCAATGTCTAAAGGAATAAAATTGTCAAGCTTTAAATATAAACTCAAAATATGTTATGATAATTTAAGTGAGATAAAGTCAATTTTAGAGAAACAAATTTTAGAGAATTTGTTACCAATAAGCACAAACGAAAAGAAATATTAAATGGTGTTCCTTGGGAAGAAAAAATAATCTCCAGATGGTAGTGCAGAGAAGCAGTGAAGAATGGAGAGCTCGAAGAGGGTAAATATGTGGGCTAATTTAAGAGAAGGTTAACTGGGTAAAATCAGGAATGCATATGTTAGAATTAAAATCACCAAAATAATTGCATATAATTTAAGAAATGTAGTAAATGGAATTAAAAACATCTATTAAAGACGTTGTGTTACCTAGGAAGAGGACAGAAGAAGAGAGTATTATTAGAACTTGCTTAGCCAAGAAAGTATGATGCAATCTGCATACTAACATTAAAAAGAAGAAAAAAGTTTAACACACACACACCACAAAAATGTCAAGCAAATACAGGAGTAATACAGAATAAGAAAACATCAATCCAAAAGAAAGACAGGACAAGAAATATTGAAAAAGTAAGTCCAATAAATCACCTAATGTAAGTTAGTAGAATGTGACTAATGTAGATCAGAAATTATATTAAATGTAATTAACTCAATACTCAATTAAAAAAAAATGATGGTTGGATTAAAAAGTGTATGCTATTTATGACAAATATCTCTAAAATGTAAGAACAAAGTAAGATTGGAAGTAGAATGATGGAACAAGATGTACCATGTGTGGGGGATAACCTCTGAGATGGCCCGCAATGATTCTTACCTCCTCATAGTCACAGAATTGTGTAGTATAATACCATACTGAATATGTTATCTGTAGTGTTCTGAGACAATGTCAGTGTGTCCCAGTCTAGATTATGGTTTCCACATTGCTCTATTACAGGAAGGCAGCCTTCGTGTCATGAGCACACTTAAGCAACCTGTAGAAAGGCAAATACGGACAGGAAGTGAGCTCCCCCCACCGCCCCAGCCCCCACAAGAGTCAGTACAGAATTCCGATAGTTTTGGAGAATCACCTTTGAAACAGATTCTCCAGCTACAGTCAAAACTTCATGTAGTGGTAACCTCAAATCACATCTTGAGTGCTACCTTTTGAGAGATACACAAGTCAGAAATATCCAGCTATGCTGCTCCTTTACAGAAACCATGAGAAATAATAAATGATTACCATTGTTTTAAGCAACTAAGTTTTGAAATAAATGGTTATGCAGCAACAGATAATTGATAAGTCATGTGAACACAAAACAACATAGTAACTACAACAAAACTAGTATGGTTATATTAAAAACTGATAAGGAAGGCTTTCAGACAAAAGCATTACTAGAGGTAAATAGGTACCTGCCATAATAATAATAATAGAATCTACTCACTAAGAATATATAAAGTTCTAAATATTTATGCTTTTAATAACACAATTTTAGGTAAAGCAAAAAGGAACAAGTCACAGATAAAACTAGAAACCCATAACTAAAAGGTATCTATAAAAGTGCCATATATTTACAAGCTAATATATAATATATACTTTGTTTATAATATCTCATGGGCCACTGAGGAAAACATCCTGAAAATTAGAATATGTCTTGGACTAGGTGACAAGGAAAATACTACAAAAGTGTGTTAAGCAAATGAAGCCATTTTCAGACAGAAGTTTATAGCCATGACTATATTATAAAAGAAGAAAAAAATTCAAAAACCTAAGGGTACATTTCAAGAAGCTAGAAAAGTTAGTAGCCCACAGAAAGTAGAAGAAAGAATAATAAAATTAACAATATAACTTAATGAAATAAAAAATAAATAAATAGATAAAATCATCAAAACCAAAACTGGTTCTCTATAAAGACTGTTGAAATTTTAACTCTTCTGTAATATTAAAAAAAGTAAAAAATGAAGGTGCAATAATCATTGACAGGAATGAATAAGAGAACATCATTATGATCCTGCAAAATTAAAATGGGAATAAATTAATATTATGAAAAACATACTCTCAGAAATTGAACATTTAAATTTCATAGACAAATTACTAGAAAAATACAACTTAACTGAAACAAAATTAAATAGAAAATCTGGATATTCAACTATTTAAGCATTTGAAATCTAAATAAAACTCTTTCCATAATCAAAACTATAGATGCAATGGCCTCAATAAATAATTCTAACAAAAATTTACAAAAGAAGTAATTTCAAAATCTTAAAAAATCTTCCAGAAAGTGGGAAGTGAAAACACCATGAACTCACTTTTGTAGTCAGCCAAATCATAATACCTAAAGCTGACAAGTAGCTCAGGGGAAGGAAAACTGTAATCCAGTGTTGAAAACCTAAAAAACAAATTTTAAAGATTTTATTTTTTTATTTGAGAAAGAGAGAAAGAGAGAGAGAGAACACGAGCAGGGGAGGGGCAGAGGGAGAAGCAGACTCCCCGGTGAGCAGGGAGCCCAGTTCAGGACTCGATCCCAGGACTCTGGGATCATGATCTGAACCGAAGGCAGACGTTTAATCAACTGAGCCACCCAGGCATCCCTTAAAAAACAAATTTTAAAAATGAAATAATTTTATATATTACCAGCAATAAATTTTATCGAATAGGTTTACTTCTGTAAATATTGATATTATCACATGATCATTCCCTTTATTCAATGTATGTGTAGAATTAATTCTGAAAGTTAAAACACCTTTTATGCCAGTCAACTCAATTTCCTGAAAATTGCAACCACAATTCTTTTCAAGACATACCTCTTTCTTTGTTTAATTATGACTACTGTGATGGTTGAATTTTTTGTTAGCTTGACTAGGTTATGGTGTTTGGACAAATTATTTGGTCAAACACTAGTCTAGATATTGTCATGAAGATATTTTGTAGATGTAATTAATATTTACAATAAATTGCCTTAAAGTAAGAGATTACCCTTGATGATGTAAGTGGGCCTCATCTAATCCGTCAAAGGACTTAAGAGTAAAATGTATTTTCTGGGCAAGGAATTCTACCCAAGACTGTTCCAGAGAAATCCTGCCTCGGTTTTCAACCTATTGTTCTTCCCTATAAATTATATAAATTATTTTTCTTATGAGAGTTTCCTTTCCATCTGTTGTCAATCCAAAGCATTGATGATAGCTCAATTTTATATATATTTTGAAAAAATGTATTTTAATTATGAATGACTGATTTTGAGATTTAGTTCTGACCAGGTGCTTTGGCAGTTAATAAAATTGGCATTTCAATGTGTTTCCAGATAATCTCTTCTGTGGTTGTTATAAGAAAATTCACCTTGGATACTTTTCCAAAATAAAGGAAGAAGATATCAAATATAGATAATGTACAGAATTTGCTTTATTCTTTAAATTATAACAGACTTTGGGGCACCTGGGTGGCTCAGTCAGTTAAACATCTGCCTTTGGCTCGGGTTATGATCCCAGGGCCCTGGGACTGAGTCCCGCATCGGGCTCCCTGCTCAGCGGGGAGCCTGCTTCTCCCTCTCCTCCCAGCTCCTGTTCTCTCTCTCTGTCTCTGTCTCTCTCTCTCTCTCAAATAAATAAATAAAATCTTTAAAAAAAATTATAACAGACTTTTATAAAGAAAGGAGAAAAATATCGTATTGATTTATCCATGTAATTAGCATATAGTTTGAACAATCTTATCTGAGATTTAAATGCTTTCTGGAATTTCCCTTTCACTATAAAAAATTTTAATAAGTATAGAGCTTCAGTTTTACAAGTTATTGGGATGGATGGTGGTGCTGGTTGCACAACAAAGTGGATGTATTTAAAAAGCATACATATAAATACTGTATTATGTTTTAAAAATCTTACTCAAACTGACTAACACCCAAGGGAAACAGATTCATTTATACAACTATAAAGGTTACTTCACTGAAAAGATGCCCTCTAACCTTTGACATGGATAGATCCAGATGAGGGATGACATCAGAACACATCTCTTTCACGCTCTCCAGCTTTAGCCCTGCTTTCCTCTACAGTGGCTTTATTTTGAAACAAGCCCTCTTCAGGTTGTGACTGAGAGCTCTGGTTTAGCAAATTCCTTCTCCCCAAATACTTCTAGTAAATGCCATGGCTATGGCTCTGTTTAGCAAGGCATCTGTGCAGCCATGAACACTCACTGGTGGGTGTGTGGTGCTCTAATTGTCAAGCTCAATCTTGTGCCTAATTCTGGAGCATCCAGTGACATCAGTCACACTCCATGTACTGATTGTGAAAGAGGATGTTTTCCCTTAAAGAAAGCCAAGGAGCTTTAACAAGAAGAAATATAAATGCATACTAGACAGGAAAAACTGAACCACAGGTTTTCTTTGATGTATTAATATTTAAATGTGTCCCACCTAAGAGCAAATTTCTAAAATAAATGAGTTTTGTCTTTAAAAAGAGTACACAAGTTTTGGGGCCCCTGAGTGGCTCAGTTGGTTAAGCATCTGCCTTCAACTCAAGTCATGATCTCAGGGTCCTGGGATGGAGCCCCTCATTGGGCTCCCTGCTCAGCAAGAAGCCTGCTTCTTCCTCTCCCTCTGCCCCTCCCCCTTGCTCCTGCAAGCTCTCTCTCTCTCTCAAAATAAAGAAATAAAATCTTTAAAAAAATAAAAAGAATACACAAGTTTAATGTACATAGAACATTTAATTATATCACAAATGGTTGCAGATTTCAAAATGTGTTCTTGTAAATAACAAAAAAAAAATCAACTCAAAAATGATTTATGGTTATAGCAAAACATTCTCAAAACTACCCTAAGCATTCCAAGCATTGTATTAAAATAATTTTTTCTTAATTACACCAGCATGCAAACATGGCATACAGGAAAACATAATGTAAAAGAAAGCAAAACAAAAAAACACATTAGCACATATGGTATTTTTTCCCAAAGATAATAATCCATATGATATTTTGAGGAAAGAGTTATTGAAATGGATTGAATTTACATGCCCACAGTATAGATAATTGGGCTTCATTGAAAGCTACTCCATACTACTGAATCTGAGGAAAGAAAACCTTCCCCTGCAAATTTTATATATATATATATATATATATATATATATATATATATATATGTATATATATGTGTGTGTGTAAATTTTTAAAATTTCTATTTAGAGCTCAAATTAGTTCAATCTATTAATAACTGAAAAAATTCTTAATTTTGACACAATTTTAATTAGATATCTACTTCATTTTCTTTTTCAATTCTTCCTATTGCCATTTGGACTTTTGAGCATAAGTTCTTTAAAACTTACAGTCACATGAATGTTAAGTGAGTACCTTCACTGAAAATCCTGTACTTGAAGCGAAATGGAATTGCACAAAATGGAGAACTTTTACTAATATTGGCCAATATATATTCTTTAAAAATTTTATATATTATCATATTTTTCAGTTAAGTTTGCATAGCATTCATATGCTTAAAAGTTTAAAAAATGTGAATATGTACTACTAAAACACATATTCAGTGTTATTGAACCATTCCTCTGAAATAAAGTATTGCATAATTATTATTGAGTAGATACAGGAAAATCATGATTCATGGCCCAAAAGCATTAGTGGACCTGATAAGCTTATTCACAGTTCAAATCTGAATCTGGCATATAATTTGTGCTAAGTAAATATGTTTTGGCTTATGTATCTATAACCATGACATAAAAAACATTTACATGATCAGAATATGTATAAAGCATTCCAGAACCCGTATTGCCTAAGAAAGAGCCTAAATGTTCTCACTCGACCCAATGTTAAGAGCTAATATCTATAAAGCTCCTTCTATCTGCCAGATACAGTTTTAAGTATGTCATCTATATTAAAGTACTCAAGCCTTACAGCAATCCTGTGAAGTATATGCTATTATCTCCAATTTAACACTTGAAGACCTGAGAAGCTGGAAGTTTGAGCATCTAATTCAAGGTCACCAGCTGGTAAGACCTATGACTCAATCCCAGGCAGTCTGGCTAAACATCCACACCTTCACCATTAAGCTGTAAAAGAGTGAGTTAAATATAATATTTTTTTTTAATTTAAACACTGCAAGTAAATATGTAAGCTAAACATCACAGAGCATCTTGTATGTATACTGACAAACAAAAGATAAATTCACGAAGTCAATAAATTGCATACATGTAATAATTTGAAGACTTATTTTATCACTAATCACTGCAATTGCGCTACAGACAGTTCTGAAATTTTAAAAATCATTTCCTGTATTTCTAGTGGCAGCCTTGCTGTCACTCATGGGTTGTAATTGCTTGGATCTTTAAATATTCTATATTTCTAGTGGTCATAGTAATTGAATTTAACCCTTATACTAGAACAAAAAGATTAGATAAATGTATCTCTGCAGAAACAAACTCAACCAACTGAGGGGTGTGTGTGTGTGAGAGAGAGAAAATTATTAATACTCACACATAATTCAGTTTTATTCTACATCTCACAGACCTTGAGATACCCTTCAACATTCATTTTATTAAAAGAAAGAAAAATTTAGGAACATGTCTTTGGAAGCCCCAAATGCTAAAGTAAGCTGTACCATCTGTGTGGAGTAAAGCATCTTCTCTCAGTTCCAAGAACATTCCTGCTTGCATTTGTCTGAATATTAATGACATCAAACTGTTCATGTCCCTTGTTGGGTCTGATTTCAAGGCATTTCATATATATTTCAACAAATATCATGGTAAGCATACATTTTAACCATTTTTTCATAGTTCGGGCACGTAACATGAAGTAGGGCAGTGAAGCATAGCTATTTTCATATTCTGCTGATATGGACAACTCTAACAATCTTAATAAGCAAGATACATGACACCGAACAATTAATTAGGAAGAAGGAATGTGTCAGATTTCTAGTGACATTATGTGAAGCCTAAAATTTTTCTGGAAAAAGATATTAAAGCAATAGTTGCTGTCCATTCTATCTCAATAGCTTGTAAACTCACATAGCTCTACATGTTGTATAGGTTTTATGTTTTAAATAACAGTTTGTTTCACAAATGTTTCTCTAGTTAATGTGCGTGTATATTATAACATATCTATAAGGGTCATCAGCATTCTTTCCCCTATTACTTCTTTGACCAGACAAAAGTATAGAAATTGTCTTTCTCTTTAATTCCGTTTTAACATATCTTCATTATAATGAAAATATCAAATATTGTTATTTTGTTCTTATGACTACCATAAGTTTCTGAATTATTACAAATCACCATTCATTATAGGTTACAAAAACTTCCACCATGCAAATTATTATTTTTATAGAAATAATTACCAGGGGGAAAAATACACTTAAAGGCTTGAATACATTTCATAATGTCTGTGGAGTTAAAACACTTGAGGCCTGTGGGTTCACTGTAAAAAATGTATTCTAATCTCAGAAAGCCTTAAATAACTCGTAACATATAGGTAATTGCCTTGTCGTGTTACTAATGTCCAAATGATTGCTATTGAAAACATGATAAATTTCTTAGGAATTATGCTTTATTCATTTCTATTTTGAAAGGTAAGTAATTGCTTCAGGTAAGGTACTTTTCCTTTATCAAAGTCACTAACAGCTGAGAGAAAAAATGTATATGAGTCATATATTGATTAAAATATTTGTATTTCTAAAAAAATATATTTCAGGTCAGCCTGGACACAGGGCAAAGCAACATTTTTCTGAGATCATCAATTGTAAACAGCTATACATAACAATTTAAAAGTTAATTCAGGGGCGCCTGGGTGGCTCAGTCGTTAAGCGTCTGCCTTCGGCTCAGGTCATGATTCCCAGGTCCTGGGATCGAGTCCCGCATCAGGCTCCCTGCTCCTTGGGAGGCCTACTTCTCCCTCTCCCTCTGCCCCTGCTTGTGTTCCTTCTCTCACTGTGTCTCTCTCTGTCAAGTAAATAAAATCTTAAAAAAAAAAGGTACCTTACCTGAAGCAATTACTTACCTTTCAAAATAGAAATGAATAAAGCATAATTCCTAAGTCTCTTGTGTTTAAAAAAGAACATATTGAGGTGCCTGAGTGGCTCAGTTGGTTGAGCAACCAATTCTTGTTTTTGGCTCAGGTCATGATCTCAGGGTCGTGAGATTGATCCCTGTGTCGGGCTTCACGCTGGGCATGGGGCTTGCTTGAGTTTCTCTCTCTCTCTTTCTCTCTCTCTGCCCCCTCCCTCCCTCCCTCTCAAAACAAACAAACAACAACAAAACCTAAAAAAACAAACATATTGACAACCCCAAACAAATAAACTCAAATTCCCTGTTGACAATCTCCATAGATCTCACCTTCTTTTCAGAATGAATCTTCTCCACAAGTTTACTTCACATTTATGATTAACTCCTCTTCCACTCCCTCCTTGACCCATCTTAACCGGCCTTGCACTCCTGTAATCCACCAGACCGGTTCTAGCTAAATTTATCAATGATATCCCAATCACTAAATGAGGATTATTTGTCAATCCTAACCATCTTTGTCCTATTAGTAATTTGCAAAACTATCAATCATTTTTTTCCTTAAAATGTTTGTTTGTTTGTTTGTTTTTTGGCTTTTGTGATACTACAATGTATTTGTTTTTTTGTACTGTATAACTAACTACCACAAAATTAAAACAGCTGCTTAAAACAACATAAGATTTCTTATTCACAGTTTCTGTAGGTCAGGAGTCTGCACAGAATTTAGCTGGGTCCTGTGCAATTTAAAAATTAAATTGAATAAAAATGGTAATATTGCATTTCACAATTTTTGTGATGTATATAGCAGTGTTTACAGGGAACTTTATATCTTTAAATATCTAGACCAAAAAAATAAATGTGCAAGTCATTAACCTCAGCTTCCTAATTAATAGAATAGAAAAATAAGGGCAAACTAAGCAAAAAGCAATCACAAGTTATGAAATAATAAAGATTATGTCAAAAGTTGATGAAACAGGAAACAGAAAAATTAATAGAGAAGTTCAAAGAAAACAAAATTGCTAATTGTTTTTTAATTGTTTTTAACAACACAGTTGACAAACTCTGTAGGTAACTGAAGAAAATTTCACAAAATCAGTAATGAAGGAGGAAACATCACTACTGACTTACCATAAATTAAAATAAATACAAGGAACGATTAACAAATTTATGTCAACACATTAGATAACTCAGATTTAGGCAAATTTTCTAAAAAGGTATAAATTACCCAAACTGACAAAAAAGAAAAAAATATATAAATACACACCTATAACACTATCACAAACAAAGGAATTTGGTTAGCATGTGTCTTATCCTGGAAACTTCTTTTAGAAGATTAAATATAAAATTTATTTATTGAGCAATATAAATTCAGTGGGAAATAAATTCTAAATAATATATTTTTCATCAATGGTTATCTTAAATATTCTGTAGTAGCTCCTTTTCAAAACAGATTCCACTAATTTCTGGGCATTCTTAGTTATTAAGCCTCAGTTGAGTTTAGGCATAACATCTCACACTTGATGATTTTCATCTTATTTTCTCCCCTCTCCAAGAGGAGGTTTAAATTCCATCTTCGGAAACCTGCTGTGGGAATAGTGGCTGGACTCCTCTTTTACTTCTCATTCCCAACATCTTGAAAAGGAGTTCAAGGAGGGACTTAGTTCAAAACACCTCCTTGCCTTCCCACTTTTAGGTCTAACTCTTCCTGTGTTGGGAGGCCAAATGGGGGACAGTTGGCAGAGAGCAAGCAGATGTAACTGGCTTACTACCACAAATAAATGACGAATCATTTCTAATTTTGCTCTAACTCTGTCTGCCACCATCTTCTGTCTGCAAAACTGGTATGTTTTTTTAATGCATGTATATTTTATTTCAATGTTTCTTTCCTTTTCATCCAAAATTTAAATAAGCATCGGGTAACAGCAAGAAATGCACTTCTAATAATTTCTAACCTCTTTATAAGCTATGGTGACTGAACAATAATCAGAAAAACACTACAACAACATATGGTACAACTGCTGCATTTTCAGATAAATCCATGTCAGCTTTAACTACTCATCCTTGACATTAATATTGTAGCCCACCTTTAGGTATATTAAAACTGCCATTTTACAAGATTTGAAATAAGCAAAGATCATGTAGAGTTTCATATTTGCAATCAGTCTTAAAATATTTTGTTTTGTCTAACTTCATAAAAAAAGACTATTTTAGCAGTTTTACTGAGATACATATAATTCACATTCCATAAATTCATCCATTTAAAGTATACAATTCAGTGATTTTTTTTTTTTTTATATCTGCAGAGTTGTGCTATCAGTGCTATAATCTAATTTTAGGCATTTTCATCTTCCCCCCAAATAAACTGCATCCCATTAAGAGACACTTCTCATATCCTCACCCAAGTCCAGGGCAACCTCTAACGCACCTTCTGTCTCTATAGATTTGCCTATTCTGGAATTCTCATATAAATGGAATTGTACCACACTTGGTGTTCTGTGACTTGTTTCTATCAATTAGCATATTTTCAAGGTTCATCCACAGTGTAGCGTGTGTCTGTACATCATTCCTTTTTATTGCTGAATAACGTTTCAGTGAAATGCCTTAGGTTTTGATTTATCTCAGCCTTCTCCATCACTAAGAATACTCTGGGCTAAAATACCTTTCCCTGATAAGAGAGAAGCCTCACTTGATCCTGTAGCTAACCCGATTGCCCTATGACACTTACCTCCTATGAGGTATGGCAATCACTGCTGAGGTTGTCCTCACTGCCTTTTATGGTCAGCAGGAAGTTGAGATGTGTTTCAATCAACTGTCTCTTTGGCATCTATACAAAGACCCTTTATTACCTCTCTGCTGAGCAGAGGCTTCTCTGACCTTAGGAAATCATATGGGACTCAGACAGTTTTCTCTTTTTTCTCACAAGCCATTAACTTCCAGGGACAAGCTCCAGACTCTTTCAATAACTCTCTCAATGTACCCTGGTCTAAAGCAGCAAAAGGGTGGACTATTGGGTGTAGTTGTTCAAGAGTCCAACTGTGGAGCAAAAGCAAGGCATTGCCAATCTTCAGAAATGCTTTGCTTAGATAGTATCTCAACTGTGATGGAGGTGGGGGCGGGGCCATAAGGAATTGTCCTCCATGGAACAAGGAATATAAGACAAAACATTTTCCCTGATGACTTCCTCCCCCCTCCCCGATTCTCTCAATTCCTTTCTTGTTCTGATCATGAGTGTTTTGAAGGAAAGGTGATTTGCCAGCAAGTCCTGCCACTTTCCTTCCATTGTGATAGCACTTCAGAGTAGGAAAGTCCTGGTACAGTTAATAGAATCTCTAAAACCAAACACTGTTCAATCTGCTATGGGTCCTGAACCCATGACAGAACAATACTATACATTCCACTCTAGACTGTGATATATATTTATTGTATGAAATAATACTTTCAAAAGACTATATAACTTCAATATTACAAACCCCCTTTCCTTATGTCCCCATTTTATAGATGAGTTTTATGAAAGTTAAGTAAGTCACCGAAGGTGACATATTTAGTAAGTAGCTGCATAAAACCTTCATCTATCTGACTCCAAAATCAAACTGTAGATCACTAGAGTAAACCGAAAAATGTACAAAATAATAAGAAAATTGCCAACACATATTTATAATACAGCACGCTCAATGATAACCAGAGGGATAAAATTTAAAACAGGGAAATGAATTTTTATTTATATACTTGAATGATTTTTATAATAAAAGAATATTCAATAGTAGACATTATACATTTAAACAAGGATGTCTGTAAAATATTTGGAGCATTGTAAGCTGTTAAGATTTCTTTGAAAATAATTTATCTATTTGTGTCAGAAGTCCTGACATTTGATCAGGTAATTATCCTATTTGTTGTATTTTTAATAACATTTTTAAAAGATATAACATTATATTGGCATTGATTGGAGCATTATATATAGTATTGAAAGCATAAGTTTCAAGAACTACCAATCATTAAACAAATTATGGGATGCCTTATTAAAGTATTATATAGTAATTAAAATGATACTTATAATTTGCTTTAAATGAGGTGGATAATGCTTATTTTTATTTATATAAAATAATGTCAATCTATATCATACATTTTGCCATCTCAATAATGTAAAAATTCAAGAAATAATGAGCAGAAATTTAGCATAGAATACAAATTTGTTTCTAGAAAATAGTTTAGTTTTTTTCTTCATAGAGTAATGTGCATTTTCTTACATATGCTCTATAAATGGATATATGCCTTCTATTTTTGCAAGAATGTAGAAAACAAATTAAACAGCACAGATTGGGAGAGAGTAGTTACTAGTACACTACAGAAGTTAAAAGCAAGACTATTAAACCGTCACAGAAGTTCTGCAGAAGCTAGATGGCATTTGAAGAGATCCTTACCTATCCATCCCATGTTACAATAGCAATCTTGAAAAAGTTACATTTTGTGTCTTCTCCTCTTTTCATGCCTTCTCTTCCTTCATCTTAACAGCAAATTCAAAATGAGAGTAATGACTCATTTAGATAAAGGCAATGTCTGAAACAAAGATGTAAAATTTCTATAAAGACTGGACTGAGCAATTGTGAGCAAAAGCTAAAGCAAAAACTAAAGGTAATATTTATTTTAGTGCATGAGATAAATGTTAGACAAGACAGGCACTGTATTTTGATTATAATAAGTACTGATATGTGGTAGAGAGAGCCTTCCATGTTGTTTATTTCCTTCAAATGAGTTATTTATTTCTTTATTTTTTTAAGATTTTATTTATTTATTTATTTATTTAATTATTTACTTATTTACTTTGAGAGAGAGAGAGAATGATATAAAGTATGGTGATTAACATAACATAATAAAAACATTAAAAACATAATTTAATCACCAGTTATATTCCATGGCATTTATAAAAATTGATTTAAATATCTGTTTATGCAGTTTAGCTTATTTGGAGTATTCTTGTGTGTGTGTGTGTGTGTATGTGTATGTGTGTGATTTAAATTGAAAGAAGTTGGCATTTTGTATATCTGTATGGTTAGCAAATTTACAATAATTTTTGGACATGTTATAAATGGATTTCTTAGAGCAGAACTGTCTAATACTATTTTATATCTGTTAGTGATATAAACCTGCTACATAATTCTTTTTCATTCAATTAGATACAAGCTGTGAATTCAATGTTCCGTCCATATGTGTAAATTATATATGGAGTGTATTTTTTCAATTAAATAATTACTATTTACTGGAAGAACATGAGTAAATGGTAAATGATGACGTGCATAAAATATAAAAACTAATTTAATGGGGCACCTGGGTGGCTCAGTTGATTAAGCGACTGCCTTTGGCTCAGGTCATGATCCTGGAGTGCCTGGATCGAGTCCCGCATCGGGCTCCCTGCTCGGCGAGGATCCTGCTTCTTCCTCCAACACTCGCCCCTCTCATGTACTCTCTCTCTCTCTCTCTCATTCTCACTCTCTCAAATAAATAAATAAATCTTTAAAAAAATGGTAAAAAGGATAAATTTCTGTAGTGCACTTGGATCATCTGTGCTTATGTGGATACTAGTGTGAATTTATTTATTTTATATTACCTAATATCTTCCAGTTGAGTCTCACTCATTTCCCTTAGTTACTGAGCAGCAACCTCTTTCCTCACTGACTCTGTTACTGAAGGTCTGAGTACTGAAGGTCTAGTGTACTTCATGTTCAGTCCTTTTAGCGCTGTCAAGCCCTGGTGCTCTTCAATCCGCTTTGACCCAAAAGAGTGCTGACCTGGAGTAAACAGACTCACTAGTAACCCTCTCTCCATTTCAGTCACATCTTCCATTTGATCCCTGCTCTAGGCTCTATGTCTCATAACCTATGTTGTGCCATCACCGTCTCCTTACCACAGAAACTCCATGGCCAGTCCAGTGATTATTAAATCTCAGTGATATTCTGTATCTGTGACCAGAGAACAACTGGGAAATTCCTTTCATTTTTTTTTACTGGAATTGATCTCTCTGAGACATGAGGTGCCATTTCCTGTCATTTAATTGATCACATTGCCAACATCTGCTTCCTCGAGCTAAAGTGGTCTATCAAACTCTGTAAGCTGGTGTTCCGGAGTCTTTCTTAAAGAGGGGACAGAGCAAAATTTTTCTCTTTCTTTGACTTTCAGTTATATCATCTGAGATTTTTCTTTTCTCCTTTCTACCATGTTTCAATCCACTTAGGAACTTATACATCTTTGTGTATAATAGAAAGCTATTAAATCTCACAAATATATTAAATATGTATCAGAAATATTCAAATGGTATTTATTTAATGTTATTATTCAATAATCATGTTTCTTTTATTAAATTGGGAATTTAGAAAAATCATGTTTGAAAATGTGTATTTAATATTCTCATAAAGAGATTAGTCATATTTATATATTTGTTTCATGATTATTTTATATTTTACACACAAATTTTACTAAACATTTATTTGTTAATATTACAGTTTATTGAAATTTATTGGATGAATACATTTAATTATCGCACATTTAGGAGAGAAAATTTTCAAAACAAGGGGAAACCCACTAAAAGAAAAAATAAAAGGTGCTTATTGGAAAGGAAAAAATGTTGATCAATTAATACAAAGGCAAGTTCTTCATGAGACTTTGACTTTAATCTATGGTAATGTACTCCCTTTCTAGAATTCAAGAAATGCTTATTTAAATTAAGTGAATAAATCAAGTTTTAATGCCAAACACAGCTAGTTTGGGGATTATTTAAATTTCTGGGTTATTCAGTTGCTATTTCTTTTATTAATGTAGATAAAATTAGATTATTCTCTAATTCCTTATTTGAATACTGAATATGGTATTAAGTAGCTATAGAACAGCTTTGAAACACGTTTTAGAAAATCTTCCCCATTTGGAATCAGATTAACTGTTATTTGGACCCATTTAAAGATTGCCATTAAAGAAGCTGTGTGATGACTGTGTGTGTGTGTGTGTATATGTATATGTATATAAATGTATATGTATATAAATGTGTATGTATATATGTGTGTGTGTGTGTATATATATATATATATGGAGGAACTGTGTATAAATGTATGTGGGTATTTATTTTCAGCCTTTGCATTAAACACTTAAGCAACCACTAGGCTTAATCCACAAAGATGTCTCCTGAAATTTTTAGTATCATTTTGTTTATGACAATCAACCTCAATGCTTTATTTTGGGTTGCAAAGGCCAGTTTAAAGTTATTTCTCGCAGCTTGACACAAACCACACATAGATTCATCCTCTCCAATGATTAGACAGTCCTATCTATGGCAGCAAAGTCCTCTCATGAAACACCTATTGCCTGAAAAATGGAATCCAACCAGGAAGCATGCTCAACTTGGGCTTTCCACAATGCCCTAATACAAACATATATATATATATGTTATATGTTATACAAACATATATATATGTGTGTGTGTGTGTGTGTATATATATATATATATATATATATATATATATATATATATGGGATATTGTCTTAATTTCCTCAACTAAGGGCATGCATTTATTTTTAATTGAGTGACTGCCTAGACCAGAATTTTTTGTTTATTTGTCTTATTTATGATAAGCCCTTAGAGAAGCATTAATATGCAGCTTTTGTGACTTGAGTTTAGAAATGTTATGCTTACGAACTAAGTGACAGCATCAATTGTCACACACAGTGACCATATATCAAGGAATTACACTAGCATTAGGTAGAACAGCAGGTCCATTTGTTCAAATGCTCACTGAACATATGAGTGATTTTCTCTAACAAGGTCCCTAGGGAACCAACTTGCATCCATCACCGCCTGCATCCTGACTGGAAGATAACTATTTTAAACTCCTGCTAAAATATGTGATGTTTTAAGATTGAAATAAAGTATATGTCAGGAGCCAGAGAGAAATACACTGTTGGAATGCCTACCAGAGAAAATTTGATAAAAACCAGCAACCGCTCATCTAATCAGATTTTCATTGTTGTTCTTATGTTTTATATATTATAAATATATATTGATAAAAATAAGAAACAGAGACCTATAAGATTATTCTCACAGAAAATTAGACACCTGGGGTTTCCAAAAGTGTGCATACAATTTTTAATGTTCAAATGGATATAAAACACACACATGTATTACAATATCTAAAACTCTCAGTATTTTCTTGAATTCATTTATTTCTTCAACAAACTACTTTTCTTTCTTCATGGAACTTACACTCTAGTTAAGAAGAAAACCTTTAGTAGATGTATCTTATGGTAGCTACCTGAAGGTGACCCCCAGTGATTCACCCTTGTAAAACCCCCTCCCTTTGAATGTGGGGGCATCTGTGACTTGAGTCTAAATAATAGACTATGACAAAGGTGATGGGAGATCATCTTTGATTAGGTTGCATTATGTGAAAATTTATGTTAACATCCTGGAGCACAAAAGATTCTCCTTGCTGGCTTTAAAGAAGCAAACCACTGTGTTATGAAATATGGGGACTGTGGAGAGGACTCCATGCCAGGGGCTGCCCCTGCATCATCAAGGAAAACCGGATCTAATGCAGGTATCTGTATTGGATACAGTATTTGAAGTATTTGAAGGGACCTTTCAAAAACTTGAGATAGCAAATGCATGTTTTCTAAGCCACAGGGTTTGTGATACTTTGTTATTCAGCACAAAAACTAATGCAAGATGAATTTATTCACCTAGGATTAATGTTTGTGTATTGGTTTGAGCACCTTGGAGTGGCATTAATGTTCTGCCAGTTTGGCTATAAAACTTGGACTTGATGGCAGTCTATGGGGTTGAAAGGTTAAGACTTTTTTGAGATAATATAAAGGAGAGAGTTCAAAGATTTAAGGAGATGGCAAGTAGAATGTTCAAAATGCTCAGTTGTCCCTTAATCATAACTCTGAGAGTTACAGCTGGACACTTCCTTCATGGGGTATTGATGTATGTGTAGTTGAACATCCTTGGAAACCTCTGTGCTGGTTGCCTTCATAGGGAGATCATGGCAAAGGATGTTGCCATGGAAATAGGTGTACTTTTCTGAATGGGATTAGTGGGATTCAAGTATTACAGATGTTGGTGGTGGTGCTTAATATTCAGGGCTAATATGGAATCATTACCACAAAAATCAAATAAAGTATTTAGTAAATAAAGTATTTGGATGGATGGGCAACTTATTAAGAAATTTCTTGGCATATATTGATGGATACATTTTAGGCTTGATGATCAGATACTTAATATAAGTCGCTACAGAAAAGACATGGCTACTTGTTCCAAATGCAAACCTGTTTACATTCCCTGAATGTAATGTTTACATTCCCCGAGCCCCTCAATTAAAGGGAAATCTTAGTCTCTTTTGCAATGCAGCCACTAGTCTGTACTCAGACTCTCCCCCAAGCTTCCTCCAAAGTACTTGTAGCCATTTTACAGGTAACTGTTTTAGAGAAGATGCAATTTGATCCTTTATTGGGATTATTAGATACTGGCCCTGAATTGATACTAATCTCTAGTGATTAACATGTCACCACAATCTAGCAGTCATGGTGGTGAATTATGGAGGTGATGTGATAAAGGTGTTTTGATAATCTATTGCTGTATAACTCCAAAATATGGTGGCTTACAACAATAATAAGCACGGATTTTATTCACAGATCTTCAGTTTGGGCAAGGCCCAGCAGTATGTCATGTCTCCGTTTCATGCAGCATTAGCATGATAGGTAATGCAGCTCTACTGTGGCTGGAATGAACACTTCCAAGATTAGTCACTAACAAGGCTGGTAAACTGGTAGTGGCTGTCAACTAAGAGCTCAGAATGGGCAATCACCATAGGCCTCCATCCCTTTCCATGAGTCTCTCCACAGGGTTGCTTGGGCTTCCTCCCAGTATGGTGGCCGTGTTCTGTGACCCAGTATTATAAGATGATCTAAGAGAAGGAGATCGGAGATCACACTTTTCTGTCTACAGTGGATACAGGGAGAGTTCAGATCCATCCTTGACAGCTTCCCCATTTCAGAATTATATAGGAATAGTAATGAGTAGTAACCGACAGAATGCCTACCTTAGTCTCCTGAACCATTTTGGAATGATGAGTTAAGTGGAAAAAAAAAAAAAAAACACAACTCAATTTCTGCTCCTTTTACGTCCAAGCAAAAATGGTAAGCAAAAAAGAAATGTAACATCCCAAGAAGAATTATGGAAATTAGTGTCATAATCCAAGACTTTATGCAGGGACTATTATTTTTACAATATCCTCATTTTATAGTTTATTGCTTTAGATTCTGAGCAAGTAAACTGTGTCATAAAGAATATTTTGAGGTGTTCATATTTAAATCAGAAATAAATATTGGAAATTCAAGAATATTTTATGTTCAGCAGTGGGGATCTAGATTTATAAATGGAAAACACTTCCTATCTTAGTCTGTTTGGGCTGCTATAACAAAATACCACAGACTAAATAGCTTAAAAATAACAAAAATTTATTTCTCACAGTTCTGGAGGCTAGGAAGTCCAAGATCAAGGCACCAGGATGGTCACATTTTGGTGAGAGTTCTATTTCTGGTTCATAGCTGGCACCTTCTTGCTGGTCCTCACATGGTGAAAGGGGTTAAGGATCTCTCCTTTAAAGGTACTAAGCCCATTCATAGGAGCCCCACCATTGTAACCTGAGCACCTCACAAAGGCCCTGCCTCCTAATACCATCACATCAGGTATTAAGATTTTAACATGAATTTTGGTGGGACATAAACATTCAGACCATAGCACTTGCTAAACAAAATCTAAGACTGACAAAATAAGGGTTTATGTCAAACTCTTATGTAAAATATCTGACCCATATATTAACATAAGGGAATTAATTAATTATTTAATTCAGAAATGGTTATTCCTTGCATACATTGTGCTAGAAATACTGTGCAGAGCAAGAGAGAAAAATTCTTTGCCCTTGAGGAGTTTTTATTGTAGCTGGAAAGATAAAAAGTAAATACTCATTGCTAAATATTACATATTCTACCTGGCATCCTATTTTTAAAACACAATTCTCTAATTAAATAGCTTTTATTCTTTTAGATCTTTTGATTCAGTGGGGGGCGGGGGCATTGGAATAACATAAAAAATGGACCCAACTTATTTTAACACAAACAAAATAACTGTCCTACATGTAATTGGTTCAGAAATAAAATGTTATGGCCTGTTGACATTGTTCTTTATTAAAATACAGATACGTTGGGGCTCCTGGGTGACTCAGTCATTAAGCGTCTGCCTTCAGCTCAGGTCATGATCCGAGGGTCCTGGGATCAAGCCCCGCATTGGGCTCCCTGCTTGGTGGAAAGCCTGCTTCTCCCTCTTCCACTCCCCGCTTCTTGTGTCCCCTCTCTCGCTGTGTGTCTCTCTCATCATATAAATAAATAAAATCTTTTAAAAAATTTAAAAAAATACAGATACCTGCATTAGATCCGGTTTTCCTTGATGATATGCATTGGTTTTACTTGAATACTACTTACGATGGAATCAGCTAGAGGGTTACAAGACTTGTGCCTCAGGAGGCTAAAGATAGAAAAAATTAAGAGACTAAGCAAATAAATCCCTTAGCAAAATGGAAGCTGACCACACTCTTTCAAGGCATGCAGAATGAAACCTTTCTGAGCATGAGCTATAATTTGATGACACAGAATAGTACTATAATGTTCAACAGGGTTCTTCTGCACAAAAGTCATCAGATTGGTTTTTTATTTCCTCAGTTCTAGGATTACTAAAATCTTTCAAATTCAGATTTTCAAAGACTTGTTGTCTTTGAAAATGTATAGAAACAGTACTACCCCCCTCTAAAAACACCTTTCAGGTAGTTTATACATTATGAACAGTGCACTTATTAAAATAATGTCATAAATAGGACTAATCATTCTTATTACTTAGTTCATATCAATTTATTACACATGACTGACACTTAATAAAAGCAAGCATAAATATTAATGTTTACTTTATCCTTTCTCAAACTCCTTTTTTATTTAAATGTTTAATAATACATATGAGGTTTTTAAAATAGGAGAATGATTTTGAAACAAATTTTGGTATATATGGAAACAAACAATATAATAACAAATATCCTAATTAGTAGTTCAATGAATTGGTTTTTCATGTATATTTAGATTAATATGATTTTTTTTCAAAATCTGTCCTTTAAACATTCTTAATAACCATGTAAATACAATTTGATGGGCAACAATACAAATTTTAAACAATTTTTATACACACAGGAAAAATTTGAAATATATTCATACTTATCACTGATTGCATACAAATCTTCTAATACATCTTGCATTCTTCCTTGCTTTGAAAATAAAGTAATGGTGAATTACAATTATTATAGTGACTACTTTTCTTATATTTAAAAGCAGAATTCTAAATCAATGACAAGGCCTCAAATTGGTTAGTTTACATAATGTGCAGAAGTATAGAATGAAAAATCTGCAGCATAATTACTGGCAGTGGAATAATGAATAATTTGTGCATGTTCAAACAAGTCCATTAATGTGACACATAAATTCATGAACATTTATGAGCAATTAATATTCTGAAAGTTAGTGGAAATGGGTATCTTATATTATCTTCCCCGAAGTAGAGCTATTTATATACTTTGACCAAGTTAACTATTCCTGTCTTCACACCTTTGATTTTCCTAATTAATATGATTTTTATATTTTAAGTCATAAATGAACTTAGCATCCATAAGTTGAGATATTTCATTTTTGTTTGAAACCACAGGCAGTTGTTCATCAAGATTTAGTGCATCTCTATTACCCATTATACTACCAATGTTTTCCTACTAATGATTCTTAATATCTCCAAGGAAAATATTTAATCCGATTCTCAAGGTAAATAGTAATATATATATATATATATATATATATATATATATATATATATATATATATTTTTTTTTTTTTTTTTTTTTTTTTTTTTTTTTTAATACCATCTCAGGGCGCCTGGGTGGCTCAGTGGGTTAATCGTCTGCCTTCAGCTCATGTCATGATCCCAGGGTCCTGGGATGGAGCCCTGCTTCTGGCTCCCTGCTCAACAGGGAGTTTGCTTCTCCTTCTCCCTTTGCCGCTCCCCTTGCTGTTGCTCTCTCTCTCTCTCAAATAAATAAAATCTTTATAAAAATAAAAAATGCCATATCAAAGAATGTATACACTGAATTGTAGCAATAACAAAGTAAAATATGAAAAACCTTCGTCATTGCTTTAATTCACTGTGTCATTTCTTTAAGATAAAGTTTTTAAACAAAAATATTATTACAAAAGTTTCAGAATCTAGTATGCCTTGTTTGACAACCCTTAATTTTCATGCTTGCTTCTGTAAAATGCAATCATTTTTAAAATGAAGATTTGGAATTGAAAACATGCTTAGAATTGCTCTGATTCAATTTCAAAATAGTTTTCAAAAATATTTTTAATTATGTCATACATGGATTTAGGTGAAGAGCCCTCTAGGGTTTATAAGATTTCAAATGTATATGGATATCTAAAAGAATTTTAAGAGATTGGTTCCACTCTTTGACTAAACATGACAAAATTTGTATATAATAGATATAATTTCTTTGAAACCAATGATTAATCTTACTTCAAGATCCGTATGAGTTTTAATGTGAAAACTATCAGTTTACTGGAAATGACTTCTTCTATAATAAAATTTTCCATCATCATCTAGTTGTAGCAAAGTTACTTCCACTATGGAATGAAAGGCATTGGCTATACCACAGAATTTTTGTTTAAATTTCTAATTAAAAGTTGAGAAAGGTCTCAGTTGAAAAAAATTAGAAATCTCAATATAAAGTCATACTTTGTTTAGGAGAAAATAAGCTTATTTATTACAGAATATATGGATTTGCCCCTTGCTTTGTTCTGATAACAAAAGCACACAAACATACACACACATGAAGTATAGATGATTTTCATGAGCTCACATTTGTTGATGGAGTGGAGAGATAGGGATAGTAGAGACATAGGGTAAAATCTATAACATGGAATCACTATATAATATATCAAGGCCACATATGTTTTAAACAATAAACATGATATTTAAAAAGTTAATTTGGGAAATAAAAAGGAAAGCAGGAGACATTTTGTTGCAGGAATTGACACAGAACAATTCCTAAAGAGATGAAATATTATTTACGGTGTTTGTTTGCTGACTGTCTGGGTGGCTGGATGGATAAAGTGTACAAAAGGACAGAGAACATTCAAGATGAAGGACTGGTGACAGTATGAACCAAGGTAACAACAAAGAAATTTGACTGGTATAAGAGGTAACTAAAATGGCCTGACTAGAGAGGATAATCCTGTTCAAGAATTAAAAAAGAAAATTAGATTATATAAATTAAGGAGAATAATTTGTAAAGAACCATGGATATTCAAATAATAATAATAATAATTATAAAAGTTGACCCTTGTTCTGCATTGATGCCATATAGAGCAAAGATTTTTGAAGCAAAACTCAATAGATATATGAGGAACAAGACAAATGGCATTTGAAAATTTGGGAAATATGATTGAGATAATCAAGAAATAGAGTGAGATTGTAGTTTCGTCATGCCATTGAGCAAAGAAAAGAGTAGGAAAAGGTAAAATCTAATTCAGAGGATGAAGCAATAGATAAAAAGTAAAAGAAAACCAAATAAATGGAAAATGGAAGTTTTTAAATATTACAAGCACTAATGTAATATTTTAGACTATTAGACAACTTTTTGAATGCAAGAGGAAACACAGATGAACCATAAAAAATCAAGGAATCTTAGGGTGCGTGGCTAGCTCATTCGGTAGAACATGTGACTCTTGATCTTGGGATAGTGGGTTTGAGCCCATGTTGGAGGGTAGATTGTACTTAAAATAAGATTTTTTAAAAAAAGGAATCTTAAGTCACTGTTATCAATTCAATATCAAGGCATGTACTATTGGAGAGAAAGAGTAACATGATTGGAAAATATTAGGAATCTCTCAAAGTAAGGAAATATCCATAATGGAATAGCACTCACAAAATAAAATAAAAGCACTTTAGAATTAGATTGATCTTAAACATATTAAAGAAAGAAAAAAAAACTATTAAAACTATTAAAAATCCACCTCAAAGCTTGAAAGCAGAAATCCAAACAACATAAAAATTCTCTGCAGCTTGTCAAATCAGCCTCTATAAAAGAACATGGGGGGCGCCTGGGTGGCTCAGTCGTTAAGCGTCTGCCTTCGGCTCAGGTCATGATCCCAGGGTCCTGGGATCGAGCCCCGCATCGGGCTCCCGGCTCCGCGGGAAGCCTGCTTCTCCCTCTCCCATTCCCCCTGCTTGTGTTCCCTCTCTCGCTGTGTCTCTCTCTGTCAAATAAATAAATAAAATCTTTAAAAATAAATAAATAAATAAATAAATAAATAAATAAAAATAAAAGAACATGGCCTCTTGAAGAGCATGGCTTTTATAGCTATAAAAACATGTACTGAGGTAATAGACTGGGTAGATTTGTCCTTCCCATCTAGCTTATAACTTAAAAGCTTGTGAAAAATCCTGAATAACAATATCATCAATCTTGTGAGTATGAGCTGCTGAGTGCCGCTGAATATCCTATCAACGGAAAGACAGTTGAATAGGTGGCTGTCAAGCCAGCAGTATTTAGTGAGGGACAGGAACATAAGTTCTCATAGGAAATTATAGACAAGTTGGGAAAGTCAATTAAAGATGTATTTTTTCATTAAAAAAATATATATATTTACACTTGCATGAACATGTATGTCATTTATGAGTTTACCTTTTATTACATATCATACTAAATGTTTAAACTTAATGCAAAATGTTTATCAAGATTATTCTGTGTGTATGTGAATATTCACATTTGAAATAAATATTTGTCATATCTCTTTCATAATAGCTTGACATAAGATCTTATAATCATCAGTTACCTTTGTAGTTTTTTCTAGGGCCTCTGGGGAATATATATATATATATATATATATATATATATATATACACACACATACATATATATATTAAGTATCATAAATGTATATACACACACACACATATATATTAAGTATCATAAACATTTATGAGCTGCAATACTGCGACTGCCTGCTATAAGTGACAGAATGTTCTACACAGGTAACTTAAGTTATAATAGTTAAAGAATGTGACATTACTCAAATGGCTTCAAAAAATATTTTTTTCCACAAGATAATAATGATTTCGTGTATTTATTTTGTTGCCAGTAGGAGAAAACATTCTGTTTTAAAAAGGTAATTATGATATTAGGCTCATCCAGATAATCTCTTTTTCTTAAAGTCAGTTCTTCCATATAACATAACCTAATCACAAGAGTGATATCTCATCATATTCAGAAGTTCACCCACACCCAAAACATAGGGGATTATACAAGGTCAAGGTTAACTGGGAGGGAGGTTGGGGGGGTTATTTTAGATTTCTGCCTACCTGAGTCACTATTAATTAAACCTTTTAAGATGATATGATATATGCAATCAGGTATCTGGTTATTGAAGGAGAGCTCTCAACATCTGTAGATCATTTACAATGCAGATAATTCATGCATTAATAAACAAGTTTATGTGAAATAAGTGTGTTCTGTATCTGCACTAGAACTACCACAACAAAGTAACATATTGCATGAAACAAAGCCACTGGGGCTGTGACATTTTAAGTGTTTTTCTAACACAATAAATGGCATATGATTTATCTTTGAATGTATTATTGCAGTGGTGTGGGAGTGTTAAAGATTTCCTCTTTATATCCAGCCTTTTTATTTTTAAAAATTTATATAATGTTTTTAATTAAAATGTCAGATTATGGCTTTTAGAAACGTTGAAATATATACATCTTTGTAATTGTGTGGGCTTCCCACATACACTTCCCTGATTACATCCTTAGCAAGTTCAGAAGGTAGGGTTAATCATTGCCTTTGCCTCTTTACTGAGAACTCCACAATTCAGCATCTGTTGATGTAACTGATTTTTACAAGCACAGAATATAATTGACATTTTTGTCAAAATCAATGACAAAAAGTTTAGAAAAGTCTGTAATGATTTGCAGAGAAAAAATACAAAAAGGCAATTTTTTGGAGAGTTAAGGAGAATTTACTGTCTTATTTATTTATTAATATATTCTGTTTATGGTAATCAAATTTGAAGAACACATATTTAAATATTTTCACCTTTGTGCAAAGCCTTTTGGGACAGACTATAATATTCTAATACTTTTTTTCATTAAGAACAGTTTTTATAACCAATATTATATATTTAAAAGAAACTTAACTAGTAACTGTCTCATTAAAATAAGAAGAGATTTTTTTTGAAGTAAATGATTTCCTAAAAACTACTAGCCTATGATTTACAATTATTGACTCTATGTTATTTCTTCAATTCTAGATATATCCCTCAAAATAATTTAAAGATTTTATTTTATTTATTTATTTTAGAGAGAGAGAATGAGCGGTGGGGAGGGGCAGAGGGAGAAGGAGAAGCAGACTCCCCGCTGAGCAGGGAACGTGATGCGGGGCTCCATCCCAGCACCCTGAGATGGTGACCTGAGCGGAAGGCAGACACTTAATTGACTGAGCCACTCAGGCGCCTCTCAAAATAATTTAAAATAAAGTTTTAGATGTGATAATTTTCTCTGTTTTTTAAAACAAATCAAAGTGGGGCACCTGGGCGGCTCAGTCAGTTAAGCGGCTCAGGTCATGATCCCAGGGTCCTGGGATTGAGCCCCGCATTGGGCTCCTTGCTCTGCAGGAAGCCTGCTTCTCCCTCTCCCACTCCCCCTGCTTGTGTTCCCTCTCTCGCTGTGTCTCTCTCTGTCAAATAAATAAATAAAATATTTTAAAAATAAATAAATAAATAAAATAAAACAAATCAAAGCTAGGAAGATGGTATCTTACTCTGCAACATTCTGCGTTATTGAAAAGTAGTACCAACATGGCAGAATGGCAGAATTGTTAAAACACTGAACAGAACAGATATATGATATCATATAATAATAAATAATAATTTAGGAGGAAAGAAAGATTAACTTGGTATTGGTAGCCTGCAGATTTGAAAACCTCCTATTACTTTCAACAGAATATTCCAATGAGCAGCCATTCATTAGATCCGAAAGAAATAAACTTGAAAGAAAAAAATCAATATATTGCAAAACAATTTCAAATTAAAAGCAAAATTTTATTTTATTTTTAAAAGTAAAATTGTAAAAGGGTACAAAGATACAAATGTACTAAATCTATTTTATCCAGGGATATAGAAGTATCAGAGCTTCTATACCCTTTACATGGAAATTCAAGAAAGATTTTCATTTATATTTTCACACACACAGAGGAATGGTACTTCACTGAAGAGACTCATTGTTTCCCTGTAGCATCTAAGTGATATTACATAAAAATTCCAATGTGCTCTACTCAATAAACTACTTGATTTATAATTATTTGATTTTAAAATGAAACACAAGATATCCTAGTTAAGTGTTTTATTCATTTATCTTAATAAACTATAACAATAAAAATAAATGCAAGCACAGCACATTATATATTTCATGATTTCCCTTATTTTGCTTTGACAAATACAAAGAAATATTAGGAAACAGCCCATATTTGCAGCTGTAAATCAATTTCTTTTTTTAATGCAGGCAGCAAAACTTACATACAAGCTATCTTGCTTTTCGTGGAAGATTAGATTAAAAATAATAAGGTTTATTGTCTATTTCCATTTTTTTTTTTAAATCCTGATAATAAAGTTGGGAAGAAAATCCTTTATGTCTGATGGCAATTAAATTAGCATCTACAAAACTGTGTCTTTATGGTGGGGTCAGGATGTGTACATGTGTGTATTTCATAATGAGGTCTGAGATTCTTAACTTACAAGGAAGAGGAATTTAAACTGATAAGGAGTGGATAAAGAAACACTACTGATCCTTTTCAGGAAACTGTTAAAAGGGAAAAAAAAAAAAATCTTTTTTTTTTTTTTTTAAATCAGATAGCTTATTAATTCTCCCACATTCTAAAGAATTTATTTTTAGATTATCTCTTTCAGTACCTGGAAGTAGTTCAGAGTATCTGAATGTTTAAACTGTGATAACTCCTAACGGTAAGTGAGTTCTAAAAGTTTACCACCACCATGTAAATTTGCTTAACTACTGCTGAGGCTTATTTGCTCTGGATTTGTGGATAATAGAACCCACATTTTACTATGTGAAATGATTACATGGCAAGGTACAGGATGGCTGCACACATGAAATTTAAATAGCAAAACATAAAATATCATGAATTTCATATTCCCGATCAATAAGGGGAATTGCTTTTCAGTTAAGATTCAGTCAAGAAGTTGCTTTCTTATACACTGGAGATACTCACAATCTTACTCTGCAATTCAGCATGGGGAAAACCCAAAATCACTAGGGAGACATAGTTATATAGCCAAGCTGATCCTACAAAAAATAATAAAATCTGAAAGTCAAATAATAAAAGCTTAAATCACATATTATCAAAAGAAAGAAATATCTCTTTGGTGGTACTATTAATAATTGTTCTACTTGTAGAGATTGAAATAATATTCTTTTCTTTATACAAGTAAAGTAGTAGTTCTGTCTCAAGGAAACAAAAATCCAAAATAGGTTGATATAATGAAAATAGTATGGGATACCTAGGAGGAAAACTGCCAAGTGTGGACAAAGAAGGGTGAGTTTAGGTTGCACCAGAGTAGAACCAATCAAACCATTTCTTTTTGGCAGGGCATTGGAAATCAATATCAGAAATACATTATATATTATTCATAGTCATTTTGTAGAACCATGCTTAATTAACTGCTTGATGAAATGTATATATACATTTATCATCGATTTTGACCCCTGTCCTGTGCCCCAGAAACCTATCTTCAAACGCCAAATTAATATCTCTGCTTGAAGGCTCAATATACTTCTCACACAGTTTCAAACAGAACTTGTGCCATTTTTCTAGTTAGAAAGCCCTACTTTTCCTGCACCTACAACCAAAGGAGTGATGCCATGCTATATAATGGCAAACCTTTCCCCAATCTCTTCTTGCTACTGCCTTTATTTATGGTTGACTCTGCTGCCCACCAAGTACCTGTCATTGTCTGAAATTATTTTATCTCTTTACACATTAGTTATGCATATAATATTCATTCCCTTCTGAATCATATGTTCTTTTTTTTAAGAGTTTATTTATTTATTTGAGAGAGAGAGCATACGTGTGCATGAGAGAGAGAAAGAGAGAGAAAGAGAGAGAGAGCGCACAAGCGGGGGGAGTGACAGTCAGAGGGAGAGGGAGAAGCAGACTCCCCGCTGAGCAGGAAGCCCAGTGTGAGGATCGATCCCAAGACCGACCCTGGGATCATGACCTGAGCTGAAGGCAGACACTTAACTGAATGAGCCACCCAGGCGCCCCTGAATCATATGTTCTGCATTTATATTGCTTCCTTCACTGCGGCTCCTTTTTCTTGCAATTTGAGTGTTTTGGTGAAGACTTGCAACTTCTATTGGTGACAGAAGTTATTACAGTGACAGTGCTGACACTTAGAGAAAGGACAAAGGAGAAGCTAGTGCTGTGTGATAAAGTGCCATGTTTACTGTAGCTTTACGTGCTTTCAAAAATACGGTTAAGGAAAGAGGATAAAAATCAGCAGTTGATTACAGATGGGTAGGGTCATTTGTCAACATGAAAATCACAATAAAGTCTGGACAACAAATATAAGAATGGCATGGGAGAAATGGCTGGAGAATTCACGCAATTTGAAGAAGGAGGGACATTTACGAATATGGGGTCCTAGGAATGTGTCTGTATCAGCCAAATAGGAGAAAAAAATCACAGCATTTATTTGAATGAACAAAATGTATTCTACTAATGCACTGTTGACTAGGAAGAAACTAATGAGTATAAGACGAAAAAACAAACAAACACTAAAGTTATACTGCTGGCCGAGCTACCATCCCTACCTAAGGTTGAGGAAAGAAGAGACTAGGTTTAAATCATTAAAATTAAAATCATTAAATTATTAAATTTTAAATAGTTAAGATTTAAAGGGAGCGCCTATGGAGCTTGGCGTCAGAGCTCTGAGGAAAGGGCACTGCTCATCTGGAGCTGAAGTCTCTGAGCAGGGAGGGGAAGGCTTTTGTAGGGCCAAGACCCCATCTCTGAACAGGAGTGCTGGTTCCGCAAGTGTTGGGAAAATTGAAAACTATATGCTCTTGCCGCTCTTAAAAAGAACGCTTCTTCTGGAGCAAAGAAGTGTGGCTGGGTGGTAATCATAGGACCTGCAAGCAGAAATAAACCAGTAGGAAGCCACTGGGGAGGAACAGATCCCTTCTTACTCTTCCATTCTGCAGTGTCCCTCTAGCACCCCGTACTGGCAAAGTCTGACGTAGAACAACTGCCAAAGGAGAAAAGCGGATTGCAGAGTATCTGCCAGCATTACAAAGTTGAGTGTAGAAGCGTGGGTTTCAGTTACAGGGTCAGTGAAATAATAGTGGTACAACTCTGTCTGGAGGGACCTCGTATGCCGATCCACTTTCAGCTTGCATTTTTAGAATCTCCATTCCATGCTAAGTATGTATGTCACCACACCAATTATTTCCTGGTTGTTTTCTGTGGCCTAGATAGTTCGGTTACATGAACTTATTTACTCTGAAGATTTGACAGAGTTTAAAAAAAAAAAAAAAATGTCACTTGTTCCTTGAGAAAATAGAATGGAAAGGTGAAAGATTGGAGATAATACATTGATAAAGACAATTCTTCATTGTCGCTGTTCCTTATAAGGTAAGTTAAGGTATTTTTAGGGCTTTTTTTTTTCCCCCAAATGATGCACTTGGCAATTCCTTTTTTTCTTTTTCTTTTTTTTTTTTTACTTTGCGCTTTTTTTCTCCCAGACTTTTTACACTAAAAAACCACATAACTTTTTTATCGGAAAAGATAAATTTGTACAAGAAAGAGAGAACACAGCTAAAAGATAAATGACAGTTGGAAAATATTTATAATACATATAAAAGATGAACAGTATTCATAATAATATTTCGAGCCCATTTAAATAAAAAATGAGAAAGGAGACTATCTCAATATGAAAATATGCAAAGGACATAAGTAGGCAAGTTACCAGACACAAATGGTTGATCAAACATAAAAACTGACTTAGTCTCATGAGTAATTAAGGAATTGAAAACTCAAAAAAGATTCTGATTTTTATCCTTTCATTTCTCACTGGGTTCACAAATTATGTAATTATATAAACAGTCCTGAGTGTTCTACTAATGTGTGTGTATTATGTATTTCTGTGTAATCAGCTACTTGTGCAGCCTTAACATTAGAAGCAATATGTTAGGATGTTTTTTTTCACTTTTCTTTAATGGATGTTGTGTTTCTTACTACTCAGTTTTATAGCTAGAGAAAAATACTGACATGTGAAATACCTCCTACAGTTCTTTATAAGCAAGTGGTAAACAAAAAGATCAGTTCCCACCTTTAAAATTTTTAGTCCCTTATATGGACATGGAGGCAACTATTGATATAGAATGAGTACAAAAAATAAGAGAAAAATTATATACCTTCCAGGTTTTTAAGACCATGGCAATAAGGGGCATAAATGGTGAGACAGAGCCATAAGAAGAGACCAATAAATTACACTTTAAGTAAAATAATATAAAAATGATGATCACAATTATACTACTATATCACACAATACCATATACTATGTCACTGGAACAATAAATCATTCTTAGTTAAACCTATATTTTGCTCCACAACTGAAGTAAAAAAAAAATTGTCAGCTTATTCTCTCTTGCTGATTAACATTAAATAAATGGCAATAAAGGGCATATTTATTCAACATAAAGATGCCCAAGAGGTTTGATACATTTAGTCACTGACTTACTTAGAATTTAAGAAAGTGTTAACTAAAAAAAAAAAAAAAAGAAAATAAAAGAAAGTGTTAACTAGATTTTGAGGGGAAATTTCTTTTTTTTTTTTCTTTATTCATGAGAAACTGAGAGAGAGGTAGAGGCAGAGGGAAAGCAGGCTCCTCTTGGAGCAGGCAGCCTGCTGTGGGACCGATCCCAGGACCCTGGGATCAAGACCTGAGCCAAAGGCAGGCGCTCAACCAACTGAGCCACTCAGGCGCCCCAATTGAGGGGCAATTTCACACTAAAATAACATAGAATGTTGTTTCCCTTATCCCATTATATAAAATATATAAACTTATTATCATTTTAACATTCCATAGGAAATATATATTATTTTTTAAGAAAAAGACATTGGCTCTTTCTTATTAATCTAATACACCAAACTATTTTAAACTTAATAAAGATATTTGTGGTAAATAATTGGGAAAAATCACAACAAATTATGTATTTATGTATGTCTTCCTCCAGAAGTATATACATGACATTAATAATGCAGTGTCTTATCAAGACTTATTAATAAATTGGTAAAAGAAGAAAATCAGTATAAATTACCATCTTTCTAATTTTCATAAAATGAAAACAGAAAGTCCCAGATAATCAGTAGTCTATAAGCAATTACTACCCCCCGCCCCCACCATCCAGATGATTAATTTGAACTCTGATTTTTCCTTCTTAAAGCTGCTTCTGTGACAGCCAACTGCAACTTTCTTCCTCCAGATGTGATAATCGGCCATCTACACTAATCTACACATACATAAGATTGATGATTTTGTGTAGTTTTCATTCTGCATTCTGCCTCTCTCTTACACTTTCATGATATATTTTGAGATAAGAGCCTACCTTTGTACTTCTCCTCTTTTCACAGATAAATTGACAAGATGTGAAGGACAGGATGGACCAACAGGGACAAGACCTTCTCTTCTGAGATTAATTTGGTGGTAGCAAGTGTTTTTTTGTTACTGTGTCCATTGAACAAATGCTTCCCTTTTCAGAAACCTCAAATCTGAAAACCATTATCTTGAAATGTGCTTATCACAGACCTGAAGTATCATTTTCTTTATCTAACATCAACAGTTTTGCATTTTCTTAATTGGTCTGTAACCAGTGTGAAGAACGTATTTTATGGTAGTTCTGTTGAGATCAGAACAGATTAATTTTTCCTTAACAGTCTGGTTACAAAAGTTTTCATATAATTTCAAGGTCTTATTTCCTTTGCCATGCAGTCTGTCGCTTACATTGTTGACTTATTTATTTATTATTTTTTTTTTTTTGGCATTCTTATGGTCACACTAGCCTTGAAAAAGCAATGATTTGTAAAAATAAAAATCAAATAAAAATACTGTATATAGCCAGTCCAAATGTAATTAAATCCAAAAGTACAATTCCAGAATTACAAAATTATTCCAAAAGTTAGAGAGCGAATGTTCTCTTCATAAAATGATTTCTAGGCACACAGTAGACTCTATATAGTCTACACTTACAATATGATCCATTAGAAGATAACATCATTGGACTAATCAAAGTTAGGAATTCATATCATTGCATGGTCTTCTGTTTTGTTTATCTCATGCCCTTGACATCCTGTTTTATATCCTTTGCTCTCAGACTATTCAACAATGCCAACTGTGGAATACTCCATATCTGAAGTTTTCTAGGCTACTTCACCTGATATTTATTCATCCCCATTCCCAACATTCCACCAACTAGTCTCAGTATACACCAGTCATATTTACTTAATTTCTGAGGGCTGTGTATTAGGTTTAATAATAGCAAACAGGGTGCCGGGGTGGTTCAGTCAGTTAAGCGTCCAACTCTTGATTTTGGCTGAGGTCATGATCTCAGGGTTATGGGATCTAGTCCCGTATCCGGCTCTGCACTGGGCTTGGAGCCTGCTTGGGATTCTCTCTCTCTCCTTCTCCCTTCCCCTCCCCACCCTAATTAATTAAATAATGGCAAACAAATCAATAAAATAATCCATACAAATGTGTTTATTAATAAGCACTAACACTTTTCATCATGATAATGTTTTTATGCCATAGAAGTTGTTTGAATGGTTGAAAGTCTACTACACCTATTTTATCCCCTCTATTTCCAACTAGCTGACCTTACAGATTTGTTTGGAAGCCTCATCTGACCTCGTAAAGTGAATAAATCTCTGGGTATTCACTCTGTCACCCAGAGTGGACAATGGCATGGTTGGACATGTGAAAAACACCTTTATTCGCATATTTAAGCCAACAATGTGATGTTTCTATCTTTGTGATTTCAGATAGTTAAGTGCGCCTGAATCCACAGTCTCAAAAGCCTTTGTTGCATCTCAGTTTGAGCTGCAATCATAGAGTCCTTTTTTATTATATTCTTTTTAAGGTGCTCCCAGTGCACTCCAATGTGAATTTACTTACATGATATAAACTATACTTTAAGTCAGACTATCTCAGAATGCACTTTGAATTTTGGGAATTCCATTTTGCTAATTTACATCACTGACTGAATAAATCAGAGGGTGAAGTACTACATTTGTTTCAGAGAATATATTCTCATAAAGTTCCTGTGTCATAGAAAAGGAAACATAACACCACCACTAAAAAAAAGACAGGGTAGCAATACCATCATCAAATAATTTCACATACTGCCTTTTCTTTTCCCTAACCTAATTTGCTTGCTTGTTCTGTACACTTAACTTTTCCTCTTAAAGTTAAAATAATTGAATTTTGTTGGTAGTTTTAAAACAGTATAATAATCTTTGTGTTCTAATGTAATCTGTAACCCATTTGCATTTGATATAAAATTGATATATATAGTTTTTCAAATACTGTCTTAAAACCTGGTCTCCATTTTCCCCAGCCATTCTATGTTTTTTTATTCTTTCCTTTTTTGCTCTCATTTTCATAATTTTATTATTCAACTTTTCATTTTTCTGGCTTGGTAACCATATACTTGTCCTATTCTTTAAATGATTAACTAGAGATTAAAACATTCAATTTTACTTTATCAAAATCTAATAAAACTTGAATTTATTGCTATTTATCATCCTCTTGATTTTATATTGTTCAAATGAATTTTAATTCACTGTCTATTCTAAATGCAAAATATGGCATTTTAATATAGTCAAAAATGATTTAAATTTATTCATGTATTTGCGCTTCCTATAGCTGTATTTCTTCCTGCACTTTCAAGATGCTATCTAGAATTTTTTTTTTTTTTTTGCTTGAAGTCTATCCTTTAATGTTTCCTAAAGGAACACCACTTTTGTTGATACATTCAATAACTTTTTTGTCAGAAATATTTTTTTAATTTTCATTTTTGAAGGAAATTTTTATTGGATAGAGAGTGGTAAATTGGCATGAATTTCATTCATTTATTGGTTAAAGTGTGATATTTTACTTTAATTCTTATTGTTTTGAAGGTAATAATTTTTGATCTGTGTGTTTTAGAAAACTTATTTTAGATTTGAATTTTAACAGTTTTACCTTGGGCACCTCGGTATGAATTTCTGTTTTCATTGTTTTTAGGGGTTGTAAGAGTTTCTTCAATCTGTTGATTATTAAATGCTTCCCACTTGGGATATTTATTAGTCATTATATATTCAAATATTGCTTCTTCCCCACTCTTCTTTCATCTATGTTAGGGACTTTAGGCCTTCCAACTATATCTCTGTTTTTCTTACTTTTTTATTTTATATCTCTTTGTCTCTCTATGAGTCAATCTGTATGTTTTCTTCTGACTCATATTTCAAATCGCTAATTCCCTCTTAACTTGTTTAATCCGATATTAAGCTATCTTTTAAGATCTTAATTTATTTACTGTATTTTAATTTTAAAATATCCATTGTCAACTTTCATAGTTTATGGTTTTTGTTTTTGTTTTTGTTTTTTTTAAAGATTTTATTCATTTGAGACACAGAGATACAGAGAGAGAGAGCATGAGCTGGGGAGAGACAGAGGGAGAGGGAGAAGCAGGCTCCCCGCTGAGCTAGGAGCCCGACATGGGGCTCAATCCCAGGACCCCAGGATCACGACCCGAGCCGAAGGCAGACGCCCAACCATCTGAGCCACCCAGGTGCCCCAGTTTACAGTTTTTGTATAAAAAATTTAATCTTGTATTTCATCTCAGGTAGAGTGAGCTTGTTATTTTGCAATCTATGCCTGATAATTCCATCCATCACCTGGGTATCCTGTGGGCTTGTCTCTATTATTTGCTATTTTTTGTTTTATAATTACATTATTTATTTTCATTTATGACTAATAAGATTTTGAGTTTGGGATTTGGTGTGATCAATGTAATATAAAATTAGAGGTCTAAGATTATGTTGTTTCACTCCCAAGACAACCTATGTTTACTTCTGTTCTTTGATGTGTCCCCTTTGTCCCATGAAAAGTACTGCTTAGCTAGCCAACTTCTCAGAAATCCCTCCTCAGGGCGCCTGGGTGGCTCAGTTGGTTAAGCGACTGCCTTCGGCTCAGGTCATGATCCTGGAGTCCCTGGATCGAGTCCCGCATCGGGCTTCCTGCTCGGCAGGGAGTCTGCTTCATCCTCTGACCCTCCCCCCTCTCAGGTGTTCTCTCTCTCTCATTCTCTCTCTCTCAAATAAATAAATAAAATCTTAAAAAAAAAAAAAAAAAAAAGAAATCCCTCCTCAGCAGTCACCAGCAGGAGAGTGGTTCCAAATACTAGCCTTAACCTCGCTCATTTTTCTTCTCTTTTTAGGTAATCATTTTATTTTCTCCCCCAGTGCATTAAAAAAAATAAATAATAGCTCTTAACAACACAAGTCTTGCTTCCAGCAGATAATTTTCATATTTTGTCTAACTTTTATAGTTTTTATTCACTAGGAGAATTTATCCAAATTACCTTTAATGTAAATGACACCTTGATTTTATAAAAAAATGTATATATTTATGCATTTCATGGCCTTTTTAAAAATTAGCATATAGTATGACAACAGAATTAAATAAGCACCTAATTTATTGTGTTTACATTTAAATTAAATTAAATTAAATTAAAATTAAATGTGCATAGTTGTATGTGAGTTGTAGTGAAGAGAAAATTCAGTATCAAAACAAATAAAACCAAAAATGTTATTTGTGGTTTAGACTACTTGGAAATAGAAAAAATTAATAATGGTATTAACTTATTCTTGTTTTGTATTCTATTTGATTAGGGATGATAATGAATTTATATATTTGTCAAAACATATCAGAGCTATATTTTGTGGCCTTAATGGTGTTGGTAATCCAAAGATTCAAACTATCTAATGAAACAGTCAGTATTTTGTTTTTGAGGACTTACTGAAGAGGAATAAATACCTTATTTGAAGTGTGACAACCCCTAAAATATGAATGCATAGATTAATTTAATTTAATTTTATTATTTTTTTTAATTTTTTTTTTGAGAGCATCAAACACAGAAAGCTTTATTCATCCACACCATTCCAGAGAAAGGCAGGCTCCCTTTAGTATGCTGTCGTCTTGGGCTTCTGCCAGTTCTCTCTCAATCCGCTTCCGTTCATCCTGCTTCTTTTTCTCCTCGGCGGCTATCCTCCTCTCCTCTTCTGCCCGAGGTTTCAGGTAACTGTGGCGCTTGGCTCCATACGCCACGCTGAGGAACAGGGCGGAGTAGCGGCCGAGCTTGATGAGCGGGGAGACTGGCACCGGCGGCCCCGTCTTGACCGTAACCTTCACGCCGGAAGCACAATCTCCATAGATTAATTTTAAATCATTTATTTATCTTAATTATAAACATACAGTTAATCAATATTATTTATTTCAGAGGTCATAAATTAAAAAAGCACAAAAATTAAATTTTGACAATTTAAAGGAAATATAATGCTGATAAAGTAAACTGATTGAAATATAAAATAAAATAAAATATGCTGAGGCTATTTGTGAAAATGGGTAAACTAACTGTAATATTCTGTTTCCACTAATGAATTATGATTCCTATAATTAACATTTATTCCCCAAACCTAAAAGGATATTTTATCTTTAGTATACCTTAATATTTGAGTCTCTGATTGTGAGATTTTGCCCACTGAAAAAATTATAGCAATGCCAACTTTGGGAATAAATAAATTGGAATCAGTCATGAAAAAATAGGATAATGAACACTGACATAAAGACCGAGATGAGGCTTACTAATCACATCACTTAGCAACAGCTAATGAGGAGGCCATCATGCCAATTTATCCCCCAAATTATATAATTCAGCTGAAGCATCATAAGCAAATTAGAAATTTTAATGATTATCTGAAGAATAACACAGCAATGTAAAACGACCCAGTCCATCTTTGAATTGTAGTTTGGTTTAAAAAAAAAAAAAGACCCTAAAATTTTAAATGTTGGTAGCAAAATATTATCATATAAAGCTAGTCTGAAGACTTAAAGGGAATCAGGAGTCATGTGAACTCAATTTTTTTTTTTTTTTTTGGTCTTGTAAACACAAGTCCCCATAAATGACTGTTTTTCTCTGGTATATTTTAAAAAATTGTCTAGTATCTATAACATTATCCTTGTTAAAATCTTGGCTATACAATGTAATTTAGTAGTTTTTGCTAATATCCTGTCAAATTTAGTAGCTGTTGAGGAAGGAATTCTTAAACATTTTAAGGAACAATATTATGTATCCTTTCCTCTCACCTATTACATAAAGATCAAAAACATTTGTATATGTGTGTCTTTAAGGACATTAAAGCTCAGAACGTAAACCAAAAAGACACTTTTAAAGAAAAATTTTTCATCCATGTTACTGACCAACATTAAAAGTACATTTAGCCATTAAGTGCTAATGATGAATAAATTGGTATCACAACACATACTTTGAATTAGTGTAAGCGTAGAAATTAAAAAAAAAAAAAATGGGAGTAAATTTACATTTTCTTTTAATTATGTCCATGGAATTCATATTTACACTTTTGAAAAGTAAATAAGTAGCAGCAAATAAATTAAGTTTTTATGCCCTTAGAATATTTAATGTAACTTTGTGTCTATTTAGAAATAATGATCTACACACAGTGTAAGTGAATTTACATGTGTTGATTTACTTAAGATTAAGGTGCCAACTATTACCTAACTGATATTAAATTATATTATAATTTAAAATCTTCTTTTTTTTTTTTTAGAGATGGGAGAGAGATAGGGGAAGGGCAGAGGAAGAGGGAGAGAGAATTTTAAGCAGGCTCCACGCCCAGCACAGAGCCTGATGCAGGGCTCAATCTCACAACTCTGAGATCATGACCTGAGGTGAAATCAAGAGTTGGATACTTGGGGTGCCTGGGTGGCTCAGTCGTTAAGCGTCTGCCTTTGGCTCAGGTCATGATCCTGGGGTCCTGGGATCGAGCCCCGCATCGGGCTCCCTGCTCAGCGAGAAGCCTGCTTCTCCCTCTCCCACTCCCCCTGCTTGTGTTCCCTCTCTCGCTGTGTCTCTGTCAAATAAATAAATAAAATCTTAAAAAAAGAGTTGGATACTTAACCAACTGAGCCACCCAGGCACCCCTAATTTAAAATCTTATACGGAATTAACATTCAAACTGATGTGTATTGATAGAAATAGACCACTTTTGAAATTCTAAGAAAAAAGGCAAAAAACTAATGGAAGTCCACCCACTGAACCATAGTTTCAGGTTTTTATTTTTTTTAAACTTGTTTAATGATATATTTACACTGGAGAATAATTGTTTCCCAAAACACATGCTGGGTTTTAAACATAAGATTCTCATTAAATGTATACTATGCAAACTTTGAGGTCCACAGCAATAAAGTATTGATGATTCTACAGTTTTATAGGATATAAATGTTATTTTTGTATTTAGACATCTATTCTACATTTACATTTTTCTGCTTTTTAGCAAATCACTTTTCAGAAAAAAATAATGGGCACATGTACATTTTAAATTGCATTTTATTGTGAATGTTTCTTGTATAGAAATGTGATTATGATACAAAACTAAAGGGTGAGAAGAAATCAATATTGATAATAGACTGGATGTTAAAAATAATATTAATATGAAAATAGGAAGAGAGTGAGAAAGAGGATCAGGTAGTGTATAATACAGCTAAGAATATTAGAAAAAGTCAAATTGGGCAATCAGAAAAAGACAAATCAGCAAGAATCAGCATTTCATAGTTAACTGATTTTTTTAAAAGATTTTATTTATTTATTTATTTATTTATTTATGTATTTATTTATTTGAGAGAGAGCAAGCAAGAGATCATGAGCAAGGGAGAGGGGCAGAGGCAGAGGGAGAAGCAGACTCCCCACCGAGCAGGGAGCCCAATGCAGGGACTCATTCCCAGGACCCAGGGATCATGCTGAGCTGAAGGCAGACGCTTAACTGACTGAGCCACTAGGTGCCCATATTTAACTGATATTCTTGTCAAAATAAAAGAAGTTGTGGTTGAAGACATACTTTACTTTCACTGAACACTACATGTTGCATGACTAAAAAAGTGCCATTTTCCCCAAAGAGAAACAAATAATAGAAATGAAATATCTCTTCATATATATTATATATGATATAGTATATATGCATCATATATATAATATATATATACATATGAGATATATGTGTGTCTTTGTGTATCTATTTATGCCTCAATGAATATTTAGACATAGAAACTACATATTCCTTATGTGGAATATGCACATGATATGAGAGAGAATATGTGTAAGGGAGAAAGAGAGAGACAGAAAGAGAGAGGGTATGTTAGCAACTATTATCTCAATATACTAAACTAGAGAGAAGGAAAAGCTAATGTTTAAAACCCACTTCATAAAAGCACTTTACCCTATTTACATAAGTTCTTCTGCAAATTTCACTGGCCAGTTCTTCCCTGAAACACTGTACTGAAAAGGGCCACTATAGAATTCTGAGTAAAGTTCAGTTGTTGTGTTTTGTTTTTTTTTTTTTTTTTCCTGATTCAAAATCCATTAATTTCCTTTTTGCTCTGTGGGTTCTGCTGACCTTTATAATAATGTGAAAAGTATACCAATAATGAAGGGTAAAGAAAAAATGAGGTTCTAACCTAGAAAGAATGTCAACCAGCTTTTCTCAAGTGAAATCAAAGGACAGGGTTTAGGTGCCAATTAAATGCTTTTAAGAAGGGGTGTAACTCACAGGAATGACAATACTTTTTGCACCAAGTGTTTTTATCATTTTTATCATTACTTCAATTAAATTCAAATGAATCTTTAATTACATTCAAGTGAAACAAAAATTGTATGTGTATTATTTACTCATTTATTTACATATGCAATTGGCATTAACATATATTATAGTAATCATGGAAGTTATTATATTAGCAATATTATATAGATGAGGAAACTGAGAACCAAAAAATCTAAATCTAATGATTTCACCACAATATGACAATGAATCCTTAAATCAATATTCTTTGACTCCTACCTAATCAGTCTTCCCAAGGATAGTGATTCCTAAGATTTTCATCACATTTTGTATTTTATTGTGATATATCAGTCTGAATATAACTCATTGATCTAAAGTTAATTTATATGCGAATTTGAAAGATTGAATTGGATGAATTGAAAGATCCTAACTTACTAGTAATAGGCTAACATTAGAAAGCTATTTCTATGTATTAGACCTATTCAGACATTATATCTTTTAAAAATATCAATCACAATGTTAAGTACTTTATTCTTTCCCAAAGGATGAGGTGGAGGCTACGAGAACAGAAGTAATTTGCCTAAATTCACACATGGAGTCAAAGCCCTGTGTATTTGACCTCGGAGGACTTATTCTCTCAACTAAATAATAATAAATGACTAAAAAATTATACTAGCATAACATCCCATCAGATGGCTAGCAAAACTTCCTTTTATTCAAAAGAAGTTAGATGGGGGTGCCTGGGTGGCTCAGTCGTTAAGCATCTGCCTTCGGCTCAGGTCATGATCCCAGGGTCCTGGGATTGAGTCCCGCATCAGGCTCCCTGCTCCGCGGGAAGCCTGCTTCTCCCTCTCCCATTCGCCCTGTTTGTGTTCCTGCTCTCGCTGTCTCTCTCTCTGTCAAATAAAGAAATAAAATATTAAAAAAAAAGTTAGGTGGAAAACTTTAATACATAATGGCCACTTTCAATCTTGGGTACAAATAATGAAAATCACTTGTGCTTACTTGTGCTTAAACCATTAAAAACATTGCAGATAAATACTTCTTGAAGGTGGAAACATTTTTTAAAAAAAATAAAAAACTACCTAAGGGCACCAGTCTGTCTCAGTCCATAGAGCATGTGACTCTTGATTACAGGGTCATGTGTTCAGGGCCCACATTGGGCATATAACCTACTGAAGAAGAAGGAGGAGGAGGAGGAGAGAAAAAAATGTACCCATACCTATTAATCACAAGTAGAAATTACTGTGTTTTCTCAAAAATAAGAACTTCCTAAATTTTTTTCTAAAAACAACCTTAAGAACAAGCCTAATGTGTCCATCACGGTCTGAAACTCAATGTTGTAGATGAACTAGTGTTCCAAATATATCTTTCAATATGCTGTCAATCGGTTTCAGGGAAAAAAAAAAAATTACTGTATATGCAACAGCTGATCACTGATGAAAATTAACATATAAAATAATTTCAAATTTACTCTATGATTTAGTTGCTTTTAGAATAACCTGAATTATTTTAAGACAGGAATATGAGCTTAGCTATAACTAGATTTGACCTCTTTACCAAATGACCAAGTCCTTTCAAATGCATTGGCTTCACGGGAGTCTGCTTTGTTGTCATGTTGGATGAACTATTATAAGACTTACTGCTGAGAATCAAAGTAAACTACATTTGGACCTTTAAGTTGTACCAGTAACACTGTGCTACTTATCCTGAAGTTATTTTGGATCAGGGAGATATGTTACAATGTGCATTGAACCCTTATGAAGGCTCATTTTTCTACCCTTCATTCTTTTATCTCAGAGGTAATTGTGTAAGTTTCACTGTAGAAGTTCTTGAAAAGACATTTTACAAGTTTACTTTGGGCCATCTCAAAATTTATTAATGTTTGTTGTTTATTATTATTTTATTTTTTTAATAAGCCAACCAAACAGGTCATCGTGTGTAAGAGCATACACTCTCAAGATGTTTCTTGAGTTCAGAATTTGGGATCTACTAATTACTATGTAACCCAAGAAACTTAAATGTTCTCCTTATGCTTGTGTATATATGTATTTTTTTAATAAAATTAGTATAATGATAGAACAGATCTCCAAGAATTATTGAAGTGATTAGATTGGATTCTATGTGTAAATTACTCACGTGGCTAGCCAAAAAATGATATTCATAATAATATGTGTAATTATTATGCAAATTATATAAATTGAGAAACACAATATCATTGACAGTTCTATTGAGAGTTTATTCAATAATTATTTATATGTATATTGTTTATGAGTCAGACAATAGTACCAAACCAATGAGATTAAAGTCAAATGAGATTCAGTATCTACCTTTTTAAAAAATTCATTTTTATATTTAGTAATGGAAAAATTACAAAAAGGTTGATAATATTTTGACTGAGATAAGTTTTTTTTGAGTTAAGTTTATAAAGTACTATGTGAGTGCATTTGAGTATTTTCTTAGAAATAGAAAAATGTTTATTCAGGTTCTTTGCTCGTTTTTTAAATTGGAGTATTTGAGGTTTTATGTTATTGAGTTATATGAGTTCTTTATATATTGAGGATATTAATATCTTTCAGATATGTGATTTGCACATATCTTTTCCCACTCCATAGATTGCCTTTTCATTTGGTCAATATTTTCTTTGCTGTGTAGAAGCTTTTTAGTTTGATGTAGTTTGTTGATTTTGTAAATTTAATTCCTTGTGCTTTAGGTGCTGTATCTAAAAAATTATTGCCAAGACCCATGTCAAGAAGCTTTTTCCTTATGTTTTCTTCTAAGAGTTTTATGGTTTCAGATATTAGAGACGTTTACAATAGCCAAGATATGCATACAACCTAAGTGCGCACTGAAACAGATGAATGGAGAAAGAAAATGTGATATCTATATACCTATATAATTACATAGATATATATCATGTAACATATGTAATAAATGTGATATCATACACACACACACATACTATACAGCCATAAAAAAGAAGGAAGTCCTGCCATTTGTAGAAATGTAGATGAACCTTGAGGGCATTATGCAAATGAAATATGTCAGACAGAGAAAGACAAATACAGCATGATCTCATTTATATGTGAAATATTAAAAACAAAAAACAAAAAACAAAAACACAGAAAAGGAGATCAGACTTATGATTTCCGAAGATGGGAGGTGAAGTTGGGGAGTGAGGGAATTGGGGGAAGGTCGTCAAAAGGTACACACTTCCATTTATAAGATAAATAAGTACTAGGATGTAATGTATAGCATGGTAACTATAGTTAACACTGTTGTGTGGTACATTTGAAAGTTGCTAAGAGAATAGATTCTAAAAGTTCACATCAAAAGGAAAATAATTGTAACTATATGAGGTGATGGATATTAACTACACTCGCTATGGTAATCATTTCACTATATATATATGTCAAGTCATTATTATACCTTAAATGTATATAGTGTTGTATGTCTATTATATCTCAATAAAACTAGAATAAAATAAAAAGTAAAATAAAACTAATGGTAGTAACCAAAGTAAAAAATTAAGTACTATATAAATGCATAACAAAGTAACTAAGCTCCCATTCAGATGGAACAATTTAAAGATGTTTGTTACTCCCAACAGGGAACAATCATTGAAGGAAGTATAACAGGCAAATGACAGGTGAAGGGCAGAAACATTCTGAATATAATCAGGAGCCTCCTCAAAGACCATAAGCAAGGGACAAAGATGTGATGTAATGACTGAACAATGTGAAGCAGGTCAGCATTTATATGTATAATCAGGCATTGACTAATAAAGAATTTTGAGATTGATTACATCTGAAAATTGAAACTTATACTAATAACTTAGAAAATATTTTAAAGGAAAAATGACATGATCAGAATTGCCTTATAGAAATATTTCTGACCTCACTGTAAATAACAGTGTGGAATGGGAGAAAGTTAGAGCAGGTGAGCATTAAGATGCTGTTAGAATTATGGAAGGGAAATGCGGATGGGCCGAACCTGTAACATGGTTGATGGATTGTTAAGATATGAGTAATATTAAATTTAAAGTGGACTTCAATAATAATATTAGACCTAAAGTGGACTTTTAGTCAATAATAATATTCAGTTCTCTCGTTTTATACATAAGCAGACTGTCAGGGACATTCAGTGATTTCACCAAAGTTATATCAAATTAATGGCTAAGATAGCAGGATTGCAACCAAATGTTCTAATGTTGACATTAATGTTAAATTGCCTAATTTATCTGCAACTTCAACACAACAGAAATATGAAATAGCTACTGGATTTTAGAAGGTGAACCAGGACCTGAATTCTCTCAGGATCTCAGGGGAGATAAGGAAAATCAGTTTTACCTTGTGTTATTCAATGAGAGCAATTGAAAAGGCTTCTGTCAACTTGCACCCTGGAATTCAGACCGCTTTTCTTAGTTCTCTAATGCAGCGTGTTACAGGAACCCACAAAGGATCCTCTAAGAGGGGCTGCCCTGTAATAGGTGTGTAGATCTTGGAGAGTTTCCTGATTCTGATAAACCCAGAAAACTGGAGAGAGATTAACCTGTGTACCAAATTGTTCTTAGTTCATATATTTGAAAGAAAACTGCTTGGCTTGTGTCCATGGAGGCCTATGGACATAGAGGTGGCTAAAGACAGAGTTTGCAAAGTTAATCCATGCATACTCACAAGAGTAAAAATGATGTGTCCTCTACCATTTGCTTGTTAACCACTGCCCCCAAAGTCCAACAGTCTGATTTGTTTAAATAACAAGCAATGCTATTTATTTTCAGTATTTGCAAAGAACAATGAAAATTAAATAGTGACACTGCAGAATTTAAGGCCAATACATTAATTCATTTATAAAGGAGGTTTATATTAACTTTGGGAAAATTTAATGATCAACTGAGAAAGGTGCCATGGTTCTTCAGTATTATTAGAAGGAAATGATTAAATAAAGAAGTTGCTGTTATCACAACCTAGTTGTTCGGAAAACAGAGTGTACTGAACTTCTCCCCACTCTTATCTACAATACCATTCAAATTTCCACTCCCATTCTGAAACAACTGAACTTCGACAGAGACCATCTTCTGATTCTGACTCAAATCTGTTTTGCTACCATTTGCTAGTATAAAAAGGTAGAATTTTTTTTCTTGTGAAAAAGTGTCAGATTTTCCAAAGGAATGAAAAAGGAAAATCTAATTATAGCAGTTAAAATAGCTTACTGCATAGGAACAGGTGGGAGACTATGAACTGATTTCAGGAGAAGAGAGAATTTCCATGTGGCATTTTGTTCTTCTGAAAGTTCAAGTCTTTTTTTTCTCTGGTCTAGTACTAAAAAATGAGGAAGTTAAATATGACTCTCTAGGATGGGTGATTCCTTTGTGGAGGCAACTGTCTTATAACAGTTTTCGGGTGAATTTAGCCATGTCATTGGAAATGGATTAAGAAATGCACTTGGCATGAAAGAGTCACCAAGAAGAAAAGAGGCATATGGTCGCCAGTTCTTTCATTATCCCACTGAGCAGCATGGCAATGCATGTGCAGTCTGTTGGACATACAGTGGGTTTTCCATTCCTATAGATGAATAATGTTTTTCTTTTTACTTCCTTCATCTATATGTATGAGAGCAATCCCAGTAACAGGAAAAAAAAAAAAAAAAAAAAAAAAGCTTCTTGAGTACCAGGCATTTGGAGCTTAAGTCCCAACTGTATATAAAAGATGTCTGAAAAACAGTTTCTCATCATCTAGATAGTTGTGATTTCTCTAGCCAGGGGTGTGAAATCTTCCTGTGATATAATTTAGGTGTGGTCTCTTTCTAAGTTGAAGGAATAAACCTCTGATTCCTTGGTAATGCATAATCATTCTTTAAAATGCTGTTTGTCATATCACAAAAGAGTAACTTCTGACCTTCCTATAAGATAATATCTATAAGAACATATTATCTTTCCATACACACACACCTACACACACACACACATATATCTTATACACACACACATACACATACTCCTTTGGGTATTGTACCCTTTAACTTAGCATCAATGTACCTCACAGAGTTGTTTTGGAAAAATGCAATACTGAATATAAACACATTTGAAAATCTATGAAAGGATGTAATAAATAACAGGTGTTTTAAGTTTATATGACTTGATCTTTTAGAAACCTACATCTATCTTCTCTCTCCAGATTTTACCTTTTCTTATAAAAGTTGATGCCAATAAATAGCAACAGGAGAAAGAAGATGACCAAATTCATCAGAACCCTGAAGGTGCTTGTCTATGAGTTAAACAACTGGATGGTGTTCTTGCCCTAGACGCATATCAAGAATGTTTAATATAAAACTAATTTATAAAATCTCTATCTTGCAATACTGAAGCATCTAACTTGGAAAAGTTAATATATACTTTCGTATGTTCTACAATAAAATATGAAGAGAAAATTCTAAAGTAGGTAACGTTGGCTGGAGGGCAGGAGACATCTACCTAGATAGTACTCATCTGATCGTTAATTCTCTCATCTCTAAAACCTGGGACAAGCCTGGCTCAATTATTTCCAATGTGATTGACCAAAATTCATTAAACAAGCTCTCAAAAAATTTCAATTCCCTAGTCCCAAATTGAAACTAACTGAGCTATGATGTCTAAGAAGTGGCCTGTGATATCTATCTTTTCATGAAGATTTTCCATTGAATCCGATGTTTATTCATGAGTGGAAATGGCTGAGTGAGATCACTGAAGATTTCTCCCATTTCTAAGAAATATCTCTGAATCAGTATATGTTGTTCTGCAAGCCAAATGAATCACATAGTTGGCTTCTTTTTGCCAACATTAGAGACTTTTTTCAAATGAAATTACACTCAGTATCTCATGTTATTAAAAATATATAAGAGGAGATTTTTCTGGTTAAAGGGGGAAAGTGGAGGCCTCACCCCACTGTTAATTTGCATCTCCAAAGCACTCACAGAGAAAAGGGCACATAACTAGAAAACCCAGAGCAAAGCCCAATTTTAAATCTTTTTTCTAAGATCTAACTGTGTAATCAAAGGGAAAGAAAGATTAGGTTAATGAGGGAAGGATTTCTTTTTTTTTTTTCTTTTTTAATTCAGGGGAAAATACAGGTGTCCACTCACATTTCATTCTCACAATTAAATTATATTATTTTCAGATCCATATATCCTTCAAAATGGCACTTTAAATATTTAAATATTCTTAATATGTCACAGGATATTGTATTAAATTTAATTTTTAAGTAAATGTACTTGTAAAAAAATAAATAAAATAAAATAAATGTACTTGTGATTTGGTATTTTCTATTACCATGATGCACTAATTATAAATAACATTCACAACACACTCCAGTCCAACCTTCTTTTTAGCATTTATTTTCATGGTTTTGGTATAACATTTGAAAGAAATATACAATGTACTAAAAAATGTACTAAAAGTGTCATCATATAAGTATTTAGTGATATAATTGTTTATGTCATAGAGAAATCCCCCATATTTCCCTCATGTATTATGAGAAATAATACACTAAAATACATTCTAAACAGAATTTTTACATTTCAAAAATCCTTTAATATTTGGGACAGAAGGAAACATTCAAAGGACAGAAAACTAAGTCCTAAAATTATCTGGGAACTATTAAAATTGCTAAATGAAAAATGATCATTATTTAAAAACTACATATTAAGAGAATGTTTAACTGAGTTAAAAAATTCCAAATTTGGTACTGCTAAGTTTCCAAAGACCAGGAAAGAGACTGATGACCTTCAATCTGGTAATGTAGTTTATTCCCATTCATATAAAATCTGAAATCCAATAATTTCTAATCTGAAAACATAATGAAATATCTCTTTACATTAAATTAGAATACAAGCAGCAAAGTAATTTTATTATAAGTAAGAAGTCTTCATTTTTCTTTCAAATATTTTATGTTGGATTCAGGCAGTATTCTATTTTAGTCATTTAATCAAAAGTTCTGTAATTGAATAATATTGCCTATGTGTGGAAACAAAAGATAAATGAATATTCTGTCTTTTTTCTGTAGCAGTGTTGTATTGAAAGAAATTCACATAACCTTGAATTGAAAGAGATATATCTAACTATTACTCTTAAGTCAAATTCAGTAAGGTCATTTTAAATGACATTTTATGATGGTTTTTCTTGGTTAATAATTAATACCTAAATCTATGCTCATTTTAATAATCTTCAAATGATATCACTTGTTTGTTCCCATAGTCATTTTTATGACAAAAATAGGTAAAATTTCAAGGATAGCCATTAGAATTTCACATTTATTCACAGTAAACTTAGGAAAACCTAAAACAGAGTCTCTTGTTCATTGTACTACTTGGCTGTCATTTTTTGAGGGATGATAAACCTCATCTAACAGGTCCTTTCCTGCCTTGTGTAACTCTTAAGAATAACCAAAAATTATTAGAAAACACTATAGACTTGTATTCAATTTGACATTGCTCAAGCAGTATACATTTCACTGCTCAGGTGTCTCTCCATCTTGTGGTGACACACTGGCAGAACTACCAAATTTTAGTTGAGCTAATACTACTTAATTGTTTTACCTTGAAACTCTGTAGTTGGGACATTAATGTTGTGGATCTTACAGTTTATTTGGCTCCTTTACTTTCCACATTACCATTCCCTTTATAGGAAGTCTGGCTCCAGTCCCCAAGGACTGATGAGAAGTTCTTGTTTTCCACTAGCCTGTGTCTCATGGTGTCCCTATTGAAGTCTGCCTTCCTGTCTTCTTTGCTCTCCTAACCATTGCTTTCTGAGGTTACTCTGTGATAGGCTGCCCAGATTTTCCTTCAGGTATGAAAGACTTATTTATCCAAGTGTTATTGGCAGACAGAATTCAGTCATCAGCCTGCTTTGGGGTTTGCCTCGACTGAAGAGAATTATCTAGCCCAAACTCATGTTCCCTTTCTGGGGCAGCCCAAATTCAATAACCATGGATTCTAGGGAATTAAGAGGTGAGTATGGTTATGAAGGCTTCACCTCCTGCCTCAATTTTGGATAGCTTTCAAGGGTCATTCCAGCTCCCAAGTCCTGTGTTAGGTCAGTCACTGACATGGCATCACACATCAACTTCTTTCTCTAACCAATCCATTTTTAACCACAGGTGTTGACTCAAAGAGCATTCCCTAATAAGCATTCTAAATCCTAACATGTCACTATTTGCTGCCAGTTGAGTCTAACCTGTGATACTCTCCAAGATTCAAAGTGTAGTGTTTTTTGCCCCTCCATTCCATGGTATAAACCTGGTATCTAGAGAACTGGTCATAAATGTGTCTTCTTACAACTGCTCCAATATAGTCTAGAGGCTCTTATATCAATCGCATCTAAAGGGTATGTATGCAGACTATGACCCACCATAAATGTGAGGTAAATTAATGTGGAGCAATATCCCCCTTACATATGGTAAGACAGAGGTGTTGTACAAGTTTCAACTCTGTAATGCAATGCATTTTCCATTAAGTACTAAAAAACACCTCTTTCCCAATAGAATTCCTATATGCAAAAACATAGTGCAATAATTTTTTTTCCTGTACGTCCTCAACTTAAATATTTGTGTTCTGATATGACTATAGTTCAGTTAATTGAAAACTAAGAAATTTTGTATCTAAATAAAGCATAACTAAAAGTAGAAGCTGAGGTTTATGTAAAAGTTTTACGAGAGGGAGATGGGTGTGGGATGCAGTGGCTACCAGTGACAAGTTACTTGGGGTGTTCTGTAGACACACTGCTGGTTTTCATGTACTGAATTCCCACAATACATGAAACCTCTACATAGGGGAAAACTGCTTAACCTCTCTGGGCTTTACTTTTCTAATTTGTAAAATAGTCATAGTAGTACCTATCTCATAAGGTTATAGTGAGAAATACATATCAACCATATATAAAAATATATTTTTAAATTCTTAGGTGAGTCCTAGCCTAGATTGAATTTTCAGGCATTGCTATATTTTTTTTTAATTTCATTTCTGTAGAAAATTATCATCTTCCCACTGATGATTTCTCCAAAAGAGTTGGCGAGGGATATCCAGAGAGAGAAACCTGTGTTCTTCTAGGACACATTTCTTCATGTAATAAGAAATAGCACTTGTTCTTCTGCCTTTTCGACTTCTGACAAAGAGTTCCCATTATGTTTGAATTTTTTTTTTTAATTAGTCAAGATCCCTTGGAGGATGATAAGGAGTAGTTCACATATTTTAAATTCTTAATTTTTTACCTCATTAGGCAAACCTCAAAAATGTCCCCTTAATAGGACTAGATCCCAGCAGATAATCCATAAATAGACTACAACATTTTCCATATCACCTCTTCCACAATGGAAGCTTTCAGATTTCAGTTGAGATGTGTGCCTGAGTTCAGTGAGTTAAATAGTTTGATCCATCATTAGGTTTCAAGATTCTGTTATTTTAAACTTAGAGGTTATGGATAAATAGAAAAATGCAAGCTAGGTAGGTATTAGTTATTAAGGATGTAAATGACTTAAATTGCCCATTTTTATGAGCAATGTTTGCTTTTTTTTGCTTTAGATACAAGTATTTAATTTATTTGTTTGTTTTTTACCTTCTGTGCATTATTATATTTAGCCAGAAGAACTACTCCTAATTAAACTAATATCTGTTTCCTTCCCTGCATCCGGACTTATTATACAATTTATATGGAACTATGTGTTTGTATTTTGATTACATTACTACCTGTTATATAAGCTGTTTGTGGGGTACTGTAGCTGCACCAATTAATGAATAATGATTTGTTGTCATTTTTAGGGCAAAAATGATAAAATTAGCTCATTGTAGCCATAAAGATAGCCATAATTTTTTCACCAATCTCATGTGCTTTTCTTTTCTTTTTAACAACGTGATTTTCCCCTTTTTACATCAAAACTTGAAATCCAATTCCCTCCCCTTGGCAGGTCTTGTGACTTTGACCAATAGAGTATGGCTGAAGTGATGGCCTGAGACTCCAAGTCTAGGTTAGAGAAGGCCACTACTGCTTCCATTTGGTTCTCTAAGCGTGTTTGCTCTGGGGGAAGGTAGCTGCCATGATAAAGTCTAACTCTCCTAAGACTAAAATATTGGATGAGCCACTTATAGCAGTCAGTAGCCATAATCAAATTCCTGCCATGCGAGTGAGCCAAATTGGATATCCAGTTCCTCTCCAGTCTGCTAATGATTAGATCCCTGCTGAGATCTTTTTAAATCCTCATCCACAAAATCATTAGCAATATAAATGACTGTTTTAAGCACTTATTTTTAGGAAAATTCTTTTATACAGCAACAGTAACCAGAATAGCCTTGCTATCAGGCTTCAAGTAATGAATTACATATTTTTATTGGAAGTTTCTTAAATATACCACTAATATAATGGTAACAGTCTGCCAAATCTGCTCTATTTTGTTTAATGTTAATTCAGGGGTGAATTAAAAAGATTAACATTGAGTTGTCAGATCACCAATGTTCTTAAAATTTACATATAGGCTTGACACCACTGTTTCTAAACAAATGAAAGAGTCATGGTCTTTGAGCCACTGTTGGCACTGTAGGCTATGGCCATGAGCTTGCTGGTATAAAGTTTTAGAACAGTCATGAGTAATATTGCAGAGTTCTGGGAGCACCTGGGTAGTCAGTTAAGCGCCCAATTCTTGATTTCAGCTCAGATCATGATCTTAGGGTTTTGAGATCAAGCCGCAAGCTGGGCTCCATGCTCAGTGTAGAGTTTGCTTGTCCTTCTCCCTCTGCTCCTCCCCTACTCACTCTCTCTCTCTCTCTCTCTCAAATAAATATATAAATAAAATCTCTAAAAAAATATTGCAGAGAGTTCTGACAATAATAGAGTAGTCATTGACAAACTGCTGAAAGTATACTCTTCAACCCCAAATATACTTAGTTCCCTAAATTTTGTAGGATAGAGCAAGTGAAGGAAGGTAGGAATCCAGATCGGGCTCAGTCTTTGCTGTGACATCACTTTCCCATCAAATTTACTGAAGTGCTGCAGAACTGACACTTGTCAAATGAATATTTCATTCTGGTTTCATAAGGTGCTCTAGAAACCTAAGGAATCATCTGTTATATTTTTCAGTACCTTCCCTCAACAGAGTTTGAGTGCCTAAATACACAGAATTTTCAAATAGTTCATAATCTTGGTTACTGTCTTCTTCAACTGAGAGAGATGCAGACTAAGATGTCTCTTAATAACTGAGTTTGTAGGGTACTCATAAAGGCCTTACCTCAGAAGTCAGAAATAATTAGTCCTAGAATGTTCTGTGTAAAAAATCTTAAAAGCAAGACACAGACCTAATGGTTACTGAGCACCTTAAGTGTGTACCAGAAGGATGTTAAGAATATCTATAGGAATACAAAAATATCCAACAGCCCACAGGGTAAAATTCACATGTCTGGAACCACATTAGTGATTATCAAGATTGCAAAAAAGCAGGGATATACAACCTGTAATAAAAAGAAAAATCAATCAATCAAAACCAACCCTGACATTTATCAAGATAGATCATACCCTGGAACATAAAAATGTCTCAAAAAATTTAAAAGATTTTAAGTAATACAAAATATGTTCTCTGACCACAATGAAATTAAATTACAAGTCATTAAGAGAAATAGCAAATACTTGGAAAACTCATATGCTTTTATGAGTAAGATGTAGAACGAAGAAAAATTCAAACAGAAACTGAACTGAATGCTCAACATATATAAATTTGTGAGATGCCACTAAAACAATATTTGGGGTAATTACATAGACTTATATGTGTATATTAAAAAAGGGAAAAGGAAACAAATCAAGAAATCAGAAAAAGAAGAGCAAGTTAAACACAAAGTAGTCAGAAGAAAGGAACTAATAAAGACCAAAGCAGAAATCAATTGAAAAAAAAAATAGTGAAAATCAATGAAATCAAAAGCTAATTCTTTGAGAAAAAGAGTATTGTTAAACTCCTAGCACTTATGAGAAAAAAATAGAAGACTCAAAGGACTAATATTAGGACATCACTACAGATTATGTAGATAATAAAAGATAAGTAAATATTATGAACACCTTTATGTCAATAAACTCAAAAATTTAGATGAAATATATAAATTCCTTGAAAAACACAAATTACTATATTTCACTCAAGGAAAAAAACAAGCAACAAACAAACAAAAAAAAACAGACTACCTGAATAGCACAATAAATATGAAAGAACTTGAGTTTTAGTTAAAAAACTTTCAACAAAGAAAACTCCAGGAACAGATGGCTTCCCTGGTAAGTTTTAACACACATTTAAAGAAGAAATATTACCAATTCTACACAAAATGATCCAGAAAGTCAAAGAGAATAGAATACTTTCCAATTCATTCTAAGAAACCAACATTATCATGATGCGCAAAACAGAAAAGGCCATTCCCAGAAAAGAAAACAATAAGCATTGTGACGCCTGGGTGGCTCAGTTGATTAAGCGTCTGCCTTCAGATGAGGTCACAGTCCTGGGATCGGATCCCGTATGGGGCTCCTTGTTTGGAAGGGAGCCTGCTTCTCCCTCTGCCTGCTGCTCCCCTGCTCGTGCTCACACTCTCTCTCTCTCTGACAAATAAATAAATAAAATCTTGAAAAAAAAGAAAACAATAAGCACATATCTCTTATGAGTGTAGATACAAAAATAATATTATCATTTATTTATAATTGTTATACTGTAAATACTGTATCATTTATAATATTAATGATTTTAAAATGCTAATAATGAGGTTGTTCTTAAGCATTTATAGCATTTTGATTCAATCGAGAGATTGGACTATAATATATAGTTTGGATTTAAGGGAAAGAATGGGATAAAGAAATGGAAGAGATACTATGTACGATGGTTAATTTTATGTATCAACTTGGCTAGGCTATGGTGCCCGTTGTTTGGTCAAAGTCTAGTCTAGATGTTTCAGTGAAGTTATTTTATAGATAGATGGACTTTTGTAATCAGTAGGTTTTAAGTAAAGCAGACTACCTTTCATAATGTGGATGAGTATCTTCTAATTACTTGAAGGCCTTAAGAGCATCAACTCTTATTTGGTTTTTCACATGGCTGTGCTGCCACACAGATTTTGGACTTAACAGCTTCCACAATTGTGTGAGACATTTCTTTAAATAATTATCTATTTATTATTTATCTATCTATCATTTATCTATCTATATCTATCATCTATCTAATCTATCATCTATCTATCATCTATCATCTATCATCTATCTATTTATCATCATCTATCTATATCTATCTATCTATCTATCTATCATCTGTCTATTTATCTATCCATCCATCCATCCATCCATCCATCTACTTTTCTACCTCCTATTTCTGTTTTTTTCTGGAGAATCCTGACTGATACACTATGTTTCTTTCTTTGTGAGCTCTGCATCTCAATTAAACCAGATTCTTGATTTTTTTCCAACGGCCTCTGTATAATAATAGTTCATTAAAATAATCGCTATCAGGGCACCTGTGTGGCTCAGTCATTAAGCATCTGCTTTTGGCTCAGGTCATGATCCCGGGGTCCTGGGATGCCCCACATCAGGCTCCCTGCTCAGTGGGAAGCCTGCTTCACCCTCTCTTACTCCCCTTGCTTGTGTTCCTTCTCCTGCTGTGTGTCTCTCTGTCAAATAAATAAATAAAATCTTTAAAAAAATAAAATAAATAAAAATAAATAAAATAAAATAATTGTTATAATCCCTGGCACAGATTAGGAAAGATAAGTTATTCTTACCACATGTGGACTATTGTTGACATATATAATGATCTGTGTTGAGTCAATGCTTAGATACATTGGTGAAGCTATGACCATGGGAACTCTGACCCAAACTAAGAGCTGATATTTTGAAGGAAGTCTAATGCCACAGTAAATCTGAACTAGAACTGTGGTTGTTGGAATAGGCAAAATTATGTTGTCATAATAAACAATCCCCAAATATTGGTGATTTAAAAAATGTTTATGACTTATTTATACAAAGTCCACTGTGGGTTCAAAGGTACTCCATGTGATGACTCAACATTGGACCTCCTTATTAAAATGTTTCTTCACCATCAGAGACACAAAGGAAGAGTTGGTGAAGAGTTGGGCACTGGCAGTTATGTTTTCACTTGGAAGAGACACATATCATTCCAGCATATGTTTGGTTGTCCAAAGCAAGTCATATTGTCATGCTTAACCTCAAGTCAGTGGGGGCTATTTATCATTTCATATTCCGAATAATAGATTGGAAATGGGTATTAATGAATGTGAACAGTGGTAATATTTGCCACAAAGTAAGCAAAACAACAACAAGAAAGTTAAGGGTTGTCCAACTCTTCCAGAAAAAAACAAACAGACATGAGCCTCTTTTATGCAAGACCCTTTACATATAGTTCTTCTCAATCTCATGTCCCCAGTATAGTAAACCATCTTAAGATTCATGTAAATATATTATATCCAGAGCTCTTTATGGATGGTTAACTTCTCAACTTTCAAATTTTAGTTTACTCAGCATCTCTTGATATTGGAAACTGTTTTTGATGCTTCATTGTGATTAGGTGCTCCTTCTACATGAACTGTAACACATTGTACACTCAGTAATCACCTACTACTAGGGTCATGAAATGATTAGATGAAGGGCTCTGCAACCAGACTACATGGTTTAGAATCTTGCCTCTGACCATTTTATGTGACAAGAGCAAATTTCCTCATCAGTATAGTGCTCTTGTGAAGAGCAAATTAGTTAATACATGTAAGTTTCTCAAGAATATTCAGTGAATATTAGTTATTATGTTTATCATGTTTCCTTTCAGGATAAAGATAAAGATTTCTTACCCTTCTATCGGTGGTACAGAATGCATTACTGATATATAAAATATTTTAATACATTTTTAATAAATGCACAAAAGAATGAAGATACAATGTTTTTAATAAAGAACTTAAATTTAACCTGCTTTCTATAAGTAAGGGGAAAAATGAGATTTTGTTCCATTTTCCTCCCATTTTTTATTAGATTCTTCATGTTAGAATCTCAAGTAACCACTTGAAAGTCTCAATCACACTTAAAATAAATGACACAAAATATTTTATTGTTTTACCTTTATCAGGATATACAATGAATTTTGCATTTTTATTTCTTTAAGTTGCACTGTTTTGTGATATATATAAAGTTATCTGGTTCTCTTCAATAGGAAATAAATCAAATATGAGACACTAAAAGTTGCTTCATTCTTTTTTTTTATTATGTTATGTTAATCACCATACATTACATCATTAGTTTTTGATGTAGTGTTCCATGATTCATTGTTTGCATATAACACCCAGTGCTCCACGCAGTACATGCCCTTTTTAATACCCATCACCAGACTAACCCATCTCCCCCACCCCCTCCCCTCTAGAACCCTCAGTTTGTTTCTCAGAGTCCATAGTCGCTCATGGTTCACCTCCCCCTCCGATTCCACCCCCCTTCATTCTTCCCTTCCTGCTATCTTCTTCTTCTTCTTTTTTTTTTTAAACATATAATGTATTATTTGTTTCAGAGGTACAGGTCTGTGATTCAACAGTCTTACACAATTCACAGTTGCTTCATTCTTTTTTTTTTTTTTTTTAAAGATTTTATTTATTTATTTGACAGAGAGAGACACAGCAAGAGAGGAAACACAAGCAGGGGGAGTGGGAGAGGGACAGTTGCTTCATTCTTAAAAGGGAGTAGTGATAATCCATTTTGATGCATCGAAAGTAGACACTGGTGAGAATGGGAAATATGTTTAACTATTAATGAAAAAATGTATGCAATTATTAACTTTGGATGTCTACAAGAGAAGTTGTTAAGCTTGGAAGGAACAATTAAGTGAAAGAAGAGTTTGTGGCTATGACTCCAAGTTATGAATTAGACAAGACTCAGTTTTCTTAACCACTTTTGGTCAAGGACATGACTCTCTATGGAAACATGGGGAAAAATTGCTTAAAACAATCAACATCACTGCCCATGACAACTGTCTATGTGAACCAGCACCTCAACTGAATCTGCAGTTTACCAAAGCCAGCTACCAATCAGTGATGAGTGTTTTTGCTCCATTACTGCAGAAGACACTACAAATCAATTCTCATGGCATCTATGTGAGTCTGGGACTAAAGGCCTCAGCAACGCTAGTCAGAGATTAAGTAAGACCATTGCTGCACCAAGAAGTGGGGTAGAAGAGAGTAGAGCCACATCTCCAAAAATCCAGTTTAAACCAAAGTAATGCATATTAGAAAGGAGTGTATAAGGACGATGAGGAAAGGAAAAGAAGTAAAAAGGAATTTTTTTGTGTGTGTGGGATCAGAAAATATCCCCTACAAAACTGAAATCATACTGTGTATCACAATATACACACAAGCCTGATTCTATTGAAAACTATACTAAGATAATAATAAAATTAAAATTGTTAGGCTTTGGGACGCCTGGGTGGCTCAGTCGGTTGAGCGTCTGCCTTCGGCTCAGGTCATGATCCCAGGGTCCTGGGATCGAGTCCCGCATCAGGCTCCCTGCTCCGCGGGGAGCCTGCTTCTCCCTCTGCCTCTGTCTCTCTCTCTGTCTCTCATGAATAAATAAATAAAATCTTAAAAAAAAAAAATAAATAAATAAATAAATAAAATTGTTAGGCTTCTTTAAGTATCACTGTTCTCATAAAATACTATATAACATACTCTAAATTCAACAGAATATATTTTTGTTCAATTTTAAATCCATATTCTTAGTGATCTGTAATCATCATAAAGAAGGTATTAAAGTATTTTTCAAGTTATCAAAAACTTGCAATGGGGGCGCCTGGGTGGCTTAGTTGGTTGGGCGACTGCCTTCGGCTCAGGTAGTGATCCCAGAGTCCCAGGATCAAGTCCCACATTGGGCTCCCTCTTCAGCGGGGAGTCTGCTTCTCCTTCTGACCCTACCTCCTCTCTCTCTCTCAAATAAATAAAATAAAATCTTAAAAAAAAAAAAAAAACTTGCAATGAATTTAGGCTATTAGTGCTATGGTAATAGTGAGGGGTTATCGTTGTTTTTTTGTGTTTTTTTTTTTTAAGATTTTATTTATTTATTTGACACAGAGAGACACAGCGAGAGAGGGAGCACAAGCGGGGGGAGTGGGAGATGGAGGAGCAGCTTCCCGCGGAGGAGGGAGCCCGATGCGGAGCTCGATGCGGAGCTTGATCCCAGGACCCTGAGATCATGACCTGAGCCAAAGGCAGACACTTAACGACTGAGCCACCCAGGCGCCCCAAGGGGTTATCACTGTTAATGTGCTATTAAATCAATAGCTATTGTGAATAAGTAAACTCATGCTATACCTTGACATTGGCCTGAATAAATTGTGTTGGGTTTGTTTTATATTTTATAACTAACTTAACTACTATATTATATAATCCCTCTTAAACTTGTTTTAGTTTAAATATAAATTTTACTTAAAGCAGGAATAGTATTTTCTACTAATAAAAAAAAAGTGATATACATCACCTTTCTTTATCTGAAAAACAATAACAACAAAGTATACCACCATACTGGATTAATTAATTCATTGCATTTATAGAATTCATATTTTCCTTAATCGTAATACTGGAAATAATCATTTTGCTATCTTATCATACTACATTTATGTGGGAAAGATTGGGTCATTATTTAGTGTACTATTTTCTCTGGACAAATTCCAATTCAAGTGAATTTCCAGCTGCTAGGATAATGATTTTCTGACATCTTGCTCAATAGGAGTGCAGCTCTTACTAATAAACAAATATCACCTATATACAAGAAAAACACCTTGTTAAATGGAAAATACAATAAGCTTGGGTTAGCATCGTTTCTTTCCTCACACTCATTTTGTGTTTAAAAATGTATGTTACCTAATTATTCCTAACTAATTGCTTCTAATTGAAAACTTTTACATTAAGTAGAATAGTGTACACAATAGCTCCTTTGTCCCTGTGACAAACCAATATTTATGCTGCCAAGTAAAATTTGAGGGACCTGGTTTCTATTTCTGGTCCCATTACAAACCATGAGCATGACCTTGGACAAGATATCATTTGCTTCGGTGAAGACTTCATAAATAGTATATATAAATAGAAGGTGGGAAAAGGCAATGGAGTGTGAGAGTGTAAAAGTATTATGATTGCTTAATTTAAATTCAGCCATTGAGTACACTTGATCACTCTTGATATTCTTCAGTGAAACATTCTCTGACTTCCTAAAGAAGTGTTAATTACTATTCCTTTGTGCTTTATAAAAACATTATCCTGTATTGTAATTATGCCACCCCTCCACAAACACACACCATTGAACTATTCTCAAGAGTTGAGACTGTATGGAAAAGAATATGAGGAGGGGAGAGAAGGGAAGAAAATAAGGATAGCTTTCTTGGGAATTATTTTTTTATTTCTATTGGTAAATCCAAAATCATATGAAGAAAACATTAAAAGAACTGAATAATGAGTTCTGGTCTCCATATAAATTGGCACTGATTTTATCAATGTTTTCTAGCCAACAAGTATAAATTAGCTATATCTCCTTTCCCAGAGACACATAATTATCTGTCATCCATATCCATGATTTACCTTATTCTATTTTCAAGCTTTTCCCCATGACTGTAGTGTTTTCCTACTTAATATCTTTTATAAAATTGTTTTTGGAAATGCCACTTCCATTAAGCATGTGCAAGTAACACATTACCAATTATGGAAATACTAACTCATAAATCAAGAAAAAGTGAATCCTCCTATCCATATGCAGGTCTAACTTTAAATTGTTATTGTTTATATTTGGTCAATATTTGTATTGCTACTATTCCCCAGATAGGCCACTTTAACATTTATTGGTCAATCAATTAAAAAAAATTCCTAATGTATGAATTTAAAAACAACTAACAGGGTTGATATGATGGATGAGTTGGTTAGTATTCCACAAATATTCTTGCAGATTTCTTTCTCAAAATAAAGGCTTATTTTTCTCAAACTTGACACTAATTCTCCTAAAACATTTTTTGTATTCAATTAGCTTTTTTTGTGTGTATTAGTGCTGGGGATGGGGTTAACACAATTTTTAGTGTAGATACAAAAGTTAAGATCACTTTTTTCTACATTCTAATGGCTTATCAAAGAGTACGTATGTGAAAGGGAGTGGGATGGAGTGGGAAGAGCATTTGAGATTCATTTTAATAGATATGTTCCAAATGTTCCCTTTGCCAATGAATTACATTTTCCATATGTATGTGTGAATGTTCCAGAATCTCAAATGGGGGTGGTCAGGTGGATCCTGAGATTGTTTTGAAATATCCACTTCATCTTAATGCCCTTCGCCCACCAAACATCAGTGCACCAGTTGGCAAATTTTATCTCATACAGAACTTCATTCAAAATTGCAAATGAGAAACAACTGAGGGTTCTAGAGGGGAGAGGGGGGTGGGTTAGCCTGGTGATGGGTATTAAAGAGGGCACATACTGAATGGAGCACTGGGTGTTATACGCAAACATTGAATCATGGAACACTACATCAAAAACTAATGATGTAATGTATGGTGATTAACATAACATAATAAAAAATTGCAAATGAATGGGGTATATATAAATGCAGGGGCTTGACAAGCTTTCTACAATTTCTTTCATCAGTGTTTTATAGCTTTCAGAGTACAGATCTTTTACCTCTTTGATCAGGTTTATTCCTAGGTATCTTACAGTTTTGGTGCAATTGTAAATAGGATCAATTCCTTGATTTCTCTTTCTGCTGCTTCATTATTGGTGTATAGAAATGCAACAGATTTTTGTACATTGATCCTGTGCTTTTACTGAATTCATCTATTAGTTCTAGCAACTTTTTGTGAAGTCTTTTTGATATCTACATAGAGTATCACATCATCTGCAAATAGTGAAAGTTTTACTTCTTTCTTGATGATTTGGATGCCTTTTATTTCTTTTTGTTGTCTGATTGCTGAGGCTAGGACTTCCAGAAGGAGGTCAAATAACAGGGTGAGGGGCGCCTGGGTGGCTTAGTCATTAAGCGTCTGCCTTCGTCTCAGGTCATGATCCCAGGGTCCTGGGATCGAGCCCTGCATCGGGCTCCCTGCTTGGCAGGAAGCCTGCTTCTCCCTCTCCCACTCCCCCTGCTTGTGTTCCCTCTCTCGCTGTCTCTCTCTCTGTCAAATAAATAAATAAAATCTTTAAAAAAAAAATAAAAATAAAAAAATAACAGTGGTGAGAGTGGACATCCCTACCTTGTTCCTGACCTTAAAGGAAAAGCTCTGTTTTTCTCTATTAAGGATAATATTAGATGTGGATTTTCTGTATATGGCCTTTATTATGTTGAGGTATTTTCCCTCTATCCCTACTTTGTTGAGGGTTTTTAGCATGAATGAATATTGTGCTTTGTCAAATGCTTTTTTCTGCATCTATTGAAAGGATCATATGGTTCTTATCCTTTTTTTTTTTTTTATTAATGTGGTGTATCATGTTGACTGATTTGCAAATATCAAACAGCCCTTGCAACTGAGGAATAAAACCTATTTGAATAAAACCTATATAATCCTTTTAATGTGCAGTTGGATACGAATTGCTAATATTCTGTGACAATTTTTGAATCCATGTTCATCAGGAATATTGGTCAATAGTTATTTTTTTAGTGGAATCTTTGTCTGGTTTTAGAATCAGGGAAATGCTGGCCACATAGAATGAATTTGGAAGTTTTCCTTCTGTTTCTATTTTTTGGAATAGTTTGAGAAGAATAGGTATTAACTTTTCTTTAAATGTTTATCACAATTCCCCTGTGAAGCCATCTGGCCCTGGACTTTTGTTTGTTGGGACATTTTTGATTACTGATTCAATTTCTTTGCTGGTTATGGGTCTGTTCAAGTTTTTTATTTCTTCCTGTTTCAGTTTTGATAGTTCATATATTTCTAGGAATTTATAAATCTCTTCCAGGTTTTCCAATTTGTTGGCATAAAATTTTTCATATTTTCTTATAATAATGTGTATTTCTGTGGTGTTGATTGTTATTTCTCCTCTCTCATTTGTCATTTTATTTATTTGGATCCTTTCTCTTTTCTTTTTGATAAGTCTGGCTAGGGGGTTATCAATTTTATTTATTTATTTATTTTTTCAAAAAAACAGTTCTTGGTTTCATTGATCTGTTCTACTGTTATTTTAGTTTCTATATCATTTATTTCTGCTCTAATCTTTACTATTTCCCATCGTCTGCTAGCTTGAGACTTCCTTTGTTGTTCTTTTTCTAGCTCCTTTAGGTGTAAGGTTATGTTGTATATTTGAAATTTTTCTTGCTTCTTGGGGTAGGCCTGTATTGTTATATACTTCCCTCTTAAGACAACTTTTGCTGCATCCCAAAGGTTTTGGCCCATCGTGTTTTCATTTACTTCCAAGTATTTTTTTTTAATTTCTTCTTTGATTTCCTGGCTGATCTATTCATCCTTTAGTAGCATGTTGTTTAACCTCCAGGTATTTGAGGTCTTTAAAGTTTTTTTTTTTTCTTGTGATGGACTTCAAGTTTCATACTGCTGTGGCCAAAAATATGCATGGTATGATCTCAATCTTTTTGTATATGTTGAGGCCTGATTTTTGATACATAGTATGTGATCTGTTCTGGAGAACGTCCAATGTGTACTTGAAAATAATGTGTATTCTGCTGTTTTAGGATGAAAAGTTCTGAATATATCTGTTAAGTCCATCTGGTCCAATGTGTCACTCAAAGCCATTATTTCCTGTTGATTTTCTGCTTAGATAACTTGTCCATTGAAGCAAGTGGGGAGTTAAATCCCCTACTGTTATTGTATTATTATCAATGAGTTCATTTATGTTTGTTATTAATTGTTTTATATATTTGGGTGCTCCCAAGTTGGGGGCATAAATATTTTACAATTGTTAGATCTTCTTGATGGATAGACCCCTTAATTATGATATAGTACCCTTCTTCATCTCTTGTGACAGTCTTTGGTTTAAAATCTAGTTTGTCTGATATAAGTATTATGACTCTGGCTTTCTTTTGGCTTTCATTTGCATGATAAATGTTTCTCCATCCCCTCACTTTCAAACTGCAGATGTCTTCAGGTCTAAAATGAGTCTCTTGTAGGCAGCATATAGATAGGTCTTGTTTTCCCATCCATTCTGGCACCCTATCTACATTTATTATTTGTTTTGTCGTTGTTTCTGGAGATTTTCTCTGTTCCTTTCTAGTCTTTGTCACATTTGGTCCTTCCTTCCCCCTCAAAGAGTCCCCTTTAATATTTCTTGCAGGGCTGGTTTAGTGGTCATGAACACCTTTAGTTTTTGTTTGTCTGGAAAACTCCTTACCTATCCTTCTATTCCGAATGATAGCCTTGCTGGGTAGATATTCTTGGCTGCATATTTTTCCAGTTTAGCATATAGAATGTATCATTTCACGCTCATCAGGCTTGCCAAGTTTCTATAGAGAGATCTACTGCTAACATTATTGGTTTTCCCTTGTAAGTTAGGGACGTCTTTTGTCTTGCTGCTTTTAGTATTTTTTTATCACTATATTTTGAAAACTTAACTAAAATATGTCTTGGTGTTGGCCTGTTTTGTTTGTTTGTCTGTTTTTTGATGGGAGTTCTCTGTGCCTCCTGGATCTGGATGTCTATTTCCTTCCCCAGATTAGGGAAGTTTTCTGGTATTATTTCTTAAAATATTCTGCCCCCTTTCCTCTCTCTTCTTCTTCTGGGATTCCTGATACAAATGTTATTACATTTGATGGAGCCACTGAGTTCCCTAAATCTATTCTCATGATCTGTAGTTTTTCCTTCTCTTTTTTGTTAAGCTTCCTTATTTTCCATAATTCTATCTTCTATATCACTTATTCTTTCCTCTACTTCTTCCATCCTTGTGGTCATAACACCCAGTTTGTTTCGAATTTCAGCTATTATATTTTTCATTTCCACTTTCTTTTTTTCAACTCTTTTATCTCTGTGGTAAGGGTTTCCCTGATGTCTTCCATGCTTTTCTCAAGCCCAGCCACTATCCTTATGATCGTTGCTTTAAATTTTCCATCAGGCATATCACTTATATCTGTTTCACTCAGATCTCTGGCCTAGCACTTCAGGGAGTGTCTCTGGTGTGTGTTGCATGCACTCTGCTCCTGTGTTTTGGCTGCTTTATCCCTCAGGTCAGTCCTTTACAGAGGCTTTCCCTGCCTGCAGTGCTATGTTTGGACCTTAGCCAGAGTGTGGCAAGTTTTAACTAAGCATGCTCTGGTCTGCTTGTTCAATGAGACCTAATGCTACTTTCACTATAATTGAAGGCTTGCAGAACTCTATGGTCAGTAGATGTGGTGTGTGAAGATGTTTCTATTGGCCTTCTGGGAAGGGACCCATTGCACTGGTCCTTAGGCACACTTGCTAGAGAAGAGCAGCACCAACAAAGCACAGGGGGGCAGGCTTTGGTGTAAGCAGGTTAGGCAAGTGTGAGTACTATGCTGTTTACCAAAGGTGGTTCTGTGCTTATGCTGAGGGGTGGGAGAGGGAAATGGTGCCAGCCATTTCCTTTGTCCCAGAATGGGGTCTCAGTGCTGGTTGTTCTCACAGAAGCACTCCCAGAAGAGCAAGTAGTTCCGTGAGTCCCACACGCTTTCCTGATTGCTGTTTTCATGTTACCTCTCTCTGGTTGCTTACCTGCCAGGAGCAGTGCAGTGCACTTTGGGCCCTTCCCCAGCTGCGTGTGGACTTTTAAAACTGGGTGGCTCAGTTGGTTAAGCATCTACCTTTGGTTCAGGTCATGATCCCAGGGTCTGGGATTGAATCCCTCATCAGGCTCCTTGCTCAGTGGGGAGCCTGTTTCTCCCTCTGCCTGCCACTCCCTCTGCTTGTGCTCTCTCTTCCTCTCTATCTCTGACAAATAAATAAATACAATCTTAAAAAAATAAAAAAAAATAAAATGGCATGTAAAATTGATACTGTTATTAATTCTTAAAATTATCTGAATCATTTTACATTTGTCCAAAAAGACAAGACTTATTTAAAAGAATAAAGGATTTGGAAATAAATGGCTTGTGTTTGAATTCTGGCTCTGTCATTTACTAATTCCAGGAAATAAGTAAAACAATTTAAGCCTCTCAGTGTTGGTTTCCTCATCTGTATTATGATAATAATGTAGTCTCATATAATTCAAAAGGGACAGATAAAATATATTAGTACTAGCATTTTTAAGTAAACACTGTAGTTATGTTAGTGACTATCATTTTATATGCTACAGACCTGAGTGTGGTTGAAGAATTATATCCCCACTGGTATTATAATCCTTCTGGTATCTTTGGCCTTCATGCATCCAAGCCACTTACTGTATTGCTATAAATCAACGATGTCCTCAACGTTAGTTTTCTAAATTTCTGAACTGTAGGGTGATGGTTCCAGACCATGAATCGCAAAATGGGAAGATCTAACTCAACTCTCCTGCCACTGAGTGAGATTGTCCCTCAGAGAGAAGCATGTTATTGCATTCCTGCCCTTAGCTTTATTTTTTTAAATTTTATTTTATTATGTTATGTTAGTCACCATACAATACCTCATTAGTTTTTGATGTGGTGATCCACGCTTCATTGTTTTCATATAACACCCAGTACTCCATGCAGTACGTGCCCTCCTTAATACCCATCACCAGGCTAACCCATCCCCCCACCTCCCTCCCCTCTAACATCCTCAGTTTGTTTCTCAGAGTCCATAGTCTCTCATGGTTCTTCTTTCCCTCCGATTCCCCTCCTTCATTTTTCCTTTCCTTATCCTAATGACCTCCATGCTAATCCTTATGTTCCACAAGTAAATGAAACCATATGATAATTGACTTTCTCTGCTTGACTTATTTCACTTAACATAATCTCCTCCAGTCCCATCCATGTTGATGTAAAGGTTGGGTATTCATCCTTTCTGATGGCTGAGTAATATTCCATTGTATATATGGACCACATCTTCTTTATCCATTCATCTGTTGAAGGGCATCTAAGCTCTTTCCACAGTTTGGCTATTGTGGACATTGCTGCTATGAACATTGGGGTGCATATGGCTCTTCTTTTCACTACATCTGTATCTTTGGGGTAAATACCCAGTAGTGCAATTGCTGAGTCATAGGGTAGCTCTATTTTTAATTTTTTGAGGCACCTTAGTGTTAGAGCTATGGCTCAGAGATTTTGCCTGGGGAGAGTAGCAGGTCATTAAAGAGAAAACTTAAAATCTTTTCCCAAAGGAAGTGATTTTATTTACCATAGAGTGGAGCAGTTCAAACCTAATGGTTGTCTACAAAATACTGAAGGTTGTGGTGAAAGGCAACGGAGAAGAAATTGATAGATGTATTGATGATATAGGCTAAACTGGAGGTCATCTGGTTTGCAGAAGAGAACCAGTGAAATAGACAGCTAGGAGGAGATCTACTAGTGTTGAGAAAAAATCTCAGGAACTGACCCAAGGAACTACTTCTTCAAAGGAATCTGAGTTTTATCGGATTTGGTTGTAGAGCAATTTGTGCCCCAAAGTATTGTTAAAATCAATAAAGCAATCTGCCACCAATTTGTGGAGTTTAACAGCTGGTTGTGGTCAGGAAAAGAAAGAGTCAAGGTAAGGTCTTCCAAAACCACTTTCCTCCCAGGCTGACTGTAACACCTGAAGAGCAACATCAGAGGCTTAATACTCCCGGGAAATGGTGGGATAGATAAACCTCACTAATAATTCAGAAAGTAGATAAAAATAAACAAGCAAGTAAGAATAACAAGCCTTTGAGGTAGAGGTTCCAAGAGTTGCAACAATACATTATCTAAAACGTCTAACGGGGGCTGGGCGGGGGGGCGGGCGGGCAGGGAGGCGCCTGACTGGCTCAGTCAGTAGAGCATGCGACCTTTGATCTTGGAGTTGGGGGAGTTTAAGTCCCACATTGGGCATAAAGATTACTTTAAAATAAAATCTTAAAAAAGATTTTTTTTTTTTAAATGTCTAATGAAAAATCCTGAGACATTTAACAGAATGTTAAATGAGACATTAACAGAAAAGAGTTACCCATATACAGGGAAAAAAGCAGACAACAGACACTACCTGTGACAGTGACCAGATATCAAAGTTAACACACAGACTTCAAAGTAGCCATTATAAATATGTTCAAATAATTAAAGGAAACCCTGATTAAAGAGGTAAAGGAGAGTATGAGAACAATGGCACTTCAAAATAGAAAATATCAATAAAGAGAAAAAAGTTATGAAAAAGTGGAAAATCTACAGTTAAAACTAAAGGGGAAATTCACTAGAAGTGTTCAGCAATAGATGTAAACTGGCAAAAGAAAGAACTCGCAAACTTGAAAACAGATTAATAGAGATTATAGAATCTGAAGAACAATGAGATAAAAGAATTAAAAAAAGATAAATGAACAGAACTTCAGAGAAACAAGAGATACCATTAAACACACCAACATATATATGAGAGTACAGAGGAAGAAGAGAATGAAAGGAGAAAAGAAATTCAGAGAAAACACCCACATTTAATGAAAAACATTTATCTGTACATCCAGAAAGTTTGATGAACCCCAAGTAGGATAAAGACAAAGAGGTTCACAAAGAAACACATCATAGTAAAAATGCTGAAAGCCAACGAAAAGGAGAAATCTTGATAGCAAGAAAAAGAATCTACTATCATTATAAGGGAATCCCAATAATATTAATAACCAACTTCTCAGCAGAAATAATGGAAGTTGGTTGAGGGTCTGACTCTTGGTTTTAGCTCAGGTTGTGATTCCATGGTTGTGGGATCAAGTCTTTTTTGGAGTCTGCTTAAGATTCTCTCTCCCTCTCCTTCTGCCCCTCCTACTCATGCTCTCTCTTTCTCTCTCTCCTTCTTTTTAAAATAAATAAACCTTTAAAAAAATAAAATAAGACAAACTGACAAAATAAAAAACTATCAACCTAGAATCTAAATCCAGCCTTGTTATCTTTCAAAACTGAAGCTAAAATAAAGGCCCAGATTAACAAAAATTGAGTAAGAATTTGTTGCCAGCACACCCAACTACAAAAATACTACATACATTTCTTCAGACTGGAAACAAGTGACTCCAGACAGTAATTTGAATTCCCACACAAAACAAACAGCATCAGTAAAGGTAATTATATAATTATAAACACAATTAAATACATATTTCTTCTCCTTTTTTCTCTCAACTGATTTAAAAAGCAATTATATAAAACAAAACACAATTAAATACATATTTCTTCTCCTTTTTTCTTTCAAATGATTTAAAAAGCAATCATATAAAACAACTTGTATGTAACTTATTGTTGGGCCTATAACATATAGATATATATTTGCCAAAAATTACAAAAAAGAGGTGGGTGAGAGCAAAGCCATAATATTTCCTCAAAATATTAAAACTAGAAATACCATATGCTCCAATAATTCCACTACTGGAGATTTATCCAAAGAAAATGAAAACACTAATTCAGAAAGATATATGCACCCCTATATTTATTGCAGTATTATTTACAATAGTCAAGTCATGAAAGCAACTCATTGATAGATGATTGGATAAAGAAGCTGTCACACACACACACACACACACACACACACACACACACACAATGGAATATTATGCAGTCCTAAAAATGAATGGGGTTTATGCTATTTGTGACAACATAAATGGACCTAGAAGCTATTGCATTAAATAAAATATAAGTCAGACTGAGAAAGACAAATACCATATGGTTTTGCTTATATGTGGAATCTAAAGAACAAAATGAATAAACAAAGAAAAAGCAGAATCAGACCTATAATACAGAGATCACACTGAAGGTTGTCAGAGAGTAGAGGCATAGGGAATGGGCAAAATGGGTGAAGAGGAGTGAGAAGAGTGTCTAGTTATCAAATGAATAAATCATGGGAATAAAAGTCACAGCATAAGGAATATAATCAATGACATTGTAACAGCATTGTATAATGACAGATGATAGCTACATTTGTGGGGAGCATGTCATAACATATAAAGAAGTTGAAACACTATGTTCTACACCCAAAACTAATGTAACATTATGTGTCAACTCTACTCAAATTAATTTTTTTTTTTAAAGTGTGACTACATCAAACTAAAATCTTCTGCACAGCAAAAGAAACCATCAACCAAGTGAAAAACAACCTACACAATGGGGAAAAAAAATCTTCAAACCATGATCTGATAATGGTTTAATATTGAGAATATATAAAGAATTTATAGAGCTCAATAGCAAAAAACCCAAATAATCCAATTAAAAATGGGAAAAGGACCTGAAAAGACATTTCTCCAAAGAAGAGATACGAGTGCCTGAGTGACTCATTTGGCTAAGCATCTGACTCTTGGTTTCAGCTCAGGTCATGGTCTCATGGGTCATGAGATCGAGCCCTGCATCAGGCTCCACACTCAGTGGAGAGTCTGCTTGAGATTCTCTCCTTCTCCCTCTGCCCCCCAACCCCTGCTCTCTCTGTCACTCTCTCTAAAATAAATAAATCCTAAAAAAAAGGAAGAGATACAAAAGGCCAACTAAAAATAGGCTCAATATCCCTAGTCATTAGGGAAATGCAAATGAAAACCACAATGAAATATCCTCATACCTGTTAGAATGACCATCATCAAAAAGACAAGGTATAACAAATGCTGACATGGATGTAGAGAAATTTTTTGTTACTTATCTTTCTTATAAGAGTTTACGTATACTGAAGACAGAAGAACATGCCAGATGAAAAATACCTACGTATACCAGAGGACACTGCTCTCTATATAGCAGGTCCTGAATATATATTTTATTAAAGAAGTTATAAAAAACGACCCCTCAGGAATATATATCTTTATCATTATTTCTCCTATAATCACATTTCACAGCTAAAATTTGCTACCACTTAGAATTTTGGTGCTTTAAATATAATTTTATTAGTAAAATCCCTATGTGTGTGAACATCACTCTAACTTAGAAATGAATTGACATGCCAGAATTCCTAACCCAGTGCAAGCTGAAAATAAGAGTTCTGGCTTTTAATTAGTTAGTTATTTTATCAGTCTGGGAAATTGGTGAGCCTTTAATTTAAGATTCATTTTGTACTTTTAAATTATTTTAATTATTGCAAAGTATTCAGGTGCAATATGGTAGTCATTTATAAATAAATAAATAAAATTAAATAAAATACAAGATCATTATCATTATGTGTAATGTACTAATTACACAGAGCTCTATTCAGGCCAAATTTGATTACTGTGATTCTTCATTGCTATTTCCCTAGTTTTAAAAGCCAAGCATTATTACAACCAATTTCTTTTAATTTTATGATGGACTCCTTTTGTTTTACTCGTTCTCTCTGTTGCATGAAAAAACACAAAATTGTACCGTGAATAAAACTACATTTTTCTCCTACTTTGAGATAACTAGGAAGTGTCCTTGTTTGTCTTTGAATTTAAAATGTATAATCCAAAGTCTTGATGTGAAAAGTGAATGCCTAATACTACAGTATCAGCTTGTATAAGGCATCTTGTGGGAAGGAAGCATTATTTTGTATATGTAGTCCTGTTAACTGTAGAGTACAGAATGAAAATAATATTAAATATTTAAAGGAGAAAAAATGCTAAAGATTTAAAGATGGAAGTAACCAGCTAGATCGAGTATCAGAACCCAGAATAAACAATCCACATAAATTTAAAATAGCCTTGTATAGTACTGGTCTGTTTTGAAAGACCCAACATGGGTTAATAGTGGAAACTTAGTTAAATCCTCAGGGTATATTTAATACTGAGCTTATATAAACTTTATATGACAGTCTGAAAATTGTTTTTACTTTTAAAAAATAAGATAAAAACAATTGCTATCTGTTGACACATGCTATATGATAGCTTTTAACATTAGTTGATTTATATGTACTATCATCTAAATCTTACAACAACCCTCTGGGTACACATCAGTATCCCAGTTGGAGAAGAGAAAGCAGAAATATATATATAGTTTAAAGCAGTTTCTGAAGGTAGCAATGAACATGACAGGGCTTGGGTTTGAACCACAGCTACCTAACTACAAAGCCTAATTTCTCTCTATGAAAAGATTGTGAGCCAAAAGGTAGAATACAGGATGAGTTCTATTTAAGGATGTCTGGCTGGAATCTGTGGGAAAAGAAATAAGGATGGTCATAAAATTTTAGGGTATAAGATTAATGAGTTAACGTCACTTTTAAAGTGCATCCCCATCTAAGTCCTGTAATATAAAGACCGTAATATGATACCAGAACAAAATATCCTTCACCCTCTAATAGTAACAAAAGAATAACCTGATGGTCCAAACATGTTTGGAAACTTTTCATGAACACACAGTAATAGTAGTCCAGACAACTATCAAATTACTTTTCTTGAAGCCAAACGGAGAAAGAATTTTCATCCATAGGAAAAAAATAATATACCATTGAAAAGCATAGATAATTTAAAGGGGCAAATATTTCAATAATTTCTAATTGTTTTCAATTATTTCATTCGGGTACTTAGTAGCCCAATTATCCCTACTGTGTGTATAGTACAATTGTGATTCACTTTAAGAGATAATGTCCCTTTACATTTTTTTAATTTTTAATTTTATGCAAAGGGGTGATTTACATTTAAAATATTAAAGTCTTTAAAATTTCTCCTTCTAAATGTATAGTTAGTGTTGATCTTACCTTGATGAATGAAAATGTGGGCAGCAAATTAACCAGTATTCTCAAGTGTCGGTGCTGCTTTTTTGTGAAAGGCAAAGAAAACTAGTGTTTGTTAGCAATCATTAACCACAAATATGTATATTTATCCCCATGATGCTATAGATTCCTTTGGTGAAGGGGTCAAAACAGATAAGTCAATGAGAAGTAAAACGCAGCTTTTGACAACAGATATTGATCTCTTGATATGGACTGGTTCTGAAACATCTGGTACCAAAACTTTCTACTGGATTACACTTGCACCAGGGATCCAGGACGCTCAGGCTACAATCTATAGCGAGGCCTGCCAGAACACCCACAGCCACCATTTTTAGGTGCTTAGCATTATTATTGAATATCTTTCTTGGGAATTAGCCTCAAGGGGAATGAGGATGGAATGGGAAATTCTTTAGCATCACTTTAAACTTACTGGAACTACTAGCTAAGGTGTTTCAACAAATGGGTTTATTTACCCAAAGTTGTAGAGAACGTTCACCGTGCTAAGACTTTGCTGGTAATAGAGATTAAGAATAATTTATCTAGTAAATTCATTCAGTGGAATTTATCAAGCACCTGCTCTGTGTTGGTTGCTGGGGATATAGTCGTCAAAATGATAGACGCAATTTTTGCCCTGATAGAGTATACATGCTGGTTGTGGAGACATATAAACAAGTAACACAAGCATATATTTATATGATTGCCCGTTCTGAAGTGAATGTGCAGGAAATGTGTGAAGGAAAAGGACAAAATTGTGTGAGAAAGAACAGTGGGAGATATTTATAAATAAGGATTTAATAAGATCAGATTTACATTTCTGCAAAACTGATATGGCTGAATGAAAAGGATTGCAGAGGGACCAGAGTGACAGTGGGGACCAAGTAATAAAACTAATGTGGAAGTCTAGATGACATATGAGCATCTTCTGATTTAGTGTGGCAACAAGCAATAAAAACAAAAGTGGATGATAAACTATCACCAATGTTATATCAATAAGACCACCTTATGAATTTAATCATATGAGCTAAATTTTAATCTATAGAGAAAAGAAAAATATAATACAGAAGAGAGTCTAGTTTGGACAGTAGTTAAATGACCACTAAGAACCTTGTGCACCTAGAGCCACTTGGAGTCACATGCATGGTCTGTATTTTTATAGAGACCAAGCTATATTCTACCATGACTACCTACTAGAATATTTTGCTTAAACTAAAGCTGTGTCCCCAGAGTTAGATACCAACTCTTAATAATTTACTGCTGTTATATAACTCAGGATTATCCAAAACAAATATCTTTTAAAATCTATCCTTTCCATTTAATGGTATTCAGCAAATATTTATTAACTACCACAATTTATCAGGCACTGTGCTAAATGTTGGAAATCAATGATGATAAAATGAAAGCACATATTATCTTTATATCTCTCTCAGTTTAATGGTGAAACCAGACAAACAATACTAATAAAATGTAATGTGCATTGTTATTACTTAATCTGTAATGATACTTGGCGGAATAAAATAGTTTCAGGTAGCATAGGAAAGATGAAGAAAACGTAGACATGTAGAAGGCATGACAACTATCTCAAGTTGACAGGAAGTGTGAAAACAAGAGTAGCGATCTTCCATGGAGATGGAACAGAACTTAAAAAGATTCTAAGTGGACAGATAAATATGAAATGTTGGAGGAACTGAAAGTGATTCAGTAATGTCTGCAGCAAAATATGGTAGGTGGTTGGGAATGAATGAAGATTTTAAACAATGAAAGAGGTTATAGAACAGTGAAAGAGAGAGTCTAGTTAATTAAAAGCCACAGAAGCCACAATAGAGAGTTTGGGCCTGACCTAAAGGGAAAAAAAAAAAATACTACTGAAATATTTTAGAGAGAAATATCAGTACTTGCATTTCAGAAATATAACTGAAGCTCTAATGATGATAATAGACATTAGAAGATCAAAGTTGGAATCAGTAAAACTGATTAAGAGGCTGTTAGAAAAAAAAAAAAACATACAAAAGATGGTAGGTGTTATCCATTAGGATGTACAAAATTGGATGATGTTTAGAAAGATTTAAAGTAAAATCAAGAAGCCTTGATAAGAGGTTTGACTCCTTGGGTTGGTTGAACTACTGGGAGGGAAGAAAGTAATTCTCAGTCAAACATACCCCACAGTTTCTGCCATCTACTCTGTGGAGAGATGTGGATATGACAGTGGACTTGATTGGCTAGGGAGAAATAACATGAAGCAAATCAATGTATATTAAATACTTGATGTGTACCTTTTTTACACCCAACATATGAAAGATCATGATTTAGGCAGAATCAGACCTAAAAGACTACAAAACAGTATTCCTTCCAGCACACCAAACATTGATTCAACCAAATACTAGACGGCTATTTTTCAAGGGTGTTGTTTCATATTGGAGGATTTGATTATCAAAGGATATGATATTTATAGGAAGTTCACAGGAAGAGGGAAAAAAATATCAAGGAATTAGGAGTAAAATTGACTGCTAATAAAAACTGAAGATGAATGCTAAAATGTAGTTTTGAGTACTAGGGCAATTATGCAAATATAAGCAGTTCATAAAAGCTGATTACATTTAACTGCAAAATAAATTAAAGAATGCCAAATAGGTCAGGATTATTAATCTATCATCTTTTCAACCTCATGAAGTAACAAAGGTGAAAAGTTGAGGCTAAATCATTAAGTTCTAAATCTTAAAAGAGGAATTAATTAACAATATTGAGATTATTGTTTCTTTACTGAGTACAATGAAAACACTGAAGCCATTCTTTTTTTCATTTACCCATTAATTCACTAAAACATCTACAAGGTTAAACATATAAAATCTTTAAAATATGGATTGAGCATCAAGTAAGAATTAGTAAATTTAGTTTCTAACTTCATCTCCTGGATATTTGTGTGCTTAGGTCATCTGATTTAAGCCAGAAGGATATTAAAACCAAAGCTCAACAGGCAAGTGGTAGCACAAAAGAAAATCAAAGGAAAGAAATACTTAGAAATCATAGAGAAGGTGTAAAAAAGTTTCAGATCAAACAGGAAAAATTGCCTAAAATTTATACCTTTTGGTGGAGCCAGCAAAATCAAATCTTGTTGGAGGAAATTCCAGAGAAATGACATGCTTGAACTTCAAGATGCAGCAAAACACACCATTAATCATATTTTTAATTTTTTTTCAGTTCAAGTAGGTGCTAAAACAACTAAAAAGGATGATAAAGTGCATAAAGGCTGGAAATGAAACATATTTAGAGTAAGGTATTTAGATGAGTTTTTAGAAGAATGAGTAGCATCCATGGATGGGGTATGGGACCATTTATTCTCACCTTTAGCCCTCACATGTGCTTGCAGCTCTTCCAGAGTGCTTACTTACTATCTTATGCCTAAAGTTTTCCTCTTCTTTCCTAAAGACCTCTCTTACTTTCAGTCAACAGCTGGTCCAGTGTTCCGCTTCTTACATATTGTTATATGATATTGACACAGAAGAAATCAAGGTTATGTTCCAAAGTAATATCCTATTTTATCTGTTGGTACCACTGGTATATGGGTCCAGATACTATTTAGCGTGTTTTTAGGATCCTCATGCATTTGAAAACAATTAGAAAGTACCAGCATAATTATAACCATATGGCAAGAATTAGTTAATATTTTTCACCTCTAGATTAATATTCATATTCATATTTACTGAAGTGAATCATTTGGTGTGTCCTCAATTAGTTTAGCAAGGTCAATTACTTTAGATTTTCCTCATCAAAACTTATCCTTAATCAACTTATTCATTTTCTGTTTTTTTTTTTTCAATATACCTGAGATATCTGTGTTATGACTATAGGAGATTCTGTGCAGATAGTTTGCCAAATTCCAAATTTTCCACTTAATTTATGAAATACAGTAAGCTGAAAATAAACTATCAAAGCTCACTTTTCCTTTTTTTTTGAGAAGAGAAAAGAGAAGGGACAATTAATAAAACTGAATACACAGCTTTGCCTACATTGTGGAGATCACCAACTAATTTTATAATACTACATTACATAATTTTCTCCCTGAAAAATTAGTTATGTACAAAGTTTAGTGTACTTACCTAATGATTTTTTTTTAAAGATTTTATTTATTTATTTGACAGATAGAGACATAACGAGAGAGGGAACACAAGCAGGGGGCGCGGGAGTGGGAGAAGCAGGCTTCCAGCAGAGCAGGGAGCCCGATGTGGGGCTCCATCCCAGGACCCTGGGACCATGACCTGAGCCAAAGGCAGACGCTCAATGACTGAGCCACCCAGGCGCCCCTTGCCTAGTGATGTTTTACTATGATCTTTACAATGAACATTTAATTGGACAGAGAATTCTTACAATTCATATTATAGTGTTATTCACTGAATTGCAAAGTGCAAAGATAATAATTTTCCACTTCAAGAAAATTATTAAATGTAAGAATTTCTTATTTATTTAATGAAATTAACGTGATTGGGAATTTTGACCTCTTTGAGGAAACTAATTGATTATACTGTAATTAAATATCAAATAACAGCAAAGTTTGATTAACTGCTGTTTAAGATTTTTGTCCTCTATTGACTTGGTACCAAAAAAGTCTCATCTCTATCCCCTCAATGTTTTATTGTACAGTTTGCCTTTTTTTATGGATTTTTGAGAATTCTCTCTATATTTCAAATTTATTATGTATCAAGAATATCCATTGCAAATATATTATCTAAACTTGTGACTTGATTTTTTTACTTGATTTGCCTTTTGATAAACATGTTTTTAATCTTAACAAAGTCAATTTGATCAAATTTTATTTACACTTGTGTTTTTTTTTGTGTCTTGCTTAAGAAATCCTTTCCTATAGTAAGGTCAGAAGGGAGGGAAATCTGAAGGGGGAGAAATCAGAGAGGGAGAAGAACCTTGAAAGACTATGGACTCCGGGAAAAAAAAAACTGAGGGTTTCAGAGGGGATGGGGTTGGGGGGATGGGGTAGCAGGGTGATGGGTATTAAGGAGGGCACGTGTTGTGATGAGCACTGGGTGTTATATGCAGCTAATGAATCACTGAGCACTACATCAAAAACTAATGATGTGCTATACAGTGGCTAAATGAACATAATAATTAAAAAAAAGAAAGTATTTTTTTCTAAATTTCCTTTCACATTTTTTATAGTTTTGCCTTTCATAATTAAATCTTTAAAACATCTGGAATGAATTTTGGATATGAGAGTCCATGATGAAATATCATTTCTGCCAGAGTTAAGCAATCATTTTTCCATTATTCATTTAATGATTCCTCTTTTCCCAGCTAATGTGAAATGTCTACTCTGACAGAAACTGAGGATCCATTTTTTTTTTTTGGAATTTCTAGGCTATTTTCTTTTATTGATCCATTAACTTATTCTTCTGTGACTAAACTAAAATTATCACTTTAGTATTAATCCCACATTGATTTTATGATTTGGGCAAATCCATCTACCTCCAAATCATTTCTTGGTAATATTGCCTTAGCTAGACTTGGTTCTTTGAATGTCCAATTCAAATTTTGTTAATCAAATAATATGGGAAAAGATGATAACAGCTTTGTAATATAGCTTGATGTCTGGAATTGTAATGCCACCAGCTTTGGTTTTCTTTTTCAACTTTCCTTTGGCTATTCAGGGTCTTTTCTGGTTCCATACAAATTTTAGGATTATTTGTTCCAACAATCTGAAAAAAGTTGATGGTATTTTGATAGGAATTGTTTTGAATGTATAGATTGCTCTAGGTAGCATAAATATTTTAACAATATTTGTTCTTCCAATCTATGAGCATGGAACATTTTTCCATTTCTTTGTGGCTTCCTCAGTTTCTTTCATGAGTGCTCTATAGTTTTCTGAGTCCAGATCCTTTGCCTCTTTGAATAGGTTTATTCCTAGGTATCTTACGGTTTTTGGTACAATTGTAAATGGGATAGACTCCTTAATTTCTCTTTCTTCTGTCTCATTGTTAGTGTATAGCAATGCAACTGATTTCTGTGCATTGATTTTATATCCTGCCACTTTGCTGAATTCCTGGATGAGTGCTAGCAATTTTGGGTTGGAGTCTTTTGGGATTTCAACATAGAGTATCATGTCATCTGTGAAGAGGGGGAGTTTTGCTTCTTCTTTGCTAATTTGGATGCCTTTTATTTCTTTTTGTTGTCTGACTGCTGAGGCTAGGACTTCCAGTATTATGTTTTTTTTTTTAATTTTTTATTGTTATGTTAATCCCCATACATTACATCATTAGTTTTAGATATAGTGTTCCATGATTCATTGTTTGTGCATAACACCCAGTGCTCCATGCAGAACGTGCCCTCCTCAATACCCATCACCAGGCTAACCCATCCTCCCACCCCCCTCCCCTCTAGAACCCTCAGTTTGTTTTTCAGAGTCCATCGTCTCTCATGGTTCGTCTCCCCCTCCGATTTCCACCCCTTCATTCATTTTTGGGATGGGAGAAAAATAAGATGATTTATTTAAGATGGTCAAATGATATTTGTATTCTAAAAGGAATGATATAGTAAAAGGGAAAAATTATGATGTAAGAGAAAGAGATGGGGAGACAACCTAAAGAAATGTCCTTTAGCAATTAGCAGGAATGTGACCCTGTGAATAGCTGTTGGGGTTGGTCTTAACTAAGAACATAGAAGCTAATCCATTTGGAATGGGAGAAAAATGTGGAGCATTTGGGAGCAGAAATGGGAAATGATTTGATATAGTATTACAAGTTAATCTGTTATCCTCTGCTTGCTTCTATTTTCTCAATGAAATAGAAAGTAAAGTGGGAATTGGGAGTGTGGATTTTGAAGGAAGAATCAAAAAATGAAGAGGAGAAATGACAGGGGACAAAGATATGAAACAATTGTCTGGGTCCCTAGGGAAATGGAAAAGATAATGGGTTAGGAGAGTCTAAAATGTTATGTTGAGCTGCATGGGTGTAGCCACAGACCAAGTATTCAAGGGATGTCCCATAAAACTCTTACTTAAGGGTGCCTGGATGGCTCAGATGGTTAAGTGTCTGCCTTCAGCTTCAGGTCATGATCTCCGCGTCCGGGGATCAAGCCTCACATCTGGCTCCTCCTGCTCGGTGGGGAGTCTGCTTCTCCCTCTGCCTCTACCCGCAGCTCGTGCTCTCTCTCTCTTACAAATGAATAAATAAAATCTTTTAAAAAAATAAAAAAATAAATTTAAAAAACCTTCTTACTTTAAAAATGAAAGTCTGTACTTCAGAGAATGGGATAGATCCCTCCATGGTATTACTGTCAAGTAGAAATAAAACAAGATTACATCTATATTACTTCAGAAAGTCTCCCTTTTCCCAATAAATGCCAACATCTGCCAAGATCCAGCTAAGGGGGCGGAGCAAGTAAAATGTTTGTGAAACTTACTCCAATTCCCAGGTAGAATTAAATTCCCTTCCAAAGCAGCCCCATATCACTTTGTAGGGATTTCAAAATTGGCACTTATCGCATTAAATAAAAATAAATAAATAAATGGCTAATCAACTCTATCATTTTGTCTGACTCATTGGACAAAAGAATATTATAGAAGGAATGAGTTTTATTCATTGACACTAGAGAATAAACCAAAGAATAGGTCATGCTCATTCCCATTCAGAAAATGTGAAAGATGGAATGTTACATGACCTTTGGAAGTTCCTGGCAGCCATATGATTTTACATTTATATTTTGTAGAAAAATATACAGAATAGATTTCAAACTGTTTTTGAAATGGGTTGATAGATCTTTTTGTGGATTATTTTGAATGTTGCTCCAGTGGGCAGAATATATTAGCTTTCATCTTGGAAAGGAAATGGCAGCATATCTATTTCTGTAATTCCAATGAATGTAATCAGTTCATTGGGAGGAATAACAAGCTAAGACTTCAAACAAGCTTAACTTAAACTGCCTAGCCTCATGTTTAGTTGAAAAATTACCTAAAATGGTTTGTTCGGTTCCTGCTTAGAGATTTTACTCTGAAAAATAAATGTCTTGCTAACTTTTGCATTGAGTGCTGTTTTGTAACCCATTTCAAGACCAAATTTAGAGGGGTCAGTCGGTAGAGCATATGACTCCTTATTTTAGGGTCATAATTTTGAGCTCTATGCTGGTTATAGAGATTACTTAATAAAAAAAAAAAAAAAAGACCAAATTCAGAGACAGGTTTGCTTAATAGAGAGAGAAAGGAGAAGCATTTTATTTTCTTTATATAACTACTGTCCTCTCCATTTGTGAAAAAAGCTACCTATGCCTGCCAGTTATTTGCTGTTTACACATTTTGGATGACCCCCACTGGGATCCAAAATTTTTCACCTGCATACATTTTATTCATTTTCTCCAGAAACTACCATAACTTTACTCTCCAGAGACCTGGACAACAATCAGTTTCTGTAAAAGCCTATTTATATTGCTCCCTTACTCTGTCATAGGTATAAAACACTATAACGTACACTTTTAACCAAGGGCAAACATGTTCAGTTTGATTAACAGCAAATTCTTTTTTTTTTTTTTTATTTTAAGATTTTTTATTTATTTGACAGAGAGACACAGCGAGAAAGGGAACACAAGCAGGGGGAATGGGAGAGGGAGAAGCAGGCTTCCCACGGAGCAGGGAGCCCGATGTAGGGCTCGATCCCAGGACCCTGGGATCATGACCTGAGCTGAAGGCAGACGCTTAACGACTGAGCCACCCAGGTGCCCCTTAACAGCAAATTCTGACTGAAGAATTTATTGACAAGAATGCCACATATTCAGATCTCTCTTGCTCAAATTTTCAGTAATAAATATATCCATTATTATTTTCAGTATGATTCTGAAAACTTTTATGTTTTTCTTCCTGCTCAAAGAGTCATGCTTCTAAACAGGATATGTGTAAATCCCTGTTCTGGTTATTGTTAAGTTCACTGCAGATTGTACAAAAGGGAAGGCTTAAAAAATGATCTGATGATAATTGTTCTATGAAAGATAATATATTAAATTATTTTAATATCTCTATTCATAAGCATAAAAGTAATTTGAATATATCATTTCCATCACTTAATTACTTCTATAACAGAAATGCAGCAAAAGGAAATAAATAACAAATGCATGCTTATTTGAAGATATGTTTATCTAGTTTCTTAGATATTCACTATTGTAAATACAGGAAGTGAATCTCCACTGATCTTTTTCTTCTTCTAAACATTAATGGATTTAAAGCAGGTGAAGTTTAGAGTAGCTAAGTCAATATTTTTTTTTTTAAAGATTATCCTTAGTCTTTCTCATTTTCTAATAAAATATAAATCTGTAAAATTTTAATTTATTGACAATAAACAGAATATCATTAGAATAACAATGAGCACTTTTGTCCGTAGGAAGGACAAATAATTGATATGCATATCTGGGGAATATATGCTAGAGAACTCTCAAATTTCTTAATTTGAAAAAAATTGAGTCTCTCATTTTAGGATTAATATCTGATTGTAACAGGTAAGCATTTTTGCAGTGAAATCATAGATCTGGGGATTTTTGAGAAATGTTAAAAAGAGATGACAGTGATAATTCTTCCTCAATTGACATTCAGTAAGCATCAACAAGTGCTCCACTCTATTGAAATTGGCAAATAACTACAGGCATATGCTATTTCACTTTTATGTAGTCTTACATTATGATGAAGTTAAAAGCATCAGTAAAATGAAAAAGAAATGAAAAGAACAAGCAAAAGGAGGAGCAAAGGAATTGAAAAATCTGCAGCCTAGACAATTGACATGTGATAAAGATTTGTCTATTCCCTACCCTTACTGTTTATTAACTTCAAATAAGAACTCTTTCTTTATATCTGATAAATTTGAAGATTCGAGCATCAGTTTCTTGATATCACTGCTGATATGTAAAACACAAATTTTTAACACATAAAACTAATGTATCATGTGCTAACACAGGAAGAATCAGTACAATACTTCATAAATGTAAAATGCTTAAGTCGAATGAATCCCTAGTGTCCTTTGAACACTCAATTATCTGCTTAATCCAAATATATTGCTCAAGAATGTTCATAATAAGCAAAGTTATCCACTGTTATACTGAGATAATAAGTTGAGTAAAAATTGTGTATGTGTGTGAACTTTCCAATGATGGATCTCAACACCAGATATTCATATGCCTTTTGCTCATATTGCTAAGTTATATTAATGAATGAAATGCACATTTGCTGAGATAGATGTATACCACTCAAAGTTTGGCTACAGTTTTTGAGTAGTTGGATTTCTTAATAAACCCCAAAACTTTTCAATAAAGGAAAATGCCTCAATATATTTTTATCAAGATGTATATACATGCCTATCTGTGTGTACATACTGACATTCACACACACACACATATTTATATCCACTCAATTTAAAATGAATCTAACTTACTGATTTCTCTGTCAAATGATCAAATATATTATTGCTGGACACATAAAACTTTCCTTTTTCATTTTATTTCATAATCTATGAGTAAATTTTTCATTGTATATATATCATCTGTCATATTTATACCAAAGCCAAACTTCCTAGTGACTTTAAGTGACACTTTCCTTTTGTTAAAAATTGCATGACAGTTGTTCCTCCAAATCATGTATATTGCATTTTATTAGTGAACACTTTGCTGGGATTTAGATAGTAGATTTATGTTAAAGTTTCCATGAATATTATGTAATTGAATTTCAATCAAGGTGATTGATAGAATACCAGTTAGGACTAAACCAACCACATACTTAAATTTATTAAGCATTTATTAATTGAAAACCATTTGCATGGAAGAATGAGTTTAAAATACCCTGAATATTTTATGTTAAGAATGTAGTGATCCACTGATGAAAGAAATTGAAGATGACACAATGAAATGGAAAAACATTCCATGCTCATGGATTGGAAGAACAGATATTGTTAAAATGTCAATATTACCAAAAGTAATCTACACATTTAATGCAATCTCTATCAAAATTCCAATGGCATTTTTCACAGAGCTAAAACAATCTTAAAATTTGTATGGAACCAGAAAAGACCCAGAATAGCCAAAGCAATCTTGAAAAAGAAAATCAAAGCTGGAGGCATCATAATTCTGGACTTCAACCTGTACTACAAAGCTGTAGTGATCAAGACAGTATGGTACTGGACCAAAAACAGACACATGGATCAATGGAACAGAGTAGAAAACTCAGAAATGAACCCACAACTACATAGTCAACTAATCTCTGACGAGTAGGAAAGAATATCCAATGGAGAAAAGACAGTCTCTTCAACAAATGGTTTTGGGAAGATTGGACAGCAACATGCAGAAGAATGAAACTGGACCCCTTTCTTACACCATACACAAAAATAAATTCAAAATGAAGTAAAGACCTAAAGGAGAGACAGGAATCCATCAAAATCCTACAGAAGAACACAGACAGTAACCTCTTTGACCTCAACTGTAACAACTTCTTACTAGACATGTCACTGAAGACAAGGAAAACAAAAGCAGAAACGAACTATTGGGACTTCATCCAAATAAAAAGCTTCTGCACAGAGAAAGAAACAATCAAAAAACTAAAAAGTAGCCTACAGAATGGGAGAAGATATTTGCAAATGACATATCTGACAAAGGGTTAGTATCCAAAATTTATAAAAAACTTATCAAACTCAACACCCAAAAAACAAATAATCCAGTATAGAAATGGGCAAAAGACATGAATAGACATTTTTCCAAAGAAGGCCTACAGATGGCCAACAGACACATGAAAAAATGCTCAACATAATTTATCATCAGGGAAATACAAATCAAAACCACAATGAGATTACACCTCATATCTGTCAGAATGGCTAAAGTTAACTACACAGGAAACAACAGATGTTGGTGAGGATGTGAAGAGAGGGGAACCCTCCTACACTGTTGGTGGGAATGCAAACTGGTGCAGCCACTCTTGAGAACAGTATGGAGGTTCCTCAAAAAGTTGAAAATAGAACTACCCTATGACCCAGTAATGGACTGCTAGGTATTTACCCAAAGAATACAAAAATACTGATTTGAAGGGATACATGCACCCTGCTGTTTACAACAACATTACCAACAATAGCCCGAATTATGGAAAGAGCCCAACTGTCCATGGACTGATGAATGGATAAGGAAGAGGTGGCGTGTGTGTGTGTGTGTGCGTGTGTGTGTGTGTGCATTACACCATATAATGGAATATTATTCAGCCATAAAAAATGAAATCTTGCCATTTGCAACTACATGGATGGAGCTGGAGATTATTATGCTAAGTGAAATAAGTCAGAGGAAGAAAAATACCATATTATTTCACTCACATATGGAATTTAAGAAACAAAACAAATGAACATGGGGGATAAAAGAGAGGCTCACCAAGAAACAGACTATGAATATCACCCAGTATCTACCTCTTTACCCACAATTAGAATATCAACTAATTCAACTGATTAATGTATAATTTTAAGAACTGGAAATCTGTAAAATAATACTTTATCAATCATGGAAAGACATCTACTTTTTTACATTAACATCATAGAAATAATCACAGATACTAAAAGAGTTGGAATCTTTATTTCCATTAAGAATATTATTTCAAACAACATAAAACTAACTGACAAATTAAAGCTTTCAAAGGAATAAGAGGACTCTGAAATCAGAAATATTCTTCCCTTTTATTTCCATTTGTAGTTACCTTGACCAACACCTACTCTGAGTTCCCTGCTCTCAGGTCTAAAACCACTCTATCTATCTATCTATCTATCTATCTATCTATCTATCTATCTATCTATCATTATCTATCTATCATCTATCATCTATCTATCATCTATCTATCTCTGTCTCTTGAGATTATATTTATACATTGCTCTATCTTCAGTGGAATACTCTGAAATTTATCAAAATGAAAGAACAAGTAGGTGAATGAAGTATATTTATAACTGTTACATTCTTCAAGCTGTTCTGAAAAGGGTATATATTTGTAACAATAAACTTTTGTCTCTCAATCTCTATCCTCTGTGAAGATGAGTTATTAAAATACCTCCTAGTCAGAATTAGTAAGGGCAAAGAAATGTGATTGAAGAGACACATTTTAAGCTCTGGAATAAAGGACTAAATATATATATATATTACTCACGATTCATTCTATATTTTGCTTTTATTCATAATAGTTTGTATATTTACATACAATTTACTTCAAGCAATGAATTGAAAATAGAATAAAATATTGAAATACAGTGGTCAGTTATTCTTTGCATAATTTACCTAAATACCTTCTATTTATTGCCAAATCAAAGCAAAATGTCAGGAAGTTACCTTACATTTCACTGTTAATTAAAGGTGTACACAGAGCTAGCCTCAGGATCTCCTGATTTTTAATGACACCAACAGTTCTTGAAAGGGATAAGGAAGCATATTGTATTCTCAGTGTACTCAGGGTTATTATTCACAGTACACGTTATACAATATGCTCTGCTTTTATAGTGCTCTTTACATTAGCTCTTTCTGTGCTTTGGAACTCCTTTTTCACATCTATTTCACTATTTGTTTTATGTCCTAGAACAATCTGTAGTTCTTCTGAGTGAGCTAAGAAGGGATTATTTTTAAACCTATTTTGACTACCAGGAAAAGCAGAAAGAAATCAGTGTTAAAGAAAAAAAATCTGCATTTATTTATTGCTTTACATACATATGGAAGACAGTTTAAGAGACTATACATTTAATGAAGACTGTGATTTTTTTTCAGTATCATCTATCATGAATACTAAGTGTTCAATTCTGTGTCCAGTCTTTCTGAGAACCAGCAAGGTGCTACAAAAGTAACCAAGATGTGTGCCATACTTTTAAGGGATTATTTTAAATTAGAACTTTAGGAAGATTTAAAGTTACTTGAAGTGAAGAAACGAACAAAAACTTGTAAAGAATAAAAATTACCAATTACGAAGCATAATGTACCATGATGTATATTTTGCAAGTCTTGTGTTAACTATAATTCTTTAAGACCTCAACTAGGACAGAAATATTTAAAATTTTGGTCCTAGATAATTTCTTTTGTTTAACCACACCGCACATGTTGCTTATCCATTCTATGTTGGGAGCCAGTATTGAATTTTGACTATCTATAAAAGTTAGCACTATGAATGAACTTCACTGACACAGACTACCACAACATAAAAGCTCAAGAGCTAATCTCAGTCCTGCTTTAGTTCAGAAGAATGTCATCTATTTGGGAATAGCCTGGATGGGGAATGGAGAAGAGTATTATAAAAAATGCGTATGGTGTAGAATACCAACCTCCACAAACTCAGAAAATCTTCTTTCTGAGTTATTTTCCTGTGCTCTTCTAACAACTAGTTACCATAACAAACTACCACAAATTGGGTGGCTGGACATGAATTTTGGGGTACACTATTTAACCCTCTATAATTCACCCTCTGTTCCTCCACGATTCATATTCATTCCACATGCAAAACAAGTTCACTCCACCCCAACATTCTCAAAAGTCTTAATTCATTCCAGCATCAACTCTAAGTTCAAAATCTCATCTGAATATCATCAACTCAAAAAGTCTTGAAACACATCATCTAAATCAGTTATGGGTGAGATTCTAGGTATAATCCATTTGCAGTGTTTCTCTGGCTTGACATTCTTGAGAACTTGCCTGTTGCCCATATTTCTCAAGAGGATCCATGCCATTAGACACAAGGGTTCTCCACGGATCCTTTCTGGGCAACTTCATCTCTATTTCTGTCTCTGCTGAGATGATTTATTGGATCCATAAGTCACATAACTAATATCTCCAACAACAGATTGTCCTCCTCACTCTTGGCATCCTCTCCAAAATATGCTTTAGCATTTTTTAAAAGTAAAAATAAGCTGAGAATTTTCCGCAACATCAATTTCTGGTTCCATTTTGCTTAACAGATTCTTCCTTATTTGATCTCTTTCTACTCACATTTTACTATAACATCAAGGAGAAACCAGGCTACAACTTCAACACTTGGTTTGGAAATGTCCTCAGCTAAATATTCAAGTTCATTGCTTTTATGTTCTGCTTTCTGCCCAACAGTAGTATACCGTTCAGCCAAGATTTTTGCTGTTTTTTTTTTTTTCATAACAGATTGCTTTTTCACCAGTGTCCAATAGTGTGTTCTCCTTTACTTCATTTTTTTTTTCTCCTTTACTTCTGAGACCGCAACAGAAGCACCTTTTATGTCCATATTTCCACCAGTAGTCTCTTTAAGGAAACCTAGACTTTTTATATCATAAGCTTTAATATTTGCAGTCTACTCATTATTCAGTTTCAAAGAAACTTGCATATTTTTAAATATTTGATACAAAACCACCCCACTTCTGAGTAGCAAAATCTACATTAGTTTTCTAGACCTGCCATAACAGTGTATCACAAGTTAGGTGGCCTAAAACAACAAAAATTTATTCTCTCATGATTCTGTAGGATAAAATTCTGAAATCCAGGTGTCAGCAAAACAATGTTCCTTTTGAAGACTCTAGGAAGGAATCCTTTTTTGCCTCTTCCAGCTTCTGCAGCCCCAGGTAGTTTCTAGATTGTGGTAGCATAAGTCCAATCTCTGCCTACTTCTATCTTAAAATGACCTCTTCTCTGCATGTCTGTGTTCTCTCCTCTCTTATAAGGACTCAGTCATTGCACTCAGTATTCATGCTGAATCCAGTGTGATAGCATCTCAACTAAATATATCTTCAGGGCGCCTGGGTGGCTCAGTTGGTTAAGCGACTGCCTTCGGCTCAGGTCATGATCCTAGAGTCCCAGGATCGAGTCCCACATCGGGCTCCCTGCTCAGCAGGGAGTCTGCTTCTCCCTCTGACCCTCCCCCCTCTCATGTGCTCTCTCTCTCTCATTCTCTCTCTCAAATAAATAAATAAAATCTTAAAATATATATATATATATATATATATATATATATATCTTCAAAGACTCTATTTCTAAATAAAGTCACATCTCAAAGGGGAGTAGGAAGTACAAGCTTTCAGTTATGGAATGAATAAGTCACAGGAATGATGGGTATGGCATAGGGAATATAGTCAACTATAAGAGCAGTGTATGGTGATGGATGGTAGCTACACTTGTGATGCACATAGCGTAATGTACAGAGTTGCTGCATCACTATATTGTACATCTGAAACTAATATAATTCTGTGTGTCAATTATACTCCAAACAAATTAAAAACAGAACTATCATATAATCTGGCAATTCTACTTGTAGGTATTTTTTTAAATTTTATTATGTTATGTTAATCACCATACATTACATCATTAGTTTTTGATGTAGTGTTCCATGATTCATTGTTTGCATCTACTTGTAGGTATTTATTCAAAGAAAGTGAAAACACTAATTTGAAAAGACATATGTACCTCTGTGTTCATCACAGCATTATTTGCAATAGCCAAGGCATAGGAGCAATCCAAATGTCCATCAGTAAATAAATGGACGAAAAAGAGTATATATATATTGAATATCATTCAGCCATAAAAAAGAATAGAATCTTGCCATTTGTGACAACATGGATAGACCTAGAGGTACTATGTTAAGTTAAATAAGTCAGACAAAGACAAAGACTATATGATTTCACTTATATGTGGAATCTGAAAAACAAACAAAACATAAAACAGATTCATAAATATAGAGAAAAAGTTGATGGTTGCCAGAGGGAGGAGGTGTGAGGAGATGGACAAAATAGGTGAAAGGGTATTTAGAGGTACAGTCTTCCAGTTATAAAATCAATAAGGCACAGGGATGTAATGTACAGCACAGGGAATCTAGTCAATAATATTTTGACAACTTTGTATGGTGACAAACAGTAACAAGACTTATTGTGGTGACCATTTCATAATGTCTATGAATATCGAATCACTATGATGTACACCTGAAGCTAATACTCCCCGAGTGGCGGGCCCTCCCCTTCCCCCAGCCCCTGGCGGGGCGCGGGGCCGCCGTAGCCGCGGAACGTGGGCTCGCGCCCCGCCTTTGTCTCCCGGGTGCGAGCCGCCGCAGCCCTGCGCCCGTTGCTCGCTGCCAGAGCCGCTTTGTGCCGCCGCGCGGGGGACCCGGGCGTGGAGCCGGCGGGCACAGCCTCAGCATGGACGTGACCGTCTCGGAGCTCATGGAGCTCTTCCTGCAGAGCCCGCTGGTGACCTGGGTGAAAACTTTTGGCTCATTCGGCAGCGGCAACCAGGACAACCTGACAAGGTACATGGATTTAGCGGACGGCATCTTTTTGAACCAAATCATGTTGCAAATAGACCCCAGGCCAACAAATCAGCGCATCAACAAGCACGTTAACAACGATGTGAACCTCCGCATTCAGAACTTGACCATCTTGGTGAGAAACATTAAGACCTACTACCAGGACAAGAGAACGCTGCATATGGCAGAGATGGGAGAAGGTGTGTTGGGACGCTGGTTGGATGACATTTATTGGATGCACCAGTGCGCCGGGGTCTGAAGCCGTGGCTTTCCAGAAGGCCTTCCCTCACACGGGCTGCCGCCCTGGTCTTCATAATGGAAACGGAGGATGCTGCCGTTCTGCAGGCTTCACGGTGTCACCTGTTACTGGAGGAGGTGACGCACACGGACGGAGACATTTGTTTCTGTCTCCCCGGGAGAAAAACGGATCTCCTGTAGTTTGAGGTGATCACATTTCGGGGGTACCTCCTCTCCACGGGTGGCCCCCGCTCCCTGTCCTAGCATGCAGCTGACAATAAAGTGGTTCATGACCCGCGGGGGAAAAAAAAAAAATATAATAGAATGTTGTATGTCAATTATTCTTCAATAAAAAAAGAATAAAGCCTAAAAAAAAAAAAAGTCACAGCTGAGGTTCCAGCTGGATGAGGAGGGAAGGAAAGGAAGAACTAGCCAAAATACTATACCCTCTTCTCTAATGACAGTAATATTAAATAAAGTCAGATTCTGTTGGATTTGCCATGAAAACGCAATCTTCCAGTGTTCTTTTTCTGTTTTAATCCAATATGCACATTACTGCCTCTACACACCTGCAAGGACTGATAACTGGCAACCATCTAGAGAGGGACAGACTCAGAAGGCTCTAAAAAGTCATGGCATGTGTGGTGATGAGCACTGGGTGTTATACGCAACTAATGAATCGGTGAACACTACATCAAAAACTAAGGATGTACTATATGTTGGCTAACTGAACATAAAAATAAAAAAATAAAAAATAAATAAAAGTTGCGGCTTTGGATTTGGTCTCTTCTGAACGGAGTTGAGTTATTTTGAAGTATCACGTAAATATACGTTTCTACCCCAAATCAGCCTTTCCTTTTTCCTATTAGATATGAACCTTTATCTCCAGCACTAATTAAAAACATTTACTTAAAATTATTACATAGTTTAAGAATATTTGCACTGAGGCTAGAAAATCTAGTTTTGTCTAAAACCAGAAAGTACCTGTACAATTTTAAAATCATCAGACCTTAAACAGTTGTAGGAAATTAAAACATACACACACACAACATACATATATACTTTCTTCTAAGTTATACAACTTATACAAAGATGGTTGTGAAAACAATGTGAGCCTCTCCAAGTGAATTCCAAATGAGTGATTTACAAAAGCAGAAATTGTTTTATAAAGCTGGAAAGGAGGCTAGAAATGTTCTATTTCGACCCTATAGTTCAAGAAAATGAGAACAAAGATACTGAATTTCCCCAAATCACATTGCTAATTAGTGGCAAGGCTGGAGTTGTAAATACTTGGTTTTATAAACTAAATCACCTGATTTTTTTTCATTTGCCGAATAGGCGCTTTACTTGCTTCTGATAGTCTCATAAAAATGACAAGGACTTTAGCATTCTCGGCTTCTCTGCAATGTTCATGCTGGAGTCCTGTGAGACATAGGCTGATCTGCCTTTCTCCCTGAAAATCTCACTTCTGCAGCATAGTGAAAATCCTGCACAATGTGAGTCGATGCTGAGGTTCAGATTGTTCAACCAGACCCATCTATTAAAGAGATATGTAGATAAGAATGATCAACTCATTTCTTTGCCAAGGAAAACCAAACCATTATTTCTAAGTCCAATATTAAGGGACTATTTAATTATATACAAGAAGGGTAGCAGCAATAATAATATCAATTTTAATATATAGTTTTAAGGATAAAGTGCATCAACATATATGAAATTGCCTAACACATAGTAGGAAATCAGTGAATCTTAATGTACTCCTTACTTTTCAACAGATTATATAGACCACACAAAAAATGAAGTAACACAGGTGTTGAGCCTAAAAGATAATCAGGAATAAAGAGTAACTAAGAAATTATGAACTATTGATAGTATTCAGGCAAAAAAAAGAGAGAGAAATCTAAGACTTACAACATTAACACTTTCTCAAATATGTCCTATTTGGCACACTGGGTGCATAACTAATTTGATATTCACTGAAATTTATAGCTGGAATGAACCTTAATATGTACATCCTGTTGACATTTTGGCCTGGGTCATTTTTGTTGCTGTGGTGCTGTCCTTGCCCTGCAAATTGTTTAGCTGCAACTCTGGCCTCTACTCACTAGAGATCAGTAGCATTCCCACACGCTAAGGTGTGTTAACCAAAGATGTTGCCAAATGTGCCCTTGGGGGCGAAAGTACAATCAGTTGAGAACCACTAGTCTGAATTTGGCTGGTGTCTTCTACCTAGGCTATGCAGTGAGATGGAGAAGAGATTCCAGTGAACTAATGAATCACGTAGATTTAGCTTTGGTTTTTCCTCTGCTCTGTCTCTTCCTTTCTGTGTGACTTGGAATGAGTCATTTATCTACTATAGTCACACTTTCTTTATTTAAAATAGGAAAAAAAAATTAACCCACAGTAATCACTGAATTGTAGGTGGATAAAATAAGGTGGTGATTTTAAAGTTTGGAGGCAATCCACCTCCACACATACACGCATGTGTACACAGATACACTTGTGTATTACTGTCCTCTCTATTCTTAGTTAGGAGCTAGATTTCAAATCCAGTTGCCTTCATATTTAATTTGATCCATAGAAACAACACTCAAAGCTGTCAAAAGATGTTTCAGCCACCACCTCCCCAGGAATAACCTGGCAGTTCTTGCTAAAATGCAGATACTTAGGTCCATAGTCAGTTAATATAATTTCAAAGTCTGGAGTAGACTTTCAAGTATTATACTTCTTCAATTCAAAATTCTACACATCTCTTACCTGCCAAAGAATCTAATTGACATATAGTTTTTTACTAAGTCACTCTCCACTAAATTCCTTCAACATGTCTTTCTCCTCTACAGTATAAAATGCAAACCCTCTACCATGATAGAAGATCCTTCTATGATCTGTTCCCTTTTCTACTGATCAAGGGCATCTCCTCTATCTTTCTTTTCTTCATCTCCCTCTCCCTTTCTGACTTTCATCCTGCCATTCATAGATCACCCACCTGGAATATATATCCCGGTACTCAAACTTGACGCTCCTTTACAATATTAAACTATCTGTAATTCCCACACAGGTGATTCTCACAAATGCCATGCTTGGCAAATGTTGGTCTTCTATTGTCCACAACATAAAATCCTATCCATCTCTCTAATCTTACTTGAAGCACTCCACAGCTGGATACCCTTATCTGACTTCCATAGGGTTATCCCCATACACATTCCCCAATACTCCCGCTCCTCTTAAATACATTAGATATTGGTAGTGTAGAGTGTGCGTGTGTGTGTGTGTGTGTGTGTGTGTGTGTGCATGCGTGCGCACATCCCCATGGAACACAGGACAGCAGAATCAGTGTATTTCCACTCAATTGTAATTTGGTATATAGCACCATAATTGGCACATAGCAAAGATTTGATAAATATTTTTTGAAAGAATGAACGGTGCTGTAAGCAATAAAATACAACTGAGACAAGGTCATAGCTCAAAAAGCTTACAAAGTAGTAAATGAAATGACTATACCATAGACGAATCTGAAGTAGAATGTAATGAGTACTCCACCATCCCAATAGTATGTATGCAATATTATGGGAGCACAGAAATAGGACAGGTCACTTTTGTTCATTCATATTCCTGTTTCTGTTTCCAAATAGATCCAAAAGAGTTCTTTGTAAAGTAATTGTATTACCTCATTAATCTGTGAATGGCTGTTTTCTGAAGATGTGTTGCAAATCAACTGCCATTATAATATATTTTTATTTTTTTAAAGATTTTATTTATTTATTTGACAGAGAGAGACACAGCAGGGGGAGTGGGAGAGGGAGAAGCAGGCTTCCCACGGAGGAAGGAGCCCAATGTGGGGCCCGATTCCAGGACCCTGGGATCATGACCTGAGCCGAAGGCAGACGCTTAACGACTGAGCCACCCAGGCGCCCCTATAATATATTTTTAAAATACTGAGATCAGGATTATCTCAGCCACAGGAGTGGCCTTTTCCTAAAAGAGTTATTTTTTATACTTCTCCTACCACTGAAGTTTATTTTATATTGTGATAATATTGTGTCTTCTTGCTGTAATGGTCTGAATTATTCTTATTCCAAACTTTAACCTCTCTTACCTGAATACTACATAATCACAGCATAATCACAGCAGAACTAATCTTACATTTTCCCTAAAGCAAAAGCACTATATAAATCTGATCTCCCTCTTAGGCCAGTGCAACTTTTAATTAACAAGATTTACTTACCACCTACTCTCTGTTGAACAATGAGTTGATATAAAAGTAATTAGAGAGACAGCTTTTGAACAATTAGAGTGTATACCTATGCATAAGTTCTTCAAATGAAAGAAAATTACCTCCAGACTGATGTGGTTAATATCTCTAATTATCTCCATTTCAGATATGTTTTCAATTCTTATGCAAGTTTCCTTTTTCTGGTCTTTACTCAACTGAATCACCAGTTCTCTAGAGCAATCCTAATGTCTTCTAATCACATTTAAGAAACAACTCTTACCTGTTCTATATGAAGTTGAATGCTACAGAAATAAATGTGTGTTACTATTTACATAATGTAAATAAATGGGAAACACATTAAATTTATTTAAATAGCCTATACTATAATTTTATTTAATATATTCACCTAGCAGACTTTTTTTTATTTTCCTTAATGGATGATAGGCTTTGTTAAAGATGAATCATTCATCTTTATTCACTTATCAGAAAGTTACACATGACCCTTTTCAAATATTCCCAAGCAAAATAAGTGCCTCAAAAAAAAAAAAAAAAGAAGAAGAAGTAAGAAAAATAGTAGGTGTTTTGTTTCTGGCTGATATTCAAAAAGGAAAAATAACCATTTTATTGTATTTAATATAGTTATTGAGAAGCAACAAGGAGCATTCGCACTCACAGAAAGAGCTTTTAAGTGCTTGCTTCAAACTTTTTTTTTTTTTTTTTTTAAATCAAAGATGCTGGTCAATACTTTATAGCTTTTCTGAGCTTATGCATTCCGATCAAACTTTGGAATATAAAAGATTAAACTTCTCAGCTAATTACATGCCTGAAGGCACATTAACAATGCAAGTGTCAATGCTCTGTTAAAAATTCATTTTGCATTTTTAACACAGTCCTGATAGCAAAACTTTGAAGGCAACAAAGTGGAAAGAATTATATTCTTATTTTAAAAGATAGCCTAGGAACCTTGAGAAATTGGAACTTCATTATTTTGTATTATGGAAAATATCAGAGGTGGTATGAAATCAAAATGAATTTTTACATATTTAAAAATTTCATGGATCATTGAACTTTAGTGAGAAGGACCTTAAGAGTCTCTTGGTCCCACCTTTTCATTTCGCTATTGAGATTATCAAAGCATAGAAAGATTTTGACTTGTACAAGAGTAGACAGGGATAGGTCTAATACTCAGAACTATTAACTCTTAAACCAGAGGGCTTTCCACAGTATCGTTGCTTCATCGCACTGCAGAACCTATTCCTTAATATGTTTGAAATATATGCTGCCTGTTAGGGCTGAACTGTGTTCCCTGCAAAATTTATACGCTGAAGCTCTAACCCCCAATATCTCAGAATGTGACTGTAATCAGAAACAGGGCATTGGAAGAGGTGATTATATTAAAATGAGGTCTCTGAGTAGGGCCTAATCCAAACTCACTGGTGCCCTTATAGAAAAGTTTACACACAAGGAGATACGAGGGGTGCGGGCGCGCAGAGAGACCTTGTAAGGACAGATAAGGAAGTCATCTGCCAGCCAAGGAGGAGGACAGCCTCAGAAGAAACCAAACCTTGATCTCTGACTTCTAGTCTCCAGAACTATGAGAAAATAAGTATGTGTTGTTTAAGCCACCGACCCAGTCTGTAGTACTTTTTTAGGGCAGCCCTAGCAAACTGATTCACTCCCTAAATTATACAAAATAGAGTCTACATTATAAGATAGAATTCTACACACTAAGTTTTTTAAGTTCAACCTCTCCACAGAATTCTAAATTTGACTCAGCACATTCAAGCTGACCTGAATGGAGTTTACTGTCTTAGAAAAAAGGAAAGTATAGGTATACCTCATTTTATTTTGCCAGCTTTACTGTGCTTCCCAGATACTGTGCTTTTTACAAGCAAAGTTTCTAGCATCCCTGCACCAAGTCAGTCAACACTGTCTTTCCAACACCATTTGCTCATTTCATATCTCTGTGTCACATTCTGGTAATTCTCACACTATTTCAGACTTTTTTTTGTATTACTATTATATTTGTTTTTGTGATTTGTAATCCATGATTATGACTCGCTGAAAGTTGACATGATGGCTGGCATTTTTAGCAGTAAAGTATTTCGTAATTACTTTCTTTAGCCAAAATGCTAGTGCACACTTAATAGACTACAGTATAGTGTAAACATACCATCTTATATGCGCTGGGAAACCAAAAAAAAATGCATTGTGTGGGGAAACCTGGTCAGGTGGCAGCTGGCGGCAGGGGCGGTGAAAGAATTCACCCAAAGCAGAACAAAGGAGATTGAAGACAATTGAATACCCTGCAAGGGAGGGGCAGGAAGGACTGCAAGGGAGAGACTGTCAGACTGTTGGGGAGCCATAGTTATGGGGAAGAAGGAGGACGAATGGGAGCATATGGGATTTTCCTTCTTTTGGGACCTGTGCCTGGTTGCAAGTAGCCCTATTGGTCAGCTAGGGCCTTTGGATATTTTGAGGCAGGTCGCCTAATTTGCATTCAGCCTGGTGGTTGCTGCGGGCCCTTTTACCTTACTCGGTTCTCACTGCTCATGCCTGTTTGCCTAAAAACATTTGGCTTGGTTTACTGTGATATTTGCTTTGGTCTGGAACCACACCCCCAAGATGTCCTGTAGTTTCCAGTTTACATGGAAGAATGCTGTACATAAAAGAACCAACAAAATAAAACTTTATTTAGTGTGTGGGGAAGATCAAACTTGAAAACTACAAATACAGTTGCATATGAATCATAACTGACTACGTGACAAAAGTAGAAATCATCACGAGATAAAAATGATAAAATGAACTCCACCTATTTTCAACATCTTTGAATAATATCCAACTTTAAAAAATGTATGGTTTATCCAACTTTAAGAATGACTGATGCATATTTCTAAATTTCATATTGACATTGAACAAAGACGATGTTATCTAAGTTTTAGATTTTTTCAATAAAAATCCTTAAGGAGTATGACAGTTTTATTTTTTATGAAATTATGAAAGGAGCTAATAGAATAAAAGGAAATTTAGGCTTAAAGTCAGGAACCTATTGTTATCCTAGCCCTTAATTAGTATGATCATGAGCACTTGGCTTACTTTCTCTGAGCCTCAATTGCCATATATCTAAAAGAAGGATTATTCTAATCGATCTCAATATTTATTTTTTGTCATAAAATTCATTCTGTGCTGAAGATAACTGCGTCATTAGAAAAGCTGATTGTTCTGACTGGTTGAATAAAACAAAATCCATTAGTCCACCTTGGGAAAAAAAGAATCTTAGAAGAAAAAAGTAAACCTCTTTAAGTTCTATACTCCGTAATCTTCTTATGAATCAGAAAGAGAAAGGCTGAGAAATTGGCATGTGTTTAATTCTTTAAGACCTTTGCACTAATAATTTTTTCAAGACATTTCACGAGTTTGCTGTGACAGAGCCCAAGTGCACCTCAGCACTGTCTAGTCAGACTGCTGTTCACCAAACTGAGAAACGTATTTTGCACCTTTTTCCCCCCTACAGTTTCCTACAGATGTGACAGCAAGTGAAGGAAGACTTATAAACAGTTGCTGTAGAAAATCGCTGAGGGATAAAACAAAAGTAAATGTTTTCTTAAGCAGTTTCTCTGTACGCACTTAACTCCCCTAGCTAAAGTTTTACTTGGTCAAAATACTCGTAGTTATAAATAGATGTTGGTCTGGCACAGAGAAGTTGAGGAGAAAGCAACTGATTCTCAGTGGACGTAATTCAAAATGAGGAGAGATTTGGCCTAAGAGGCAGGAACCATGTCTTCATTTTGCAAGTAATTTAATAACCAGGAGTCCTTTAATTGATAGGAGCTGCAATTCAATATGTGTAAAGTAAGTAGTCCATTCTATTGTTCTGTAAATGATTGTTGAGGACACAGAGGAGCCACACACTTGTACTAGTTTCCTGAGATTACAAAAATGAAAGAAAGCTGCAATTCAGTAAAGTTTTATAATAGCGTGAGGACAGAGGCCATTGCAAGCCGTGGGAAGGACTGTTATGACAGAGGTAAGCATACTATGCTGCGGAAGTAAGTGGCAAGCATCTAACCCAGCCTGGAAGAAAATTATTTTTTTTTTTCCAGTGTCATTGGCTTTTTCACTGAATCTAGAACTATATGAATGGCCTATCTGAAAGAAACATCAGAGGAAAGCAGATCAGTGTGCACAAAAGCACTGCACAGAGTAACGGCTGGGAAAGACTGAGGTGATGCTGGGATTCGTATTTGTGTCCTCTAAGGTTTCATCCAAATCTAACATGGTATTTTAAACATTACCAAATATGTATTTAAAGCAAAGAAACAAAACCCCAGAAGTATTTAGTCTACGAATCCTTACTTAAAAGAAAGGAGAGGAGTTTGAGCAAAAGATGTCCCCAGCTACACGTTTAGAAAGCATGCGTTTTCTAGCCCCGGGCCCTTCTCAGGGGGAATACCCTGACTGCGCCAAATCTGTGTTCTGTGTTTACTTCCAACCGTTAAATATGGTTTAAATTTCCTGGTGAGGTAAATGGAAATAAATACTAGAAAGTACAGAAATCTCCCAGTCTTCTCTGATGTTCTACCAAGCCTCTGTCTGCGCCATGCTGCCCACACCTTGATCTTCTCTACTCTGCCTGCTTCGGTTGTCCCCACATAAACACTGGATGCGACCGTCCACACTTGGGAAGATTACAAAAACAACAGAATGTTCTAGTGCCGTGGAGAGTAGTATTTCTCAGTGAGGAAGTGAGTGAAGAGCACAGTTGAAGTGGTTGCCACTTACTTTGAGGCATGGATGACAACAGCACAAGGAAAGGGTATCTGGGAAGGCTAAGCCAACTCCATCAGAGCAGGTGTGACATGAAACCACCCATGCTTCTGCCTCAGTAGTTTTGCCAACACCTCATGACTTTCTGAGAGAGATTTGAGTTTGAGTTTGGAGAATACATCTACTTTTACAAGGATAGAGTATTAATTGTTTGTAAAACATGAGAAGTATTACTGGATGGGGTCCCCAGCTGAGAGGCACATTTTGTAAGGGGGGGAGGGGCAGAAGGAGCAGGAGAGAGAATCTCAAGCAGGCTCCCCGCTGAGCACAGACCCCCATGAGGGGCTCAATCCCATGACCCTGAGATCATGACCTTAGCAGAAATCAATAACCGACTGAACCACCCACCCAGGTGCCCCTGAGAGACACATATTTTAACGAGGCTTCTAACCTGGCATAAATGGAGGGAAGTTGTCCTGTTCAGATTCTCAACAGAAAGATTGAGTAGACAGATCGGGGAGAATTTTCTTACCTGTGTTTGCACATAAGGTCAACTAAACAAGTGTTTATTTCAAATGAAAACCATTATCAACGGTTAAACCTAATTGATACAGATGAAGGGTGCCTTCTTTCTGTGTCATGTGTGTGGGGTGAGGGGAGGGGGAGAGGGAGGAGGAACAGTCAAGTAGATGGCTGATTTTTAAATTATTAGCCAATTATCTCCCTCCCCAACTTATATATCCATGTCCCATTATAAAGATTCCTCCTAATTCTAAGTCCTAAATTAGGCTTTAATTCAAATCATTCTAAAAGTACTCATGCTTGATTTTGAAATAAGCATTTAAAATAATTTCCATGTAATGCTATTACTTTTCCTTTGTATAGTATATTAAAATTGTTTTTATTCTTAATTCAAATTTCTGATCACAGCGATTCAGTTACATAGTAAACATTGAATATATTATTTGGACGTCACATGTATGTTATTTTCCTTAAAAATCAGGGTGTGACTGACTCGCTATCTATACAGACAATAAAATAAGGATTATTATAAAGAAGGGGAACTATATTACTTGATTAATTTGAACATGATAACCATACAATAGGTCCACTGTGAATATAGCAAATATGTTTTCTTAAGCCCAGAATTATTTTCCTCTTCTGAAATTTATTTTGTCTCCTTAAACAGAAGGATAATGCATCACAGAGAATTTTAGATGTCCTTGGAACAAGACTGTTTTCTCAAATATTAACTTGTCTGCTTTACAAGAAGTTATTCTGTATGTACATTTGAGAATAACAGTGACCTTTTTCACAGTGGTACTTTACTACCCCTTCCTAGTTAATTCATTACCACCCCTTGCCTTTCTCTGATTCCTGTTTTTTTAAAAGGTTTCCACCCTTTAATTTGAAACCATGTCTTTTTGTTTAAGAAATTGTCTGAAGCACTGATCCACATTAACTTTTCAGCAGGTATGTGACTTCCAGTCTGAATTTGCTGTGTTCCTGATACTTGGGGGAAAAAAAAACAAAAACAAAGCAATAAATTTGACTAGAAATAATTTCCAATGTCGGCATAAACTTCTGAATTCTCAAGAGGTCAGAGTCATTTGTTTCACATAATATCCAGGTACATAATTCAACAAATGTTTCTAGAGCCCGTTATGTAGTGAGCTATTGTTTTGTTGTAAAGCACATATCCTACAAAGACGTGGCGCAAATACAATAGAATTATTTTTATTGGTCTCTTACACAGCACGTCGCGATGGCAGTTAGTCAAGGTGGATGCTTCCACACCAGATACCACACCTGTTGTCCTTACACAGGTGCGCTGGAGATGCTGCCCCCACTGTCCTAATTACACACCTGTCTGAAAAGGGAAAGGAAGGAAGTAGAAGGCAAACGATATCCTTATCGTTTGTTCTGTATCGTACGTTCTGTTTGTTCTGTATCTGTTTGTTCTGTATCATACGTTCTGTTTGTTCTGTATCGTACGTTCTGGGAGTATATACATCACGGTCATTTTCATTTTCTTTGTTATATTCATTTCTTTGTTATATTCATTTTCTTTGTTATAATTAGTAGCATGGCCACATCGAACTACAAAGAGACTTAGAAATAAAGCCTTCAACATCATCGCTCCATGCCCAGCTACAAAGAAGAAGTGGAATGAGTAATTGTGGAGCGCTGTCAGTCTCTGTTGCAGCACATAATCTCGTGTGGCCCAGTGATTATAGGCTTTGTAAAGAATTGCTAGAAACTTGAAAACAAGCTGAATTTTTAAGCTACCATTCTGAGTCTACTCGGGCTGCCATAAGAGGGTGCCATGGACTGGGTGGCTTATAAACAATGGAAATTCATTTCTCAGAGTTCTGGAGGCTGGGATGTCCAAAATCAAGGAGACAACATATCTGGTGTCTGATGACAACCTGCTTCCTGGCTCATACATGGCCTCCTTTGCCCTGTAACCTCACATGATGGAAGGGGTAAGAGCGCTCTCTTGGGCTTCCAATATGAGGGCACTAATCCCATTTATTAGGGCTCTATCTTCATGATTTAATCACCTGCCAAAGACCCCACTTCCTCATACCATCACCCTGGGGGTTAGGTTTCAATATATGAATTTTGCAGGTACACAAATATCCCATCCATAGCACTAGGAGAGCAGATTTTGATTAGTTGTTTACAGTGGAAGTTTCCAAATAGTCAACGTTAGTTAAATTAAAATATCACTAAAATAAAAATTAGCAGAAATAATCTTGAAATAATGTTTAATTTCTATGGACTGTATTGCTAAGATGTAATTGGAAAATTCGTGTAACTACAAGTCAAAATGTGGCTAAATCTTGAAATAGTATTTTTGTTCACTTATTTGAAAAAAAAAGTTTGTTTTGCTATATGCATTATTTCTATCTCATTTTTTCTTTTAGTAATGAATATTTTCTCATGAAGAAACAAGAAAGGAAATTATAGAATATATTAATTTTTCTCTGTATTTACCTTCAAACAAAAAAGAAGCTTGTACTTTTTTCTTTGTTTTTTTAAAGATTTTATTTATTTATTTGACAGAGAGAGACACAGCGAGGGAGGGAACACAAGCAAGGGGAGTGGGAGAGGGAGAAGCAGGCTTCCCACGGAGCAGGGAGCCCGATGCGGGACTCGATCCCAAGAGCCTGGGATCATGACCTGAGCCGAAGGCAAGACACTTAACCGACTGAGCCACCCATGGCATCCCGAAGCTTGTACTTTTTCAATTAAAAATGCTTTTTCTTAAAAAAATGTTTTTCTTGCAAACTGTACCAATATATAAGAAATATCTGATTATTTATTGATAATAAGCCTATCCTCACAGCAACACCAAAGATAGGAATAAGTTAAATGCATTTTTTCTCTAGAAAAATTACAGTTCAAAAATGAAATAATTATAATAAAATGTGTTTTAAGCAAGAATAGAGTTGAACCATAAGCAATAACTAACTATTAACTGCTCAGTCTTTTTCCTTTCCCTATATTTAACACAGGAAAAGGCTTCCTTCTCTGGTTTAATGCCAAGGTGTCAGGCAAGTAACTGGGACTGAACACATAGGCTTTCAACAAAAATTAAACAGAATTGTATTACTTTCCCAGGCCTGCTATAACACACACACACACACACACACACACACACACACACACACACACTTTGCATGACATAAAATAAATGTATTCTCTCATAGTTCTGGAAGCCAGAATTTCAAACCCAAATTGTTGGCAGCTCTGGTTCTTTCTGGAGACTCTGAGGCAGAATCTGTGTTCTGTTTTTCTCTTAGCAGCTGGCTGCCGACAACCCTTGGCATTCTTTGGCTTGTAGCTGCATGGCAGCCCTCACTGTCCTCATCTTCACATGGCTTTCCCTTCTGTGTCTTCTCCTTTTCTGGCTCTTATAAGGATACCCTTCATTGGACATCCTAATCCAGGATGGTCGCATTTAGGGATCCTTCCTTAATTACATCTGCAAAGATTCTCTCTCTAAATAATCTTACAATTCACAGGGACCAAAGGTTAAGACTTCGTCATATCTTTTCAGGGGACACTATTCAACCCACTACAGAGGGCAAGTTTAATTAAAATGAGATACCTCGAGTTTTTATCCTACCCTTATAAACCTAGCTGCAACACGTCTACCCTTATTAATTTAAAAGAATGGATGCAAAATTTCCCCAAGTTTTAATGCATACCGAGATTTAGGTTGACATCCATCTGAAAACCAGATTTAACTATCCACAGCCTCTCCCACATTTACCGTCTCTATTCCCTCAGGCTTTGCCTTTAATTCCTCACTTTGACATAAATAAACAAACTATGCTCTCAGAATACACTTTGGCCTATCATTTTTTCCCCCTCATCCCTTTGTACTTACACTTCCAAGGATTTCACATATCATTGGCACTTCCTTAAATTCTCATGTGTCTCTCAGTCCATCCACTGAGACTTTCACCTCGCCATTTCACTTAAGCTACTACTGCCAAAATTAGCAGTGTCCTTCAAATTGCCCAATCCATGGATTACTTTAAGTGCTGATTTTACTTGACCCACTGATGCTTATGACCTCCTTCTCTAATCTTTCCTTTCTTGGTTTCAAGGATACTACTCTTCTGGTTTCTTCATGTTTTCCTCCTCAGTCTCTCTGTGGATTTCCTTCCTCTTTTCCCTTCTTACCTGCTATTCTCCACTAACAGTTTTTTTTGCACTCAGCTTTTGTTATTTATACTCATGGCTACCACTACCACTCATATGCTGTCCATTTACAAATATTTAGCTCCAGCCCAATCTTATAGTCTAAGATTCAGGTCTACTGTTGACCTTTCCCTGGATAAATTCCAGGCAACTGAAAACACTCTGTTAAAAACTGTACTCAATAATTATCCTCTGCTAACCAATCCTCCTCTTACATTTACTATCTAGTTAATAATTATATCATTCCAGGTATGAACAGGAAAGCAACCCAGTTAGGGTACATATACATAAAAAATAAGTATTTTATCTCTTTATATATCTACATCTTTCTATCTATCTCTCTATATTACCCATTATCTATATCTGTATCTATCAACTTATCTTTTTATCTGTAATTTATTATAAGAAACATATATATGGGGGGCATCTAGGTGGCTCAGTCAGTTAAGCATCTTCATTTCGTCTCAAGTCATGATCTTACAGTTGTAGGCTGGTGCCCTGTATGGAGCACTAATCTTGCTTGAGATTCTCTCTCCCTCTCCCTCTGCCCCCGCCCCCGCTTGTGCATTCTCTGTCTCTCAAAATAAATAAATAAAAATCTCAAAAAAAGATATACGTATACATACTTATAGATATACATATATATGTATGTATAAGTTATCATTAGGATTTGACCTTACATAATTGTAGGAATATGCAGTCCTTGTGAGATTTTGTTTTGGTTTCTGGTGGTAGAGACTGAGGTCCAAAGGACAAGCAGTCAGGAAAAGGAAATCTAGGTAAAGTGAGGGAAACAAAGATAAACAGAAAACTGGGAATCTGAGCTACAAACCATGAGGATGTACTGGAACCTAGTCTGCTTTATCACCACTTCCAAATCTCCAGCTGGAAGATGTATGGCCTGCGGGAGAAGCTGTCATACTTCATCATGGAGCTAAATGCATGCCTAGCTCAGAGAAACTAAAAGAAGAGCTTCGGGAACTGCTGTGGGCCCACGTAGGTGAGCCGACAGATGAATGTCAGCATGCATGAGCTGCAGCAGTGACTTGTCTACTGCAGTTTTAGAGCACAAGGAGATAGTTGCTACTTCATTTATTCCTTCAAGATTTTATGCAAAATATCTCTCATGGTTCATGCTAAACTAGAAGGAGGAAGGAAGCTCTAAGAAATATAGTTTCACCCTAGCTAAACTGACTTGATACAATCCTACCACAATACTATCAGTCTAATCCAGAAAACTAGAAAGGCCCTTGGATTGCTCTTATTCTCTCCTTCCACATTCCAACTCTTAGTAAACCATGTCCTTTCACCTTACAAACTATCATTCAGCACTGTGAATGAATCCTCACCTATACTCTCTCTTCCTTAGTTCATGTATTTATTACATTTTTTCTGACTCTTAAAAAAAATCCCCCAATTTTCTTAACAAAGCCTCATTAATTTCCAAATTCATCTTCCACAGATTTATCTTTTATTAAAAAAATGTTTAAATAGGCTTCAAACTTCTTGATATGTAATGTCACACGGGATAAACTCCATGTTAGACCAAAAGAACAAAGAATCCAATCAAGAAATGGGCAGAAGACATGAACAGACATTTTTCCAAAGAAGACATCCAAATGGCCAACAGACACATGAAAAAGTGCTCAACATCGCTCGGCATCAGGGAAATCCAAATCAAAACCTCAATGAGATACCACCTCACACCAGTCAGAATGGCTAAAATTAACAAGTCAGGAAATGACAGATGTTGGCGGGGATGCGGAGAAAGGGGAACCCTCCTACACTGTTGGTGGGAATGCAAGCTGGTGAAGCCACTCTGGAAAACAGTATGGAGGTTCCTCAAAAAGTTGAAAATAGAGCTACCGTATGATCCAGCAATTGCACTCCTGGGTATTTACCCCAAAGATACAAAAGTAGGGACCCGAAAGGCTACGTGCACCCCGATGTTTATAGCAGCAATGTCCACAATAGCCAAACTGTGGAAAGAGCCAAGATGTCCATCAACAGATGAATGGATAAAGAAGAGGTGGTATATATATACAATGGAATATTATGCAGCCATCAAAAGGAATGAGATCTTGCCATTTGCAACGACGTGGATGGAACTGGAGGGTATTATGCTGAGCGAAATAAGTCAAACAGAGAAAGACATGTATCATATGACCTCACTGATATGAGGAATTCTTTTTTTTTTTTTTTTTTTTAAGATTTTATTTATTTATTTGACAGAGAGAGACACAGTGAGAGAGGGAACACAAGCAGGGGGAGCGGGAGAGGGAGAAGCAGGCTTCCCGCTGAGCAGGGAGCCTGATGCGGGGCTCGATCCCAGGACCCTGGGATCATGACCTGAGCCGAAGGCAGACGCTTAACGACTGAGCCACCCAGGCGCCCAAGGAATTCTTAATCTCAGGAAACAAACTGAGGGTTGCTGGAGTGGGGGGTGGGGTGGGAGGGATGGGGTGACTGGGTGATGGACACTGGGGTGGGTATGTGTTCTGGTAAGCGCTGTGAATTGTGCAAGACTGTTGAATCTCAGATCTGTACCTCTGAAACAAATAATGCAATATATGTTAAGAAAGAAAAAAAGAAGAAGAAGAATGTAGCAGGAGGGGAAGAATGAAGGGGGGGAAATCGGAGGGGGAGAAGAACCATGAGAGACAATGGACTCTGAAAAACAAACTGAGGGTTCTAGAGGGGAGGGGGTTGGGAGGATGGGTTAGCCTGGTGATGGGTATTGAGGAGGGCACGTTCTGCATGGAGCACTGGGTGTTATGCACAAACAATGAATCATGGAACACTATATCTAAAACTAATGATGTAATGTATGGGGATTAACATAACAATAAAAAAATTAAAAAAAAAAAAAAAACTCCATGTTAGATTATAGTGGTTCTCCCCTATTATGGTCCTTTGTCCACCTGTTGAATGCTCTGCCGTCCTGGAACACCAAACTCACCATGAGATTTAAATATGTTAATTATTACGTGGTAGTTATATTTTCATTATACTTGTTATTTTAGATGTGGGTTAAATATTTAGTTGTTAACACTAAAAGGTACTGTCAAAGGCTGGTCCCACATTAAAAGGATGGGATAAAATCTAAAGAAGTCCTTTAAATCTGGCCCCTCTTTTGGAGTATGCATAAAGTCATACTACTTAAAAGGTTATATACCCTGATAATTTGAAAGAAGAGCTACAATATTGCTTGGGAGACATTTGTGAATTCTTTGAAATATTTAACCTCAACAAGATCAAGAGAAGTACCATATATGGGAGAGAAGATGGTTTGAAAGATAGCAGATTATGAGGACTATGGAGTTAGCATTCCCTCTATAATCCAGCCCTAAGAAAGAACACTTGTTCTACTGAGATTTGCTTATTGTATAATCTCCACTAATGTTTTCCTGCTTGCTTTTCAATATTATTATTATTATTTTTATATATAACATAAAACAAATTTAACTTGTAAGAGAAGGTGGCCTCACATGAATAAATTCCCCTGGCTTATCTATAATTGAATTGTTATAGCCAGAATATCTGGTTCTTTATTTTGCAGGAATCTTTGACAACTATAATTCATAATCAAAATACTGGAAGAAAAGAAAAAAGATAACTACCAGAGGAAGTAGTTACATTAATGACTTCTAAAAATCCTAGTAGTTATGAGCTTATATAGTTCCCTCCCACAATGCCTCAGTCCATATGACTCAGTTTAGCCAATAGGACATCAGCCAAACAGACATAAACAGAAACTCTTTAAACGTTTGTATATTGAGGTTTGGCTTCCTCAAAACTAGCTGCCACCTAAGGAAACCCAAGCTAGTTATGGGAAGGCCATGTGTAAGAAAATGAGGTAATCTGACTGACAACTCCAAAAAACTTACAGTCACATGACTGGTTATCCAGGACCAGCTAGCGTCCCAAAAATCAACTAAAAACAAAAACATAAGGGAGGAGAGACTACATAAAGCAGAGATGAGCTGTCTCAGTGCTGAAGCTGACAACCTACAGAAGAGCAAGCATATAAATGGTTGCTATTTTAAGCCACTAAGTATTAGATGATTTGTTTAGTAGCAATAGGTATAAATGCAAAAATTGGTACTGGATTTGGGGAGCTACTAAGATAAAAACATAAAATGTGTAACATTGGCTTCAAAATCAGATGCAGGTGTTAATTGAAATGTATGAGAAGGCAGTTAATGTCTAGGTAAGACTAGAAAGTAAGTATAAAACTATTATTGCAAGATAAAAAAAAGGAGACTCATGCTACATGGTAGCAGAAAAACCAGCTAAGAGTATTACTTCAGTAACTTGGAAGATTTTTAAAAAACAATCCTAAAGATTTTGCAAACCTGGCTAAGTAAATTTCTATAAAATGTTGAAAATATTAGTTATGTATATTACGTGCATAGGATAAGAGTTTCCATTCAAAAGTTAAAGTAAGTCTTTGCAAGCAGAATTTAGAAGACATATAGAAAACTTGGGACATGGTAAGTTGAAAAATAAAATTTTACATATCTATTACCCAGTTTTTCCATTAGGCAAGATATTCTTGAAGTAAGAAATGACCTCAGGGGTGTGATGATAAGACCCTTTGATAAGACCTTGGAAAATTTCCAGTTGATGTTTGAAACCCCTCTCATTTTATAAAAGTATTTATAAGAATCTAAGTACATAGTCCCTCAACAGACTGACAAGTAGAGAAAAGATCTTAAAAAGAATCGTGGAAGTGTTTTTTGAATTGTAGATATCAATAAGATTCATGGGTAATAACCAAAGAATTTAAGAGAATTGCATTTCAAAAGAGCATCTGGACTGTAAGAAACTGACATGATTCAAAATGGAAACAAATTTTGACAGTACTCTGTTTTTCCAGCTTTCTATAATACGGCAACGTCTTCAGAGCTGTTCAATTGCAAACACAGGTCATTACTTATAGAAGAGGAAGGATCTCTGAGGGCAGAACCGACAGCCTAGATGACAGATCCAAGCACCATGGAAAATAATTGAATAGGGAGTTTCACCAAAGGACTGGAACTGGGCCCTAACTAAAGAAAATTTACTGACCCTAGAGTAGGGAGTCTGACAATCTGTCTGGCTGAATTATAGAATTGCTGTGAACCAGTGTTCCTATATGTTGTCCATCACTTCTAAGTTTTGAATAAAGATGTAAAAATCCATTATCTTGTCTCTGTCTTAGCTTTGCATGTGGAATGTCTGGGATTAACATCTTTTAATTTTAATTCTAAAACTTAATTTAATTTTATGTATGAAGAGGAGAAATACTCAAGGAACTATATCCAAGGAGCTTCCTCTGCATTCTGCTGTAATCCAAATCCTAAAATCATCAGATTTGGGCTTGATGCATCACTGTTTGAGATTTGAAGTATCTTGGGAATGACTAAGAGTATTTTCCATGAAGTAAGGTTGTGAAACATTAGGGCTATATTCTATGGTAGGTTCTTGCATTAATATCATCAATAAATTATACCTCTCAGTTTTCATGACCCTTGTGTATCTCTTCTCACACTGAGTCTAAGCTTGATCATGTAGCTTGTTTTGACCAATGAGACATTAGAAAATATGACACATGTAGAGTCTTAATAAGCCCTCATGCTTATCAAGACCTGTCCTTTTGGAATTCAGTGACCTCATGAGGAATCCTAAGTTTAGCTTCTGGAGGGGACATATAGAAAATACATAGATACTTCAACTAACAGTTTCAGTCAGATGATACACATATGAAAAAGGAAATCTGGGATCAGACAGCCATCAACCAACCTACCATCCTACTGCAAACATAAGAATAAGCCTTGCCAACATTACCTGGAGCAGAGACAAGCCCTCTCAGCTGACTTCTGTAAATTCCCAAGCCACAAAATTATGATTTTAAAAAAAAAAGTTGTGTTCTGGCCATTAAGTTTGGAATTGTTGGCTAAGCAATAATATATAAATGATGCAACTACTAAAGAAGATTTATTAATGTCCTAATGTAAAGTATTTGCTTACTACTATGGTCAAAATGAAAACTATATTCTAACACATTTTAAGAATACTTTAATATATTCACTTGAAACAAGAATAAAAGCCAAGTGATGAAACATGTCTGCAATCTATATATTAGCAAAAAGATACTCCACTTATATCTATATGGACTCACACAACAGTGTAAAATGAATTGTCAGAGAACAATTCATTTTCATAATGCATGTCTAGTATATTGGCATATATTGATGATCAATACATTAGAAGAACATAAGTATATATTTCTCAGCCTAAGAAATTTCAATATTTTCATAAGTCAAAATAAGACTATCATCTATCTATCAATCATCTCCATCATCTCCAAATGGACAGCATTGATATGCATTATTAATGGAAAAAGACACAAATAGTTTTTAAGGAACACGAAAAACACTAAGAAATTTCAGATCCATTTTGCCTTATCACGGTGCCTATAGTGTTCAGTAACATTTCAATAAATATTAGTTATCTTTATTACCAAGACTATCATTCTACTAAAAAAATTTCCACACATGCTATAAACTATTTAAGTCAATTTCATCTGTACTTAATTCCAACTCTATTCCAAATATAACAGATTCTTTTATTTATTTTACTCGTTCTTTGACAATCAGAATATGTGTCTGATGATGATCCTTAGAAACATGACTATTTTTGTAAAAGCACTCTGCAAAGTAAAGAAAACTCATTGACAATAATAACTTCATAATGGTGCTTTCATTATAATTAATTTGCAACTCAGAAATGCTTTAAAGACAGCTTTTTAGTGATAAATCTCAAAGCATGGCAGGCAAGCTTACAATGCAGTTTCTGTGCTCATCAAATAAAAACTGAGTAGATTATTGTGATGGTAGTTTTGAAATATAGTACACCTGTGTGAAGCGCTAAAATAATGGTCTATATCCAATTTGCATAATACCAATCATTTAGCATTCAATGGAATGTATTTATTTTAAATTAAAATATGTTTCTCAAACTTTAAAATAAGTAAGGTTGTGATTAAACTAGTGTTTCCTGATCTGCAGAGCCCTTTTTATTCTTTTCAAAAGTCACTCATGCACATACTTGCTTCACACATTTAATGTTAGGGATGTGATCATAAAAGGACACTTTTATTTGAAATGTAGGTAAACACAATGTTATGTTTCATATGAGGAGGTTAAATCAACAATTTCTTCTTCTGATTTAACAGTCACAATTTTAACAATATTAAACTTATGCTGTTATTTGATCATTGTCCCTTCCACGGTGACCCACTTTGTTTCTATTCAAACTCTGCTAAACTTTTGCCATGTTGGCTATAGGCTTTGCCGATTGTGGGTATGGGATAACAAGATAAATTCAGCAAAGTTACAGAAGATAATGGGAGAAAAATAGAGCTTATATTATAGAAGCATTATTATTGCTAAATTCAAAGAAAGGCTTGGAGGGGTGCCTGGATGGCTCAGTCATTAAGCTTCTGCCTTCGGCTCAGGTCATGATCCCAGGGTCCTGGGATCGAGCCCCACATCAGGCTCCCTGCTTGGTGGGAAGCCTGCTTCTCCCTCTCTCACTCCCCCTGCTTGTATTCCTGCTCTCATGCTCTCTCTCTCTGTCAGATAAATAAATAAAATCTTAAAAAAAGAAAGACTTGGCTATAAGCATAGCATGTGTCCTATTGGAAGATACTGATATTTAAGCAAATTCATAAGAGAGGCCCTAATTAAAAAAATAAAATAAAGGTAATCTAACCCAAACTGCTAAGAAGCATTAGGATTATTAGTAAAATTTGGAAAAGACAAGGAGAAGAGAACATATGACCACTGCTGTATAGAAACTGTTCTGCTGGTTACATCTAAGAAACTGTTTCCACTAGTTCATCTCTCCAGTCCTCAAATGTATTTCCATCTACACAATAGTTTGTTTCATGTTGAGAGTGGATAAATAAGACGTAATTCCCATCTTCAAAGCTGTTGTAGTCAAAAACATTATGATCACAGTTCAAAATAATGATGGCTCATAACAAATATATGAATGGGTGCTATGGATTCATAGAGGAAAAGATGCTTTTTCTGACTCTGAGATTAGGTTAGCTTTCTAGAGAAGGTAATGCCTGGACTGCAGTTTTAAAGAATTGGTAAAATAATTGAAGGGGAGTAAAACATCTCAGGCAGGGTTGACTCAGTAGCACTGTGAATGCATGAAGTTATCCAGTTGACCCTAGTGAGGACTTCCTCTATGTGAAACCAAAGGTGTTTAAGGAGATGGAACACAATATTTGTATTACTCATGTTATTCTTGCATATCTTTTGCAGTTTTTATTTCAGTATATGTGATTAAATGTATTGAAATTGAGAGAGAAGAAAACATGTTACTTATTTCGTCACATTAATAATCAGTGATGACAAAAGAAATAAATTATGTAAATTGATACAGGGTGAGAAGACACGATTTGATAGGGGGTGTGGAGAGAATTCTGAAGGATAAGGAGAAAATGGGCATATCATGGGGTCACATTGTTTGAAATGTGATTCTACTTTTGTTCAGTTGTGTCACCAGGGGGATTTCGCTGTCTTTAACACTCTGCATATGTTTCTTGATTGAGCGGACATCCAGACAAAAGAATTCACACTATCTAATATTTTATATTTTAATAGTGCCTCATTTTTCACCCAAGTAATCTGTTTCCATTTGGTTGGCATCTGTGATTATTTCCCCAAACCAGCAGGTTCCTTCCATAAAGTGGGTTGCCTTATTTAAGGAATTACATTTGTCCTCCCGGTATATATCCCGTGTGAGTCTTCTCTTTCTGACTGCTTCAGGAACTTTACAGATGTTCAGAGAGTGACAAATACAGTTAAGAAAATTCATTACTGTGAGTTCCTTTAATAAGCCTTTTTTTTTTCTCTATATGCTCTATATTCTACATGATAGGGGTAACATATCAGGTCTTATGTAATTATAAGAGATTAATGATATTTAGTAGCTTGATGCAATTTTATAAGGTTCAAAACCAAGCAAAACTAAACAAGTAGACAAATACAGATATGGTAAGCAATTAAAAAAAAACTGTTAGTAAAATTCAGGATAATGAAGATGTTTATCAGGGAGGAAGGGGGTAACTTCAATATTATTGAACACATTCTTTTTAAAATTCGGTTGTGAATCGCTGGTATTCATTTTCAATTTATTATGATAATTCAGAAACCGCATATATGTTACATACTTTCTCTTAATTGTTTCAATATAACATCATTTGAAAGTACTAAATTGGGAGTTAAAAGCCCTAATTTCTGGTTTCAATTCATCCATTAGCCAATTCTGTGATATTTGACATGGAACTGCATATTTTCGGGCTCACAGTCCTCATATATAAAGCAGCAGCTAAGCTTCCTAATACATCCTACTGTGTCTTCTGCATAAAAATTCTGACTACGTATTAAACTTAAAACATAATAAAAATGCTATTTCATTAATAATGAGCTCCTAGAAGAACAATGCAATGTTTAAAATAAGGATTCTGAAGTCAGAGAGACAAAATTTTAGCCATGTTATCTTTTACCTCTGTGGCAATGAACAAATAACATAATTATACAAAACCTTGGCTTTGTATCTGATATTAAGGGATAACGTTTATTGAGACCTAGGCGTATACCATATATTATGCTAAATGTGTTGATTCTTGGGTCATCTGGGTAGCTCAGTCAGTTAAGTCACCGACTCTTGATTTCGGCTCAGGTTATGATCTCAGGGTCTTGAGATTGAGCCCTGCACTGGGCTCCATGCTGGGTGTTGAGCCTGCTTAAGATTCTTTCTCCCTCTCCTTCTGCCCCTCCCCACCCTGCTCGTGATCTCTCTCTCTCTCCCTCTCTAAAAATAAATAAATAAATAAATGCATATATTCTGTTTTTCTTTTAAATATCACAAGACAGATAAATAAATACCATCACAAGGCTATGGAATATGTGCTGCCATAATCTCCATATGAAAATAAAAACTTAGAATGTTAAGCTCCCATCAGGAGGAGCAATTCAAACCCAAATTTTTCTTCCTCCAGAAGCCTGAATTAATATAACAGTTCTTTCTCAATAATAGTAGAATGCTTAGAAAAGTGTGTGGCACACAGCACTCAGCAATATTTGATATTGGGCTTGCCAGTTCTTCTGACTGTAATCGAAGAGAAGCATTGTCAGCAGACAGCAGCACCAGAGGTCGTCATAGTAGTGGCCACGGGAATATGGTACCATCCTGCGTATCTCACCCACGCATGCAATTACTGTGCGTTCGGCCAAATAAACAATTATATGTCAAGATATGCTTAGGAAACTAAAAACAAGGCGGGCAGAAAAGGGAGCAACAAATTAGCATTGTAGTGGACATTACCTATTTCGTTTTCCCAGGTTAGTATTTTCCCACTTTGGGAGTAAGATTGTTTCTATGTTTCGATGGAGTTTACCCTGACTGGCCCCTTGGTTTCAGCTGTGCGCACATGCTGCAATGGGGCCATTCACTGTACTCCACGACTCGGGGGACTGCATGTGAGCCAAACTTGTCTAGGCATATTTCGCAGAGCCACTTGACATTTGAAACAGTCTGTTTCATCACCAGAGTATGCATAAAACTCCTTTCATAAGATAGAACAAATGAATAAACAAACACAAAGCACAATCAGACCTATAAATACAGAGAACAAACTGATGGATGCCAGAGGGGATGAGGTGGGGCAGTGGGCAAAATGAATGAAGAGAAGAGAGAGATAACAGGTTTCCAGTTATGGAATCAATAAGTCATGGGAACAAAAGGCATAGCATAAGGAATACAGTCCTTGATATTGTAATAGCAATGTAATGGGACAGATAGTAGTTAAACTTGGGGTGAACATAGCATAATGTATAAACTTGTCAAATCACTAAGTTGTATACCTGAAACTAATGTAACATTGTATGTCAATTATACTCAAAAAAATAAATATAAATAGGAGATAGATGGTAGATAGATATAGATAAAATGGTATTTAGGAATTCCTAGTTGTTGTTTTTTTTTAACTTATGTTAGTGTCTCTAAAATTGCCCACACAGTCAAAAGACTGGACCAACAAATTGGGCTTAAAGAATACAGTTGATCCTTGAACAACGCAGGGATTAGGGGCGCCAAACCCTGTGCAGTCAAAAATCCACATATAAATTTTAACTCCCCTAAAACTTGACTACTAATAGCCTACTGTTGACTGGAAATGTTAAAAATCTGCATATAAGTGGGCCTGCACAGTTCAAGCCCAAGTTGTTCAAGGGTCAACTGTAATTAAATTTAACTGCAAATAATGATACTAAGGATAAGTAGCCATCAATCAGAGCACACCTCTCAGAAATGCTACAGAACTAAACGTCCATTTTATTTAATACAGAACTAAACTTCCATTTTATTTAATCGTCAGAATTTAGGGTACACATTACCAGCCTTAGAAATGTGAACTTACATGGCCGTTCATATTTGCAAAGACTTAAAATTATACTGAGAGATAACATTTACTATCGTGTATATGAAACATGATAAATCTATTGCTTTTCCAATCTTAAGTGACCTGATGGGATTCACCTAAGTATTGAAAGACTTTTATAAAATCTTCACCTGCTTTCTTTTTAGCCATTCGCATTCAAAAATCAAAATTGCTTTAACACAAAACAACAATAAATAAACGAGAGGAACAAAATATCTTTTCAAAGTCATTTTGTGGCCAATATCTATCTTCTCTTTACTCCAGTAATGACATCTGGAAATTCTGGAAATTCAATGTTAGTTTTCTACTAATAGATCCCAATCCGTAGAGATTTCTCCAACAGACATGAAATATCAAACTTTGTCAAGTAAGTTGCACCCTTGCCTGAGAGTTATGGGTGATGTGGTGAGGAGGGTGGGCACCTACCAGTATGTACTTTTTAATTATATGACCCTTTGTTACAAGTGCCTGCAATGAAGAGCACCCCTGACTCCTGCTATCTTTCCTTCAGCTATGGTTGACTCATTATATTTCTTTCCTACATGGCTATTGGCAGCAGCAGACATAATATTTTAACATGCATTGAGCCTGCTTCAAGCATTTTAATTGGTTTAAAACTGTTGGTAGCATCTTTTACTGTATCAATTTATTGCTTCAGCTTCAGTCAACTGAAACCTTTGGCAGATGGTAATGCAGCCACTGCATACAGAACAGAAGAGTGAAGGTATTTATATGAGGCAAATACCTCTTTTTCATTAAGTATTCATGAACTTTCTCTTAATGATTACATTGTAAAAGTCCCACAAAGGTTGAGATTCATGCCTTGGGAAAATTAATAGTCTAATTTTGCAAAATGACAGTTTTGTTCAAATATGATGGAAGACATAGCTTTTGAGCAGATACCAACAATTATGAAGAAAGAAGATCACTTCAGTGGTGGTGTTTTGTTCGGATTCAGTGAAATACAAAAGTGGCAGCCCCTCATAATGATGCCCCTCATAGCACAGATTAAGAGACTATAGTGTTTGTTTATGCCATTACTTTAAAGAATTGCATGTTTATTTATTCAGTTTTGGTAAACACCCTGTGTAGTGGTTACATAATAGCTGGTGTGTTTCACAACAGTATTAGCTTCAAATTGTTCACATAAAAACGTAAGTTATTCTCAGGTAGAATCTGATACTCTAAAATCACGCATGCACATGCATACCCACACACACACAAAGGGCACCAAAATAACAGTAGCGCTATTTTCAATTTCAATCAATCAAAATCTTGTAGCTTTTAGAACCTATTGCTCAAGACTACATATGCAACTTAAATGCAAATTTTACTGGCAGCCCTTAAGGGAAGCAGAATGCGTACTTTTGAATACCTTTCCTGCTGAAAACAGATCTACCTAGCATCACAAAGGCAAAAATATGTATTCAAAACTGATCTATATACATATTTATATACTGTACCCAGATGGCTAGGGTCAAAATACTCCTGGCTAGAACTCTACCTATATACTGCAAACATTCGTGTATCCATCAGTTCTTATTGTCTAGCAATATGCGTCTTTATGATATGGTCCATTAACTGCACATAGGGCAACGGTGCCTGGCTCTCTGCCTAGAAGCAGAAACGTATCGCAAGATACTTGCTTACAGGTACTTCTACCTATAAGCCTTGCCTTGTCAGGGAGAAAAATAGGACAAAATCCTTAGTAATAGAAATTAACTTCCAAGGACCAAAAGAAACAAGAAAAATTATAATTTGTAACAATGGATCGTTTTTCATTTAAAAATAATAGCAGCACGTCGTATATGAAATGCATTAAAATGAGAACATAGGACAATCCAACTTATTGATAAGGATTTATGCTATTAATAAAAAGAGGAAGAAAGAGAGGGAGAAAGAGAGCAAAAGAAGGAGAAGGAGATACATCTGAGGGAAGATGTTTCACAAAATTCATAATTTTCACAGGGACAATATTTCAAGCTAAACTTGAGCTTTTTGCTAGAGACTTCGCTTATTCTTAGTCAAGCATGACATGTTTTGAAGTAAAAAGCTTGTCTGGCTTTCTCTTATTACTCCAAAGTCCTAGTCATTCTTATTAATATTATTTGTATGTTTTCAAATCCAAAGTGATTTATAAAGCAAAGATAAAGCCTATTAATCTATGTATCTCCCTGTTTCTTCTGCCTCTGCTTTCTGCCAACAGTGGCAATCCTAAGAGCCTCAAGCCTCCAAAACTCTTCCATCAATTACAATATGTGAAAATAATTTTTAAAGTGTTTATGAACGATAAAGTGTGCAAAAGCTTTTGTTTCCCTACTAGCATTCATTGTTTTCAAGCTTCCCAATTTCTTTAGGTTTTGTAAGATCACTTTGGGCTACTTTGTGACAAAGAATTACAGCTCTATACTGCACAAAGTCTAAGTTTTTTAGGATTATTTTTGTCTTTTTTGTAATCAATTCATTGAGTATGATTTTCATAAAATAAAGTGCACAGATTTGAAGTTTGCAGATTGATAGGTACTGACAGGTATAAGCCTAATTTGTTTAAGCACCACCTCAACAAGATACATATTCCATCATCCCCAAAAGTTTCTTATACCCATCGAATTCTCTCTCTCTGCCCCTCAACCCCGGGCAACCACTGACTTGATATTTTTCTTCAAATCTTAGTTCTGCCGGTTGAGAATTTAATATATTCTTTAAAGAATTTATTTATTTATTTGACATGGGGCGGGGGGGGGGGGAGGCGGTTGGTATAAGCAGAGGGAGTGGCAGGAAAAGGGAGAGGGAGAAGCAGAATCTCCGCTGAGCAAGGAGCCCGATGCTGGACTCCATCCCAGGACCCTGGGACCATGACCTGAGCTGAAGGCAGACACTTAACCAACTGAGCCACTCAGGCACCCTGAGAACTTAATATATATTAACTGTAAATATGTAGGGCACATTTTAGTGTGTGTCAGGTTTCTTTTACTCAATCAAATTATACTCTTTCTTCATGCTTTTATCTTTTTAAAGATTTTATTTATTTATTTATTTATTTGCGAGAGAGAGAGAGAGAGAGAGAGAGCAAGAGAGAGAGAGAGAGAGAAAGAAACAGCATGAGAGGGGAGAGGGTCAGAGGGAGAAGCAGACTCCCCGCTGAGCAGGGAGCCTGATGTGGGACTCGATCCCAGGACTCCAGGATCATGACCCGAGCCGAAGGCAGTCACTTAACCAACTGAGCCACCCAGCGCCCCTTTCTTCATCCTTTTAGAAAAGCAGTACTTTGCTCCTTTTAATTGCTAGGTGATATTCCATTATATAAATGAATATCCATTTACCTGAAGATGGACAGTCTTTCATCAATTTTTGTTTATTATGATTAAAGCTTCTGTGAACATTTCTGTACATGTTTTTTTTTTTTTTTTCATTTCATTTAGGTAAATACTTAGGAATGGAACTACTGGATTATGTTGCAGGTATATATTTAACTTTATGAGGAAATGTCAAACTATTTTCCAAATTTTTATGATTTCATACTCTTACATCCTCTAAGACACTTGGTATTATCAATCCCTTTGATTTTAAACATCCTTGGGGGTGTGAAGTATAATCTCATTGTGGTTTTAATTTTAATTTCCCTCTAGACTAATTATATCAAGTGTCTTTTCATTGGCCATTTATATATTTTCTTTTTTGAAGTCTTTCTTTTTCCAAGTAATCCTCTGTGATATTGGATTGTAATTTTATTGATGATTTTCAAGATATCTATGTCTGTAGATATAGGTATAGATCTATCTATATCTATATCATCTATATATATCTATATAGATATTTTATTCTGGATCTATATATTATTAGGGATACAAGTTTTAATTAGATACTTATATGGTAAATATCATCCTATACCCTAGTATACGGCTTTTCTTTTCTTTTTATTAACAGTGACTTTTAAAAAAAATGTTTAGTTTTGATGAGGTTTGATGCGTTATTTCTGTTTCTATTGTTTGTGCTTTTTGTATCGTATCTAAGATATTGCCTTTTAGTTTCTTGTGGGACCTTTATAATTTACATTTAGCTGTATGATCCATCTGAACTTAATTTTTGGCATAATATGGAATACTTGTCCATAATCTTTTTTTTTTTTTAACATATGGTAGATGTCTAGTTTACCCATCACCACTTGATGGAAAGTCTGTCCTTTCCCCATTAAGTTAGCTTACCACATTTGTTTTTTAAAAATGACCATTTTTGAGTGAGTTTATTTTGAGTGTCCTTATGTTCCATTAGTAGATCTGTCAGTCCTTTCACCATTAGAAAACTGTAGCTTCACAGAAAGTCTTGAAATCTGGTAGCATAATCCTTCAACTGTATTATTTTTCAAACTGTTCTTAGCTATCATTTTCATATGTGTTTTAGAATCACTTTGTCAAATTCTAAAAAAGAAAAAGCCTGCTGAGGGTTTTGACTGAGAGATGGGAGGAAACAAATCTGTCCCTGGGGCATGCTGGCTCAAAAATTGAAGGAGGTTCAACTGAACATGCTCAGTCCATTAACATATATATATATATATAGAAATGTATTAGATGTCACTCTTCTCACCATGCTTTTTCATTGAAACCTGTCAAAAACAAATAGAATCCCTGGAATTTCTTTAGGTCAGACTACTTTTTAGTCTTTTAGTGGCTCTGAGCTCTTTGGCACCTTCTGACTTTCCTCCCTTTTTTGATCCCACACATTCATTCTCATTTTATCTTTATAGGGAAATGAATAACACATTTCTGGACTTGCTACCTCGGCTCCACTTCAGATTATGATCCTCATCTCTATGTTCATGCACTTCAAGGGTAGGAAAGTAGTCTTTAATTCTGTTCTTAACCCCTGCTCTAACTCCATGACATTTTCTAATATAGTTGATTATTTAAATATTTTACACTGGCCATTATAAAACCATTTTTGATTCTGTATGTATTCCAAAATATGTATCACTATTATTCTGTTGCAACTTGTTTACACCTAAATATCTTAGTGGGAGAATAGTGGGAGTCAGGAGTGAATGTCATATTTTAGTGAAATACGTGTGCTTATTTTTGATGCCCAGTTGAGTCAAGCATTTTCTTTTTTCACTTTCTGCCTGGTTCACTTTTCATCTGTTCTACAAGTCTCAGTGTACTGTCAATGTTTCATATAAAGTATCAAATATTCATAAACATTTTCTTAAAAATAACATGTTCTTCACAAAATTCTGACAGCACCAGCAACTGAGATACACAGTATTTTCAATTACATTATTTTCCTTTTTCTTTTTCTTTCTCATCTGTATCTTCCCAGCTCTTTACAGAAAAAAAAAAAAAAAAAAAAAAATCCCATTGTCCAAGCAGGTGCTCAAGGATTTTAGCTGTAACACTGCAACCAAATCTCAACCATAATTTGTCCCAATTTCATGGCTTACTTTGTCTCTCTGATTGAGAAAAAGATACAAAATATCCAGCATATATCATCACAACAATCACTTCTCAACGACCTCCTTATAAAAACAGCACACAGTTGGTTAGGCAGAATTAACTTCATATTCATTTTCAGGAACCCCAGTCACTTGGATTCTGAGCCAATCAAATTATTAAGGTAACCAGACCAATCTAATTATCACATATCATTCCACAGATAAAAGGCATTGAATGAATAGTTTGGGAAGCACAAAGCCTCAAAACTTCTTTCCATGTTAGTGAGGATAGATGTTTTCTCTAGTCATCTTCATCTATAAGGGATCCAGATTGAACATGAAACCAATATCCAAACAGAGGCAGATACATGAGAATTGGAGAAAAACAAAGCCAGATTCCGATCAAACCAAGTCTGTTTTCTGAACTAGATCTAGCTCTTTAGTTGAATGACCCAATAAGTATTCATTGTTTCAGATGATTTACTTGCATTTTCTGTTAGTTACAACTAAAAGCAATCTAATTGGCAATAAACTGTAAATCAAAACATAGATAGTATTGGGGAGCCTGGGTGGCTCAGTCGGTTAAGTGGCTGCCTTCGGCCCAGGTCATGATCCCAGGGTCCTGGGATCGAGTCCCACATCGGCCTCCTTGCTCAGCAGGGAGCCTGCTTCTCCCTCTCTCTCCCTCTGCTTGTGCTCTCTGTAAAATAAATAAAATCTTTAAAAAAAAAAAAAAAACATAGATAGTATTGCTTAGCCCCCTATATCTCCTGTAGGAGGAAATGTAACTATTCGTTTGTCTTGTTTTATCTATAAACATCAAATTGCTTCAGCACTATTTGCTGAAAAAATTTTTCTTTCTCCTCTACTGAACTGTGCTTTAGGACCTTTGTCAGAAAATACTTGGGCTTATTTGTGAGGCTCTACTCTGGGTTCTCTTCTCTTCCATTGAACTATAAATAAATGAAGTAATAAGAGTATGGAATAACTATACAAATATTCCTCAAAGCTATCCTTTGGAATTTCTTCCAGATACCAAACGTTTAATATTCTAAGATCATTGGTCTCAGTATCATTTTTGTTTGTATTCAGAATTGTGCTCTACCATGTTCCAGATACTACGCCTATAATTTGCTATTTCCTCAGAAGAAAGAACATCAAAGGAGTTGGCAAATACATTTAAAGGTTATAAATTTTGTCACACAAATTGTTGTTAGAAACCTATTTTAATTTTATAATTATTGGTTTCCATACCTATGTGTTCTTGAAGTCTTATCACTCATGTGAATTTCAAGAGACTGAAAGCTGAAGATCAAGGGAGAGAGCCAAGAAAGAAAACAATATGTCTCACCTGGAACAAAAATAATTTCATTTCTTCTTCTTTTTTTTTAATTCACACACAAATTTTTATATCTGATCCATTTACTCATAAGTTATACTTGATGTATGTGTGTAAAATTAAATTCAAAAGGAGTTGGAAACTATTTTAATCCTTTTCTTAATTGTACCTTATAAATCTAATACATCAAATTCTCTTGGGACTTTAGTGATTATATTCTCTTGGATAAAATTTAAGATTTGCATATATGATACTAAATTTCAATCTATATTGAGCAGTATCACAATGGTGAAATTCTTTGTTTTAAAATTTGGTGCATATCTTCATTATTATAATTTATTATCAACATATCTTTTGAATTTTTTTAAGATTTTATTTATTTGACACAGAGAGAGAGCACAAGCAGGCTGAGCTGCAGGCAGAAGGAAAAGCAGGCTCCCCAGTGAGCAGAGAGCCCGATGCAGGGCTCAGTTCCAGGACCCTGGGATCATGACCTGAGCTAAAGGCAGACGCCTAACAGCCTGAGCCAGCCAGGAGCCCCTCTTTTGAATTTCACTATTGAAATATGTAAATGGTTTCCTATAGCTTCATGACAGAACTTGCACTGAGCAATTTTGAACAACTACACTAGATGAAATCAGAGATAAAAAAAATAAAAAAGAAAATGAATTTGAAGACATTGGTACAGAGTATACTTAGAAGATATAATTAATCTTTTCTAGTATTTTAAAGCTTTCTGACTGCAGAAATTAAAAGGTTCACCTGTAATGGGAGAATTATCACTACCTGACCTCAAGTTGTGCTATAAATCTACAATAATCATGAGTGTGGTACTGTTTAGAGGACCCACACAGAGATTAATAGAATAGAGTTAGAAAGTTCAAAGATAGACTCAAATAGAATATGGGAAATTATGTTCTTTTAATTGATACATTTGTCTTGATTGTACAATGAAATAATATTTGGGCCATTGGATTAAATATTAATTTCATGTTTTACTTTCTTTTTTCAACTTTTCTTTTTAAAATAATTGTAGATACACAGGAAGTTTCAGAGACCCTGTGTACTCTTCATCCAGTTTCCCCCAGTTGGGGAAACTAACTATAGCAAACTATCAAAATATCAAAATATCAAAACCAGGAAATTGACATTGGTATAATGTGTATGAATAGTTCCAAGTCATTTTATCAGATGTGTAAATTAATGTTACCAACACTGCAATCAAAATGCAGAATAATTTCATCAACACAAAGATCTCTTTCATGATATCCTTCACAGTCATATCTATCCTCTTACCCTACTATATCTGAACACTGACATTTACTAATTTGTTCTTCACCTCTATAATTTTGTCATTTGGAAAATGTTACATGAATGAATTCATACAGTATTTTTTTCTTTTAATCTTTTCTCCTTGAAAGATAATTTAGGACTTTAAGTTTTCTATGTTTGCAAGACAATATTTTTCAGCAGCAGCTCACATTTCCAACCCAGTTTTATTGAGAAATAATTGATATACATCACTATACAAGTTTAAGTTGCACAGCACGATGATTTGATTTACATATATTGTGAAATGATCACATGATAGGTTCAGTTAGCATCCATCATCTCATACAGATAAAATAAAAGAAATTTTAAAAATTTTCCTTGTGATGAGAACTCTTAAGATCTACTCTCTTAACAACTTTCCCATGTACCATACAGTAATGTTAACCATAGTCATCATATTGTACATTATATTCCTAGCACTTATTTAACTTATACCTGGAAGTTTGTACCTTCCTCCAGTTCTGCCTGAAGGCCAGGTTTGCCGGGGGTGGGGTGGGGGTACTGGATGATATTCCCTTGTATATATATGTATACCACACCTTCTCTATCTTTTCATCTCTCAATACATACTTAGGTTGTTTCCATCTCTTGGTCATTGTAAATAATGCTGCTATGAACATGGGATTGCAGATATCTTTTCCTAGTTAGCTGTTGTTTCCTTTGGATATATTCCTAGAAATAGGATTGCCGGATCATATGGTGGTTCTATTTTTAATTTTTTGAGGAACTTTCGACACTGGCTTTTTATACTCAGTATAAAATTCCCTTGAGATACATCCAAGTTGCTGCATGTAGCAATACTTCATTCTTCATTATTGCTGAGTAGTATTCCATGGGCGGAATGTACCAGTTTGTTTAAGAGGTAGATTTTGTATCCACTCCAATCCTACACATGCACAGCTTCCTTCACTTCAATATCTCCCACAACAGTAGTACTTTTGTTATAAACAATAAATCTACATTGATACATCATTATAATTCAAAGTCAATAGTTTACATTAAGGTTCACTCTTGATGTTGTATATTCTATGGGTTTTGACAAATGCATAATGACATGTATCTATTTTTTAAAATCTTATACAACAGTTTCACTGCCCTAAAACTCCTCTGTGCTCCACCCAACTTATTTTTGACAAAAATGCAAAAGAATTAAACTCAGAAAGCAGAGCCTTTAAAACAAATGGTATTAGAGCAATTGGATATCCACAGGCAAAAAAAAGGGACTTGACCTAAATCTCACACCAAAAAAATTACCTCAGAATGAATTGTAGAATTATGTGTAAGATAAAAATTTTAAAACTTTTAAAAGAAAACAAAAAAAATGTTTGGGACCTAAGGCTTAGAGAACAATTCTTACACTTGATACCAAAAGCAAGATCCTTTAAAAAAAAAATCAATATATTGGATCTTATTAAAAACAAAACAAAAGTTTGTTCTGCAAAATATTCTGTTAAGAGAATGAAAAACCTAGTTACATACTGGGAGAAAATATTTATAAAGCACATACTTGACAAGGGACTCATATCTAGAATATATAAAGAACTCTCAAAACTCAAAAGTAAAAAACAACAAAAAAATCCAAGTTAAAAAATGGACAAAGACATGAAGAGACATTTTTTTTTTCCCCAAAGAAGATATGTGGATGGCAAAAAAGCACATGAAAATATGCTCAAAATCACTGTCTATTAAGGGAAATACAAATCAAAACAACAGGGAAATATCACTACAGTCCTATTAAAACAGCTAAAAAACAAAACAAAACAGTGGCAATTTCAAATGTTGTCAAGAATGTGGAGAAACTGGATCTCTCATACTGTGGTGTTGGGAATATAAAATGATACAGTCATTCTGGAAAATATTTTGGTAGTTTCTTGAAAAAAATATATAACATGCACATACCAGAAAGCACAACCTTCCCTTTTTTTTTGCAGTCTAGAAAAATGAAAATTTATGCCTACAGAAAATGTGTAAATGATTGTTATGTAAGTTTTATTTGTAATGGCCCCAAACTGGAAACTATCAAAATGTCATACTATAGAAATGTTAAACAGTCTATCTGTTAAACAATCTATCTGTTAAACAATCTATTTCTGGATTCTCTATTCTGTTCTATCGATCCATGTGTCTATTTCATTGGCAAAAGGACATAATCTAAATTACTGTAGATATATAATAAATCTCAGAATCTTAAATCTTGTTAAGATATAGTCAACACTTTCACCAAAATGTTTAATGGACATTATGTCTAGCAACTTTATAACTATCCAAAATAATCTACCTGGGTGCCTGGGTGGCTCAGTTGGTTAAGCGACTGCCTTCAGCTCAGGTCATGATCCTGGAGTCCCAGGATCGAGTCCCACATCGGGCTCCCTGCTCAGCGGGGGGTCTGCTTCTCCCTCTGGCCCTCTCCCCGCTCGTGCTCTCTCTCATTCTCTCTCTCTCAAATAAATAAATAAAATCTTAAAAAAAAAAAAAAAAAAAAAACAAAATAATCTACCTAAACAGTGCATAAATAAAGACAACATGGTATTGCCAGGTCTAATATTAATCAATATTGTCAGCATATTTCATGTCATGTCATTTGACATTTTATTACCCACAAGTAATAAAATACCCAAATTTTAAGGTGGGCTTTTTGTAACTTAATTATAAGAAAAATTACAACTTTATGAGCAATATAATAAAAATGTCTCATATAATCAAATCTCATTAAAACATAAGACTCTTGACTTCATCATAAAACTTTATTTCCTCTGTAAGAGAAAACTACCTATCAGGATATTTACCGAATACCCAATATTCTCATTAAATACTCCAAATTGCCAGCTTCCCAATTTGCGTTCATTATTCCTATTGTTTCAAGCATCCAGCCATTTTTAGCTCACATCTCCCAATGATATAGTTTCCTCTGGCCAATATTTACAATGTTGCTGATTAGTGTTATATTTTACCAGAGAAATGCAGCTGAATTATTATGGGGAATCTCTTAAAGACAGTTGTTCTCTCCAGGAACTTTTTGGCATAAATCTGATCATAATTTGGCAATAAAAGTACTCTTGTGTCAATTTATTTTCTATACCAAGTATTTATTTACCACTTCATTACAACTGCTTTACTGACGTTACTCTCCAATGTTATCAGCCATGTTTTGTCATTTTGTACCCAGTGCCCAGCTATGAGCAAACACTCTTCAAAGGTTTATTAAGTAAAGAAACAAAGATACCGAGGTACGGACAAGGAAGGATTTGATTCATTATGTACATTATTGACTTCTAAAGGTGCTTTTTTTTTTTTTTAGATTTGTCAACTGTATCAGTTTTCTCAAAATAAAATACTAGATAGAAAAATAATATTTATTAATTAACATACTATATTTGTATATAGGATAACACCATAAGAAATGTCTCAAATAATATTTTCAAGATTAAAGCAATTTCTGTGGAACCTTTGCACAAGTTACTTCCTTTGATTCCCCACCAAGTTTAAACCACATTACATACAAGTTCCTCTCTGGGCTCTCGCAAGTTCATGAACATTTTTTTCTGTTCTCACATGTCATTACATGATGCCTTGTGAAGTCTACTTAACATCGATATATAAGGCATAATAGTTTTTCAAGGTGCCCCCATCACTACCAGCTGCTAATACTATGCTAGGCAGCCAGTCAGTCGTGCTACATTCTCTGGTCTTATCAATGTACTGAAATACGCTGTCTTGCCTTTCTCATACTGGGTCACTCTCAGGAGCTTGAGCACTAATCCATCACAGTACACTGTTCTGATAACAATGATACTTCCTTACACTTCTACCTGTAGCCCTCTCTGTTTAGAAGAGAAAAAGATTAAGAGTATAGTTTGGCCCATATAAGTACATCGTGAAACAACACACTCCCCAAACACCTTTGAATCTTTTCTGTTTCTTTTCTTATAAACATTGTCTTCTTCCCTCATATTCTATTTGGCATAAAAGCTGTTTATCCGAGGGAAATTGGGTTACAATGAGGAAATATTGTGGTACCACTGTGTTTTATTTTAGGATCTTTGTCAGAGCTGGGTTAGGAACATCTATCAGAGAGATTCATAATTTAATATCAGGATGATTTGAGAGGTCGACTGAAGCTTAGTCATTAGAAAATACCACAGGCTTTCCTGCTTATGTTCTTTATTCTGATTCCAGCACCATTACTTAAAATGAGATTACATGAATAAAGCCAAGAGCAGCTCCTTAGTTCATCCTTTTATTGTAGCACCTAATAATAATCCTCATTTTCTTTTTATGACAAAAAGCTTTTCTAGGTTGAAAGAAAATACATATGTTATATAATGTTCATAATGTGTTTTTTTTAAAAAACACAACTCCAGTGAGAGGCCAAACATTTTCATGTGCTTTTATCAAGAATAAAATGGTAATAAAACAAGATGTCCCAAACCTGTTTTTAAAATTATTGCAATTGCAAGAAGGTAAGAAGCCTCCCCTACAGATACTCCCACCCAATTCACTGTTAGAAATTTATAACCAATATAGATCCTTTAAAAAAGAGGAAATTGAATTCAATACTTTTTTTTTTTTTTATCCTTAACTCTAGCAAAAAAGTAAAAGGGAAGTCCACTAGCCACCTATGGAAACCATTATATGTATGTTTATTCTGTTTCATTCATGATATTTTAACTTCTGAAATTAAGACCTCAAGGTATGAGATAAATTTATGTTTTTGTGGTGATTTAGTTTTACCCAGAGTTAAGTTTCCCTTTTTCCCCAATGTGATGACACAATGAGCAGCACACTTTTTTTCCTTTTTTCTTTGTGGCCTTTCTCTCACATAAACATCCTTCCTTTTAGAGTCTTTTGTTTGTTTGTTTGTTTGTTTTTAAATAGTGGAGAGAGTGCACCCCACAGGCAGAAGACACTCAATGCTGGCTGACAGGAAACAATTTAGTTACATGTTTGTTGAAGGATATAGAAAACAGCTCAGTAGAGCTGAAGACTTATTTCGGTTTAATCAGAAGCAGAGGAAAAAAGACAAATTCTTCAATTTTGTCTTCTAAACACATCTGTTATCACATCACTTTTAGCTAACCAGCTGAAATTATTAAATTGGCATATTAGCTGTTCTTTGGTAAGAAAATCATTTACTGATATCTATCAAAAATAGCATTATATTTTATATAACTTTAACAAACCAACTCCACATTTAGGCCATATTTAGAGTTTCCTTTTTACAATATTGCAATGATGTAAGTCATGCTGACTCTCTAAGTGGTTCAGAACAATAAATGTAAAGGATATAATGAATCTTTTGGTTTGTGTACATTACATTTCCATTGCACATGTCCATTTCACATGTCAGATGAGCAGATTTTCTGATCACAATATATGCTTGTTAAGTTAATCACTTGCATATGCTTGCTGAGGTTGTTTAATGGAAAGAGGCAGAAGCAGTTTCAAGTAGTTTTAAAGGATTAAAAACTAATCAAAAAGACTACTTTCAAATTCCCTTGGTAATAAATATTGAAAATTAATCAGGATTATACTAGGCACCAAGCAAATTATGTAGATTATCATAATACTGTTGTGAACTAGTGCCATTATTATCTCCATTATACAGATGGAACAGCTGTAGCTTGAAGAAGCTAAGTAAACAGTACAAGGTCACACAATTCCTCAAAGTTACTAGGATTTGAACCTAAGTAGTCTAAATGGACCTCCCAGTAAGAGTGTGCCCATGTATCTCTTTTTAATTAAAAAATAACAGCCTTTAAAATAATGAATGAAGAACATTATAAACAAATATTTTTAAAGGGCCTTTTGATTATTTGAACCAACTGGTATGTTCACTGTGGTTTTAATTTTCATTTCCTGATGGCATATGTCAAGCATCTTTTCAAATGCTCATTTACCACCTGTATATCTTCCTCAGTGAGGTGTCTGTTAAGGTGTTTAGTGCATTGTTTAATTGGGTTTTTGTTTTCTTATCATTGATTTTTAAGAGTTCTTTGTATATTTTGAATAACAATCTTTTATCAAATGTACTTTTTTTTTTTTTAAGATTTTATTTATTTGCGAGAGAGAGAATGAGAGACAGAGAGCATGAGAGGGAGGAGGGTCAGAGGGAGAAGCAGACTCCCTGCTGAGCAGGGAGCCTGATGCGGGACTCGATCCCAGGACTCCAGGATCATGACCTGAGCCGAAGGCAGTCGCTTAACCAACTGAGCCACCCAGGTGCCCTCAAATGTACTTTTTTGCAAATGTTTTCTCCCAGTCTGTGGTTTGTCTTATTCTCTTGATAATGTCTTTCACAGAATTGAGGGGTTTTGTTGTTGTTGTTGTTGTTGTTTTAATTTTAGTGAACTCTAGCTAATGATTATTTCTTCCATAGGTCATGTCTTTGGTGCTGTGACTAAAAACTCATTGTTATATCCAAGGTTATCTAGGCGTTCTCCTGTTATCTTCTAGTTCTATAATTTTGCATTTATATTAAATCTATGATCTATTTTGAGTTAATATTTATGAGGGATATAAGGTCTTTGTCTAGATTCACTTTTTTCATGTGGATGTCCAGTTGTTCCAGCACCATTTGTTGAAGAGATTATCTTTGCTCCATTGTATTGCTTTTGCTCCTTTATCCAAGCTCAATTGACTATATTTATGTGGGAATATTTTTGGGTTCTCTATTCTGTTCTAATGATCTATTCATTTATTCTTTCACCAATACCACACTGACTTGATTACCATAACTTTATAGCAAGTCTTGAGGTTGGGTAACATTACTCTTCCAACTTTGTTCTTCTTCAATATCTTGTTGGCTATTCTGGGTCTTTTGTTTTTCCACTTAAACTTTAGAATCAGTTTGTCAATATCCATAACATACAAATAACCTTTCTTGAAATTTAAATTAAAAAAATCTTCCTCAGATAAGTTTTACAAAAATCCTTTTATTTTGGGGCGCCTGGATGGCTCAGTCAGTTAGGTGTCTGCCTTCGGCTCAGGTCATGACCCTAGGGTCCTGGGATTGAGTCCCTCATTGGGCTCCCTGCACAGTAGGGAGTCTGCTTCTCCCTTTCTCTCTGCCACCCCCCCTTGATTGTGCTCTCTCACTCTCTCTCTAATAAATAAATAAAATCTTTATTTTTTTTAAAAAAATCCTTTTATTTTAAACCACATTGAGTTTCACAAGAGTTATGAGAGGTTTATTATGAAATCAAGACTGTAAACCAGGATCCATAGATAAATACAGTCCTGCTTTTAAGACACAAAGACTACTTGATTAGGACTGGGATATAAGTATTAAATTAATAAGAAAAAAAACAGTGACTATAGGGAAACATAAACGATTTAAGGTGATCCAAAGTAATTTACATTTGTGAAAAATTATGGGTATATTTAATTTATTTTCACTGTATATTGTTATTCCAACTACAATTCTGCAATGGGATCATTGTACCCAGTGGCCCAAGACATGTGTGGTAGGCTAAATAGACTCCCAAATATGTCT